>NC_063184.1:0-349929 GCF_023159225.1 Perognathus longimembris pacificus | reverse complement strand
TAAGAAAGGGAGACCAGCTTGGCGGGGCAGAAAATTCCCTTTGAGACTCTTACAGACAATGAACGATCCCAACTCCAGAAGTGGAGCTATGTCTCAAAGTACTAAGCCTCTAGCCTTGAGCAAAACGAACTCAAGGACCGAGTCTAGGACATGAGTTCAAGCCCCACAAATAGGAACAACAACATCAAAAATGAAAGGAACGCAATTGAAAAGAATGTATTATCATTTGTACATGTATGTCTTTCATATATAAAATTGATATGTACTACACAATATGAAACTTTATCCACTTATTTTAGCTAACATGTATAAAATTAGAAGCAAATTTTAATATTATATATATCCAATTTGTCACCATTTTGTCGTACAGAAGGTCATTTCTATCATTCAGGGAGGTATTCTTTCTCGAAGTAAACCATGCTCTCATGTTATTATTATTTATATGTGGAGTGGTTATCATTAATTTCATACTTTTTTGAAATTAAAAACCAAAGGAAAGGTACAAAATACTAAACAGAGAATCAGAATCTTTCCCCCCATTTCTTACTAAGAATTTTTCATGTAATTTTTTTTCTCTATAACTTGTTGTAGAACAGTTTCAGCATATGTGATAGGGTACATATTTTTGAAAGTCTTTACCAAATATCATCGTCCTTCATGCTGAAACTTATGTGCTTCTTAAAAATAATGGTTTTCTTTTATATCTATACTAACTTTTCTACTAAACTTAACTATAGTGTGTATGTTCATATGTATGTGTAAATTATGTATGTTTACATATATTCATACACATATAATAGAATGTACATAAGCCTATAACTGTATACAAATATAGGAGGCTATTTATATATACATAAAACATAGCACACAAGGGAAGCAAAGCTGTATCACCAGTCTCCAATCAGAATTCCTCTCACATGGGAATCAAAAGATCAGGAATGTATGTTTTACCTGAATACATCGGTCTGAGCTCCAACCTCCAGTAAAATAAATGCAATATCTTTACTAGTTAATTAGGAAAAATTAAAACCTTTACATTCCCAAAAAATTAAACATGCATTTTTTATCCAAACAGGTATAATTATGATTATGTTATACTAATAGAATAATTCTTGTGATTATACTGGCTGCATACTTTCTAACTTGAATAACAATCTGTTCCAAAGAACGTTTCCAAGCCGGGTGCCAGTGGCTCACACCAGTAATCCTACCTACTCAGGAGGCTGAGTTCTAAAGATCACATTTCAAAGCCAGCCAAGGCAAAAAGTCTGTGAGACTCTTATCTCCAATAAACTACTCAGAGAAAGCATGAAGAGGGTCTGTGGCTCAGTTGGTAGAGCACTAGCCTTGAGCTGAAGAGCTCAGGGGCAGTGCCCAGGCACAGAGTTCAAGCCCCACGATGGACAAAATAATTCCAAATTTAGTGTCTGATATAGAGCAAAATGTAATTCTGTGCAGTTTATATTACAGGCAGATAAATGAAAGATCAGGCACATTGCCCTGTGTTTGTGGAGATTTATACACAAAGCAAAAATAAATACATGCTAGTCTTCCCCATGCTGTTCTGCAAAGTCATGGCCTACATCTTCTGAGCCAGCCTGTCAAGCACCCTACCAAACAGCCATGCGCGGCCGCAGGGCTCACACCAGATGGAGCCCCAGCAGGACTCGGTGAGGAGTTCCTCACACAGCACATGCAACTCACTGTTTTGGGGGGTTTTTTTGACTCTCACATTTCAGTCTCTTCCTCTCTTAATTTTCGTTACCATGCCACGTTAGTTTCTTCTGTACTCTAACAAACAGCTCTGTTAGTCTTCACCATGGTCATATTATCATTCCCATTTAGAGAGGAAATTGCAGCCCAATGTTGAGCTTGTGAGAATCAGAATTAAGATTCCAACCCAGGTGGTTTGTGCTGCTATCCATCATCAAATGTAGTCCCTGCTCTGAGCCTCTCGGATCATCAGGGCAGTTGCGACCATAATGAGTGGTCCAGTGGTGGTTCTTACTGGGTTCTTATCAAACGCAGGTTGCTCAGTTTTGAAGAAACCATGTGATTCATCATCTACTTCTCCACATAAACTGTAGTCCTATAAGTAACAGGTGGAGAAGACAACCCCAAATGTCTTCCTCTTACCTTAACCCACTGTCTACCCTCTGTGGAAAGAGACTACAGACAGATATTTAGTCCCTCATTTTATAAGCAAGGGCTTCAAGCATGCAGACACCCATCTCTGCCTGTCTTTAGTGCTTGGTCCTTGCTTTCTCAAGGTCATTGTGAATATCACTCCTCAGGACAACTTTCTGGAACTCTTAGGTAGAACCAAACTCCCATTTCTGTGGCTTTTCTTTATGCTTTTTATCTTCTATGAAATTTATGCTGTATTAGAGAATTGGTGTATCATTTTACATATTCATACCTTTAAAACTTACTGAGTGTGTTTTCTCTTAGAATCCATTTTTCTCACCAGCAGAAATAATATAATTAACTTGAAGCAATTAGAGGCAAAGACTTGAATTTTATTTCTGTGTCTGCATTTTTTTTTTTTTTTTTGCCAGTCCTGAGCCTTGGACTCAGGGCCTGAACACTGTCCCTGGCTTCTTTTTGGTCAATGCTAGCACTCTGCCACTTGAGCCGCAGTGCCACTTCTGAACTTTTCTATATATGTGGTCCTGAGGAATCGAACCCAGAGCTTCATGAATATGAGGCAAGCACTCTTACCACTAGGCCATATTCCCAGACGTGAATTTTATTACTATCTCTTCATTTTGCCTAACTTTAATTTAAGGATAAGTAATTGGTGTCCACTGTTACGACATGGAAAGACAGTTCACCATAAACCTATATACTTTAGCATATGCTGCAAAAGGTTTACTTCCCTAAATTAAGAGATGGGGTTAGTTCATCTCATTTTAAAGATCCCCATCCATTCAAAGGTGACCCAAATGAGTGCAACCTTAATGTTTTATTTCTTAGCCAGAAAAAGTATTCTAGCAGCTGGCTTGCCTGTGACCTATTTTGTTAAAACTAGTTATGATTTTTTTTTAACTTTTTTTTTTTTTTTGGCCAGTCCTGCTGCTTGGACTCAGGGACTGAGCACTGTCCTGGCTTCTTTTTGCTCAAGGCTAGCACTCTGCACCTTGAGCCACAGTGCCGTTTTCTGTTTATGTGGTGCTGCGGAATTGAACCCAGGGCCTCATGTATACGAGACAAGCACTATTGCCACTAGGCCATATCCTCAGCCCCTAAACATTCTTGAAATACAGATTCTAGGTGGATTTCCTGCCTTATCTCTCTAAGGACATCTCTCTTACCTGGAAAGACTTGTACAAGAAGAACAAGGCCGGTAACAATGAAGAGATACTCATGGCTCCTGATTCCCTTGAGATGACAGAGCCGGTGAAGTGGTCGAGTCCCTACTTTCGTATTGAGAGATGTTGACTGCTTGGAATTGGCCAATGCAGAAAGCATGCTTTGCTTTGTAATGTTCAGTGAGAGGTCACTATTTTCCATGCTCCATGGAATAGTGTGTAGACTAGAAGGGCAGAGGTTAAATAAGTAGCATTTATGAGAGTGCAAGGCCAAGAAGAACACTGCCTTCCTGCCTGGAATACACTTTTCTGTGTCTCTACCTAGACTTCTGTTTTTTGTTTTGGTTTTTGGTTTTTTTTGTGAAGTCCATTACAAGAACCATTGCTCCCATGTGGCCCTTTTCTTTCTACCTCCAGATTTTACACATGGCTTACACTCCTTAGAGTTTCATTTGGTATTTGTAACTAGTGCCTAGCAAAATTACTTAAATATTACAATACGTAAAGATGAATTTTCTCAAATAAATGCTGAACTCCATAGAGACAAGCAATTTGCCTCCCACAATTTTTTACCCATTTATTTCTCTCACCCTTGCTTTGGAACAGGAGATGCTACTTGATTTACTGTTGAAAGTTGTCTCTAGAAACTTACGACCAGTTCTGTCACTGAAGGATAATCATTATCAAAGTTGATGCAAAGCTATTTTATGGATCACATTATAAGCCAACGTTTTCCTATATTTGAAGCATCTAATTGGAGGTTTCTTTACTTATGATCAAGGAGATTCCAGCAATAGCATTCTCCTGTGGATACTTTTGTGGGTGAATTGGACATAAGCACTGTATGTTGAATTTTCCAAGAAGCCTTCTGGAAAGCCATTTCCTAAAACTCGGCACAAGAGTGTTTCCTTCATTTTCCTCTTGGAAAGAAAAAGCCAAATCACAATCACAGCACAAATTTCCAAAGACATTTTGTTCCCATTCTTTTTATTTTGTTGTCATTGTTGTTGTTTTTATTTATAAGTTTATTTTCTTCAAGTACTTGTACAAAGGGCTTACAAGTCAATATGTCAGTTCATGAGTACATTATATCTTGACTGATATCACCCCTCTCTTCATTGTCCCCTATCTGGCCCAACCTCACCCCTCCATTCAATTTTCCTACTTTCTTAGAGACTGCATTGAATATCATGACTTAATTCTCCCTGCTTCTTCTCTTCATTTGTTTACCCCCTCTTTGGCCTCCCCATGCATGTACCTGAAGTACCAGCTTTCTGGTATTGATTTTATTAGAATATAAGTTAGTTGTTCAGAAGGGTTATGCCATTTGACTTCTCAGCTGGATATACCATACTTCAGTTCATAGGCTGGTGTCCTTGTGCATATGACCTTGTATATGTTTACACAAATATTTATCATTTGGATCTAACTTCCATATAAAATCTTGCTGACTTTTGTACTTGGGCTGGCTCTGAACCGTGATCCTCAGATCTTTGCCTCCTAAATGACTGTGATTACTGGTATGATCTACCAGACTGGAGGCCATGCTTTCTTGATCCATTCATCCCCTGAAGGGTATGTTGATGTTTACATACATTTGACCATATTGTGAATACTGCAACAATGAACTTGATTGTGCGTGGAATTTATTTTATTTTATTTTTTTATTTTTATTTTTTGCTAGTCCTGGGCCTTAGACTCAGGGGCTGAGCACTGCCCCTGGTTTCTTTTTGCTCAAGGCTAGCACTCCACCACTTGAGCCACAGAGCCACTTCTGGCCATTAGCTATATATATGCTGCAGGGGAATCAGACCCTGGGCTTTATGTATATGAGGCAATCATTCTTTCCACTAGGCCATATTCCCAGCCCCCGTGCCCTGAATTTTAATCTTTGGGATAAATAGTGAATTTAAGGTAGATCTCTTAGGTTTTTTAAGGAATCTCGAAATGGCTTTACACACTGTTGAAACCAAAAGAGATGAATTTTCAAGTAATGGGTAATTAGTATATATTATTTGGTGTGTGTGTGTGTGTGTGTGTGTGTGTGTGTGTGTGTGTGTACATAAAACTGAGTATCTCTGGGAGCTTTATAGGAAAGAAGAGGGCATTAGATGGGAAAGACTTAGAGGGAGAAGAGGGAGGAAAAAGAGAGTCAGTGGCAGTGTGTGATGAGCTGAGCATCCACAGGAGGAACTGTTCCATCTGTGACCCTCTTTTTGGACTGGCAGGCTTTGAACCCCTTTGATTCATTCGGACTGAGCAGGGATAGCCTCTATCCAATAACCAGGGGTCAATGGAATGTGCAGGTCCTGGAAGTAAGTCAGGAGGGTAAGTTAGAGGTAGTAAAGAGAATAGAGTAAAATGTATGTGGGGGGTATGTGTGTGTGATTATTTTACTTTAGTTTCAGTGACGTGGAAATGTGGAGAAAAATAGAATCAATAGAAAGAACAAGGTTAACATGATAAACAATGGAGAGTTAGCAGAAAATAGTGGAAGTGTATTCATAGGAAAGTAATTTTTAAAGAAAGGTAATGTGAAGAGAGAAATAAAAAAAGTAATGGACGACAAATGCACAAAAGAGAAAAATTATTTTAAAAATGGAAAAAGGAAAAAGGCGAACAACCAAAAAAAAAAAAAACAACTTCATAAAATGGCATAGGAAGCTCAAGGAGGCCCATGGAGATAGCCCATGTGGACAGAAAGTAGGTCCAACACAGTTTGTCAGCCTTCTGAGTGGGCCATGTTTGAAGAGCCCCAGATGAGTGGCCCCAGCCTACATTCAGTGAAACAGATCTGTGCCACCGTGTCAGGACCTACTTGGTTGCAGGCTTATGATCCGGGTAAATAAGAGTGGTTTCTGTGAGTTCCAGACTGTTTGGGGGGGGGGGGGTTGGCAAGCTGTATAACTATAGACAACCAGAATGGACTTCTGGGTGCAAAGCCAAGGAAGAAGTCAGGAGAGGAGGCCCCAGTAGGATGCCACAGAGGAGCAGACAAAGGCCCTCACCATCACCAAGCGACCACTTCCATTGCCCTGTGGCTTGGGACCGACACCCAGTGGGTAGCCTTTATGTTTTGAACTGCTCCACAGAGACCATCCTATGTTATGAAAACGAGGGAACTTTTCACCTGCAAAAGAAGTCCTCAGTCCAATTTCCTATAAGGAAATGTGTTCAGAGAACAGCCATAGAAGCAGGGCCAGAGGTTCTGTTGGTTACATATGTACATATGTTAGTCAAAACACCTATACAACTGAGCAATTATACTATAAAATTTAATTCCCTTGTAACTCATGAGAACCCCAAATTTTACCCAGTGCTTCTAGAAAGTTATACATTTAAAAGTAGCTACTGACTTGGATTCAAGTTACCTCAGCCCGCTTTGATTCTTGAAAAACACATGCATTCTAAAGCAACACCCAGAACAGGAGGAAAAGAGATCTATCATAGCACGATGGACTTCTTCAACACCAATATCATCAGCATTCTTTTAGCTACTCTAGACGGAAGCGGAATTGCACCTACACTGAACCACAAATGGACTGCAGTGTATAATACACCATTCAGAGCTGATGAGGTATACGGCAATGTGTGCTACGTGTGCTCAATGCAAGTACACAATAGGGGTGTGTATGCAGGTCATAGATGAGGCCTGGTATTTATTATTTTTATCATGAATGTGGAAATGAAATACCAAGGTAATATCCAGTTTTCTTTTTCCTACATGTAGACAAACTGATTGAGAATAAGATAAAGAGAAGATTCAGCATTTCTCAGGGATGCCTTGTTGTATTCCGAAGGTGAACTGAGATCCAGGGTGATGCAAAGATATAATACTAAACACAAGGAGGTACAAAGAAGGCTCAGAAGAGAATGACACCAAAGGAAGAAAACATAACACTGTTGGCAGACTTGAGGCAAGACTTTTTTGTGAATTACCACAGAACTAATAAAGCTATGATGATATTAAGAAGAGAAATACCTGCACAGTGTGAAAATATCAGCCTACTAACCCACTAAATTCATAAGAGAAGCCAAGGGAAGGAAATAAGAAGCAGCACGTGTGGAAATGTCTTCAGAAACCAAACCTAGAAAAGTTATCAAAACAGTGAGTGGAGATGGGTAGACGAGGGGCTTAAAATTGAGTGGAAATTGAGCTCTCAAAAGGGTTGTTATGGAGAGGATACTTGGCAGTATTTCCCTGAACCAAGGTGGAAGGTCTAGATATGAAACAGCCCCAGTGAAGAACTGCTAGAGCCAGGGTATCCAGGGGAAGATCGGATTGGCCTTGAACCATAGAACCTGGTGTCTCTGCCTTCCTAGGCTGAGCCCACAGGTGTGGCCCATCAACAATGATCTCCTCCTCCCCCTTTCATGCCCCCTCCCCCCAGTTAGGGTGTATTCTGGTGCAGGCTGGTTCTTTGCCATGTCCTTCTTCACTGGAGAAGAATTGGCACATACCGGCTTGGGTCATGATTTAAGGAGTCGCTGATCTCCAATGCACCAATTCAGGTGATGGCAGTGCTCTGCGTGCGTGTTGTCAAGATAAATACATGAAATGTGTGTGGAGAGTGGGGGGAAGGGGGGGTGTAATCATATATATGAGTGGGTGTGTTTACAATCATATACATATGTGTGCATATATATAATTATGTACACACACACGCCTATAAAGTTTCCCATCTGCAGCACTGCTGCACAATTTATGCAACATCAAGATCCGTGCGATTTGGGTAGATTGTGATTGAAGAGAAAAATGCCCGCCTCGTGAGAGTAGTGCACTTAGCAGTGGAGATCGCATTATAAACGCCATCCAAGTGGGATGCTGTTCCTTAGGGCAGCGTATTACAATCTCACAGGGGCGGAGCTCAGGATGGAGGGGCAGCAATGAATTTTTAGGCTCCCTCGGTGGAGGTCAGAGGGGACTGACTCACTGTGAGCCGGTGTCCCTGAGAGGCCCTGGAAAGCCGGCGGTCGGGGTCCCTGGGACAGCCCACCGGTGCTGCAGGCCTAGGGGCTCACCGCCCAGGGAACCTGCTCTTGCATCTCAGGTAATCGCAGAGGGTGTTGGCTATGAGCCGGGCAGTTTTCTTAGCAGGGGGCTTTCCGGTGCTGACCACGGGCTTTTGGGCTGCTGTTGTGGGGCCGGAAGGGGCACAGGCTGCTGTCTGGCTTGGGGGATGGAACCTACCGTCCCCACCTCCAGCAGCTCCACCCGCACCTGCAGCCCCGGCCCCCAAGGCACCATGTTCTAATCCTCCTCCAGCTCGGTTTCCTTGCTGGGCGCCTCCTTGATTCGGGGCTGGCCCTGCGCTGCAGGTCCAGGGGTTGGCACCGTGGCAAGGGTGCTTCTGGGGAAGCGGGTGCAGGAGCATCTGTGCTCGGTGGGCTCTGCTCTCCTGGGCCTGGGCAGCCCGGATCCTGGAGCTCACTGCCTGCAGACGCTGCTCCCGCTCCTGGTGCAGCCGCACGAAAAGCTCGCGCCAGGACTCGCCCTGTGCCGGGGTGGCCTCCTTAAATTCCTTTCTGCAGCAAACCTGCCACAGCCTGCCTGTGCCGCCAGGTGCCACGGTCCTGCTGTGACCGTTCCCGGGACTAGGCTGCTGAGCTGCGGGACGAGGCTCGGGCATGAGCTCGAACAGAATGCGGGGTGTCGGGTCACTGCCGGCGGCGCTGTGAGGGGGAGGCACACACACCTCCTGGGCACTGGAGGGAGGCAGCAGGAGGGGCCTGGGTCTTCAGGACCACTCTATGGAAAGGGAAGGCTGTCCCTTCCCCTTCCACCTCCTCTTCACCTTGCTCTTCCTCCTCATCTTTTTCTTCCCCTCCCAACTCTCCCCAGGGCACAGAGGCCCCATGTGGAGGGAGTGGATAAAGGGAAATCCGCCCCTGTCCGGGCAGCACACCTGACTGGACCAGCCCTCCCCACCCCCCCAGGGAAATCCGGAGGTTCGCCCTCGGGCAGCACCATTGGCTCCCCATATCGGGCGGAATCCAGAGCTTGAGCAAGAACCAGCTTGCCTGCCTGGTCTCCCTTGACCTCGCTGCCTGTCGGGACCCAACGAAGTCCAGGCCCCAAGTTGTCCTCAGGGGACCCTGGGGCCAGGCAGGGTCGCTTCTCCAGCCCGCGGCCAGGAGCAGGCCTGGCAGACCACTTGCCCGCACTCCGGAGGTCACAGGGCTCCTTGAGCTGGGGTTCACCTAGCCTGGAGCTGGGGCTTCGCCCCCTAGGGGCTGGGACTCTCTCTGGGGATTCCAGAACCACACCTGTCTCCTTCATTAGCTCTTCCCACTCTGCCCACTCCGACTGCATGGGGCCATCCTGCCTGGGCTCCAGAGCTCCTGTGATTGGCAGGACGGACAGCAGCATCATGGACTTGCAGAGTTCCTCCTCTTCAGTGCTGGAGGCCAGGCGCTCCTGGAGCTGCCCCACGGCCCCCCACACCACTCGTCCACCTGCGTGATGATGCCACACTGGACCACGTCTGCACAGGTGCGGGGACTACTCACCTGGGTTCCTGGATCCAATGGGTCATGCGTCCTGCAGTAAGAGAAAGGATCCAGCTCATCCTTTTTCTCCTCTCTGTCCTTCTCCTCCTCTCCTTCCCCCTCCGTATCATCTTCCCCCACCTCCTCTGCTTCCTCTGCTTCTCTAGGACCATCCTGCCTGGGCTCCTGAGCACCATCCCGCTTGGGGTCCTGCCCCAGGAACTCTGGCACAAGCGCTGGGTGGTGGCCCAGCAGAGCCACGGTCTCCCAGCTCAGGTCCAGCTCCTTGGCCATGCTGCCCACCTGCTGGTGTTCCCTAAGCCCCTGAACCGTGTTCCTCACACCCGTGGCCTCCAGGATCTCCAGCATGAAAGGCAGGATGGAGAGCAGCCTCAGGGTCTTCCAGATGTCCTCCGTGTCCATGCTGCGGGCCAGGAGCTCCTGGAGCTGCTGCGCGGCTCCCCAAGCCTCCTCCGCCGCCCGGTATCCTGGGCCCTGCGGCTCCTTGGCCCTGCTCTGAGAGGAAGGATCCGCACCTGCCAAGCTCCACCTCTTCTGCTTCCATTCCCCAGATTCTGGAACTTCCTGGGTGGGCGCTGGGGAGCAGTCCCGCTCCTGGACCCGGACCATCAGCTCTGGTCCAAGCGCTGGGTTTCCGCCCAGGAGAGTCAAGGTCTTCCAGCACTTTGTCATCTCCTTGGCCAAACTGCCCACCTGTGGGTGTGCTCTGTACGCCTTCACTGTCCTTCTGACTCCCGTAGCAGCGAGGATCTCCGCTGTGATGGGCAGGACAGACAGCAGCCTCAGGATCTTGCGCAGCATATCCCCTTTGGTGCTGGAGGCCAGGCACTCCTGGAGCTGCCCCACAGCCCCCCACACCCACTCTGCTGTCTGCGTCCCAATTCCACCCAGGTCCAGGTCTGCACACAGGCCCGGGCTGCTCACCAGGCTTCCTGCCTCCACCGGGTCCCTCGCCCTGCTGGGACAGCACCGATCCGCGGTGGATGCCTTCCACATCTGCTCCTGCTCTCCATTTCTCTCCCCCTGTCCCAGATCCTCCCCCGTGGGCTCGGGAGCCACAGCCTGCTCCGGGACCTGGCTGCGAGCCTCTGACTCGTGGCTTGGCACAGCCAAGATCTCCCTGCGCTTGGCCAGCTCCTTGGCCACACTGCCCACCTGCTGATGCTTGCTCAAGGCCTCCAGTGTTCCCCTGACACCCGTGGCCGCCAGGATCTCTGGCATCATGGGCAGGCGGGAGAGCAGCCTCAAGGAGCGGCGGAGCTCGTCCGCGTCCGTGCTGGAGCTAAGGCGCTGCTGGAGCTGCCGCACGGCCCCGCACGTCCACTCGGCTGCTCCCATCCCAATGCCCATGCCGTCCACGTCCGCAGAGATGCGCGGGCCGCTCACCTGGCTTCCTGGATGCTGTAGGTCACTCGCTGTGCTCTGGGCACTCCTGCTCTGGTCGGTCGGTAGGTTGATCAGTCGGTTGGTCTGTCGCTGTTGCGAGGCTGGCCTCCGCTCCCTCCGCTTCCTCTGCTTCCTTCAGGTGTTGCCTTCCAAAGCAATCTGGCTGGCCAGCTTCCCGCCTTATATAGGTTTCTGCCTGACCCTCCCTCCTGACAGCTCCGCCTCTAAGCCCCTCCCCACGGCACACGCCCACCAAGCCCTCGGGTCCTGCCAGGGGTTCTCACCACACGCCTGGAATCCACAGGGCCCTCCCCCCAACTCCACAGCCCTCTGCCTGCTCTGCCCTTCTTGTCCCGACCTCCTGGGTCCAGATAGCCCTCACCCTTCCCTTGACCTGGAGTCCAAGCCTCGGTGCAATGGCTCCCTCCACCAACCCTCACTTTGTCTCAACCCAGAGGACCAGATCCTCCCTCTCTGGCCCTTTATTTCCTCCTCTCCCCATAGCCCTAGGCACACTTTTGTATTCACTCCCCAAACTTCATGGCTGGGGACCATTTCACCTCAGTGTATGCATGTATATATATATACACATGTGCACATATATTTAAATATACACAGGTATAAATCAATATATATGTATACACACATATATTACATGTCTGTATGTTTATACAGGCGTGTGCATTATTCCACCCTTTCATTCCCTTCTCTGGTTTCTTTGAGGGGTTGTGGCCCTGCTGGCCTGCTGGGGAACAGATTTGTTTGCTTGCTGGGTTTCAGATACAGGCTCTTAGGGGAAGTCCAGTTTGGCCTTGAGCTTGGGAAACCACTGTCTCTGCTGCCTGTAGGCTGGGCTCACAGGTGTGGGCCCTCAAACACTGACCTCCCCCCTGCTGTTAGGGTGTGTTCTGATGCAGGCTTGTTCCTTCCAGGGTGGTAGTACACAGGCTGGGTGGGTGGGTTGTAATTCCCCAATGTAGTTCTGCATTGTCCTTCATCCTGTCATGTGTGGGCACTTCCTGAGTTTGGATAATTGTTTAGGGAATCTCTGATCACTTATGCCACTATCCAACTTAGCCAAAGTGTTAAGTATGTGAATAAAAAGCTTTTGAGGCAATTGCAAAAGGACTTGCTTTCCTGAATTCAGCCTCAGTCTTCCGGTTTTTGGCATCTAGAAAAGCTATTGATTTTTGAGGCTTTATTTTGTATGCTGCTACATTGCCAAAGTTTTGGATCAGCTCCAGTAACTTGGCTGTAGAGTCTTTGGGGTTCTTCTTCAATTTTTTTAAAAATGCTGGACATGCTTAATTAACTTACCTTTACTGTTCTAATATTATATATATTAAAGTCATAGTGGTATTTAATATTTATTTTTAAGTGTGTTAAGAAGAACGTATTTTTACTGAGTTACCATTTTAAGGAACCAAATTTTGTTTTGAATTAATTTAGATGAATACTATATGGACTCTTTAATCAGGGAATTCAAGAAACCAAGAAACAAGTTATCAGGAGACAGGAAAAATCAGAAAGCAATCATAGTCAGCTCATTCATTGTTTTAAACATATACAGTGACTCCATGCCACATGTCTTCGTGTTCACATCCTGTGTCCTGTCTCCTGGCTCTTCTGGGTTCACCATGGCATCCCTATCCAGCTCTCCATTGGATCTGAATTGGTTTGTTAGTATGGTTTTTGTTCTTTCTCTTCTTGCTGGCCTGTTTCCTAACTGTTCTTTGTTTATTTGTGAGCTGCAAGCTTCAGTAACAATTGGCTTCCTGTAAACCACTGGCCCTCTAATAAAGATTACAAAACGCAATCCTTCAAAACAATAAACAACAAAAGGAGCCCAGGGATAGCACCCAAGAGTTTAGGCCAACCAACAAAACAACAAACAAACCAAAAAAAAAAAGAACATGTCAAGGAAGTCTTCCAAGTTGAAATGAAAGGATGCTAGAGATCACCGTGGAAACTACAAAAATACACAGCTCTAAGGTAAGGGGAATGTGAACTTTGAGGACGTGGCCATAAATTTTACTCTGGAAGAATGGACTTTGCTAAGTTTTTCTCAAAAGGAATGCTACAGAGAAGTGATATTGGAAACTTTGAGGCACCAGGTATCTATAGAATATAAGCGAGAAGAAAATACTGAAGTTGACTACAAAAAAACAAGGGAGATGGGCTGGGGATATGGCCTAGTGGCAAGAGTGCCTGCCTCATATACATGAGGCCCTGGGTTCGATTCCCCAGCACCACATATACAGAAAATGGCCAGAAGTGGCGCTGTGGCTCAAGTGGCAGAGTGCTAGCCTTGAGCAAAAAGAAGCCAGGGACAGTGCTCAGGCCCAGAGTCCAGGACTGGCCAAAAAAAAAAGAAAAAAAGAGAGAGAGAAATAAGAACTCAATTTTAGAGAGACTCAATGAACATGAAGAAGTTAGTCAGTGTGAAGAAGCCTTCCAACAGAATACTGATCATATTATGAATAAGAAAACTCCCCCCAGGGAGAAACTCTATGAATGTGAGCAATGTAGGAAAACCTTCCCTTTTTCTACTTATCTTAAAGCACATGAAAGAATTCACATGGACAAGAAGCCCTATGTATGTAAGCAATGTGGGAAAACATTTGTTTCTCACAGTACCCTTGGAAGACATGAAAGAAATCACACTGGAGAGAAGCCATATGGGTGTAAGCAGTGTAGGAAAACCTTCCCTTCCTCTCATTACCTTAAAGCACATGAAAGAATTCACACTGGAGAGAGACCCTATGGGTGTAAGCAGTGTGGAAAAACATTCATTTTTGTCAAGTGACCTTCAAAAACATGAAAAGACTCATGCTGGAAGGAAACCCAAACCCTAAGGATGTAAGCATTGTGGGAAAACCTGCTCTTCCTTTAGATCCCTTGGAGAGCATGAAAGAATTCTCACGGGAGATGAACACAACACATGTATACAGTGTGGGAAAACATTTGCTTTTTCCTCTCTCCTTCAAAAACCTGGAAGAAGTCACACTGGACCGAACCCAATCAATGACCTTGTGTACATCTGCTGGTCTGGTTTCTCCTCCAATGAGTGCCATTGTAGACAGAGACAGAAACATTGTATTCAAAGTACCCTTGTACTGGTAGTGAATTTTGATTTGGCACCGCTGTTCAGGAAAGGAAGCTTGTGTACCTGAGATTGTGTGCTTATTGCCAGCAAAGGTAATTTAGGCATTGTTAGGTCATCAGAGACCAGTTTCCCCTGCCAATGAGGAATATGCTTTTGCAAACCAAGTGTTAAAGAGGTATGTGCAGTTGTTAAAAGTAAACTGTTGCATGTAATTTCCAGTTTGAAGTGAAGCTCCTAATGGATATCTGATCCTGGAAGCCCCTTGGTAAAGTAGTTTAAGGTTATAGGTTTCTGGCTAGGTAGGGTCAGCACCCCTGAATCAGCCTGAGGAAGTTACAGAAGATGGATGATCTTCACTCATCAGCTCCCCCTTTAAGATCAAGGGACCAGAGTAAATTTTGGAAGATGAGGCAGGACATATTTGAAGCATGGAAAACAGTGGTAACAAGTGTACAAGAGTGAAGACTGCTCTTGTGAGGGATGGTTACAGGTCAAGTATTCTTGTCGGCCTGTAAAATCCTAGCCTTTTTGAAAATATCTCATTACTAAAAGTTCATTTCTTTTTTTTTTTTAATCCTTTATACATTGTGCTTCAGCGCATTCAGATTGGCTGAGCAAATAATGTCAATTATGACATAAGAGTAGCTATGTGTTATAAATTTTTTTTGCTTTTTTATTAATTAAATTTTGTTGACAAGGTGTTGTGCAAAAGTGGTACAGTTACATAATAGGGCAGTGAGTACATTTATTGTGATATTTTACACCTTCATTTTTCTTTCCCTTCCCTAGATCAGGTAGGCATATATACAATTCCCAGTGTACCTAAATCATATATAGTAGCCACATGGCAAGCGCCAAAGGAAATTCACCTAGAACTTTAAATATAACGTCAACAATACAGTTTGCTTATCTTTGTCCTATGTGATCATACATACATAGCTGTTGTGCTATTGTGACCCACTGAGAGGTCTATTTTAGACCTTTTTATGTTTAGTAGTTGTTTGGTTTTAGATACACAATGTAAGGTCGCTGACCCAAACCTGTGGAAATACCATTTGACAAGAAGTTTTTTTGTTTCACAGACCTGGTCTCTACTCTCGCCCCCCCCCCCCACCCACCCACCTTAACAGACATATATCAAGGAGACCATGCCCCTTTGTTCTCCGTGTTCTAGGCTTGTCTCGCTCAATATTATTTATTCAAGTTCTAACCATTTCCCTGCGAATGCCAATATTTTATCATTTCTAATCGCTATGTAGTATTCCATTGTGTAATAGATACATTTTTTGGATCCATTCATTTGTAGAGGGGCATCTGGGTTGGTTCCATATTTTGTCTATTTTGAATTTTGCAGCATTAAACATGGGTATGCAGATGTCTTTTTGATATCCTGAGACCTGTTGTTCAGGTAGATGCGTAGGAATGGTATGGCTGGGTCATAGGGTATGTCTATGCTAATTTTTTTGAGGAACCCCCATATTATTCTCCAAAGTGGTTATACTAGTTTGCACTCCCACCAACAGTGGAGAAGGGTTCCTCTTTCCCTGCATCCCCTCCTGCATTTCTTGTTGCTTGAGTTTAGAGTATAGCCATTCTAACTGGAGTAAGGTGGTATCTCAGGGTTGTTTTTATTTGCATTTCTTTTACTGCCCAGGGATGTTGAACATTTCCTCCTATGTTTCTTTGCCATTTTTATCTCTTCTCCTGTGAAGTCTCTCTTTAGCTCTTTTGCCCATTTAATAATTGGTTTACTGGGTTTGGAGGGGGTTAGATTTTTTAGTTCTCTGTAGATGATGGATATTAGGCCTTTGTCTGTTGCTGTGCTGGTGAAGATCATTTTCCATATGGTTGGCTGTCTTTCTAGTTTGGTGGCTATATCTTTAGGTGTGCAGAAACTTTTTATTTTGTGGTAGTCCCATTTGTTGCTTCTCTCCCCTATCTGTTGTGCCCCTGGGACTATATTCAGGAAGTTCCTTTCTGTGCCTATAAGTTCTAAAAGTTCATTTCTTTTTTTTTTTGAAAGCTAGAGATTTATTGTTATTTTGTGATTAATTAATTATCAAATTGGTTATGACACTGTCCCACACTGTACACCACCATTCACTGGTACAAAAGTCTAGCAAAGACACATGAATTCCAGCCATAACAACCTCCTCTAAGCATGCCTCCACCCTGACTTTCGTACATGCTTTCCTTCTGGTGAAAGTGTCCAAACAGTGAATGCACCGATGGGCAACCAGTCCTCCTGACCTTTTTGAATAGCAAGCAACTTACAGAAGTAATGGAATTCAACTTGTATTTCCTTTGATTTTACTGGTCTGAATTCATTTTAGGTTATTTTGTCATTGTAATTTTCCTGTAACTGTACACAAGAGAATATAATGAATACTGAACCAGAGTCAGCCAAATGCATTTCTGACCCTAAAGTTATGTTTTAATTGGTCCTAAAGGAATGTACCACCCCAACAATTTGAGAGTTAGACAAACAGAACTTCTTTGGGAAAGGAAGAAAAGGCTATGGATTAGCCAAATGTACTCAACATTGTTTAAACGCCTCTTTGTTTTTCACCTCGAATGATACTTCATTACTACACTATATGCACAAAATCCTAACAGAATCTTGGTTGCCAGTATTATTTAGTTTATGCTGGCCCAATCCAAGATAGATTCCATCTCACCTCCTCCCCCATTAGCCCTTCTCTGAGGCTCTGAAAAGCACAATATTTAACTATTCCTTAGAACTATCCAAACACTTCAGAAACAATTGGCTTACAAATTATTTTAAATTCATGTATTGCCTGTACATGAAAAAACTGATAAACCCAAAAGATAGTTCTATTTTTATGTGGTAATTAAAAACGGAAACATCAACACTTTCAGTGAAAGCAACATTTCAATTACAAATTGTAATGCCTATTAAACTACCTATGGGAGAAGCTGAAAAGTCCTAGGTAAATGCATTTTGGGATATACTATAGTGCTCCTTCAGGAAGCACAGAGATTAAGGTAATTTACAGTGAATCTGTGAATGTTGAGACAAAATTACATTATGTTGTCCACACAATTAAATGTCCTATGACAGATAACCAGAAATCAGCTTTTCCTTATTTTCAACAAACCTGACTGGTACTTCTGCTGAGATGTTTATCAAAGATGCTGTAAGATTGTATACAACAGGAAATACTTCAAGAGTATTTCCTTAGTATTTCCTTATCTTTACTTTTTGGGTTAGGTTATAGGTGTTTTTGCTCAGATAACCTACTATGTTTCTAGAAATGCAATCCCAAATATGCTTACTGTATTTGCATACAAAGAAAAAATTGTTAATAGTATAAATCTTACAGCATTTGCAAAAATACATGCCAAAGTCACAATAAGCAATACTGTACTACAAATTATAGAGCACAAATGATTTGCTTCTTTTTAAATGCTTTTATTCTACATAAATTACTATCATAGGCTAATGTTAAAAAGCAAATAAATTGGACAGATGCAGGACAAAAATCTGTTCACCCAATTATAAAAGGTGTTTTTAAAAAATTACAATGCAGAAATGTTTAATGCATGCAGTAGCCTTAAATGAAAAAGCATTGATTCCCACTGTTCCAAAAAAGAAAAATACAGAAAAATCCACACATCTTACTGTACTCCCCCTTAAAAAGCCATCATATTGGCTTTATAACAGCACAGAATTCCAAGAGTAAAAATGAAATAAAGCAGGTATTTTAAAGATTTAAGAGCCATTATCAAAAATAAATTACATTTTTTTCCAAGATACAGAAATGCTGCTATGATAGTTGAGAGCCCAATAACCATTCAATAGCTGCATTGATGTCTCCTCCTGTTGCTATTAGTGCTTGTAAGTTTGTTTCACGGTTCAAAAACCCCATAGCACTGACCTGCTCCAGTTGTTGCTGAAATCTGACTTTGGGATTCTATAGTTGTGGGTTTACTCCAGCCAGAGCCTGCAGCATTTGTTGAATGAACTGCTGGTGTCCAGGTTGTTCAGTAGTTCCTGTTGTAGGGTTTGCATTTTCACTTGGTGCGGTGTTAGCACCATTGGTTCCTGAAGGGCCTCCAGTGCTTCCTAATGCCCCCAAGCCAGGATTAAACCCTGGGATGAGGCCGGGGGCTTCCGTTGCCAATGTCTGTAAACCCTGCTTAACCTGTAGCAAGGCCTGCATTGCTCTAGGGTTTGACATTGCTGATAATGTATCAGGATTCTGCATTTGTTGGAGAAAAGTTGGGAGTTGTTGTCTCATTTGCTCTTGAAGCTGAGGATTTCCAGCAAATAGGGGATTATTCAGCATCATCTGTGAAGCAAGGTCAGGATTCTGTCTTAGGGACTGCATCATGATCCTCATGTAAGGGGCGGACAACATGTTTTGCATAAGTTGTGGGTTTTTAGTTATTTGCTGCAACAAGCTCTGCATTCCTGGTGTGTTGAACATACTAGCTCCTCCTACTCCAGGCGCCAAATTTGGCCCAGCAGTACTCTGCCCAGTAGTGGCACTGGTAGCATTGCCAGTAGTGCCACTCACAGTGTTAGTGGAGCCACTGGAAGCTGATGAACTCTGGGAAGCCTGTGGAGCCCATGGATTGGGTAATGGATCTCTATTTTCTGTACGAGAAGGTTGACTACCTTCACCTGAGGATGTACTGCTCACTAAGGAAGCAAATGGATTGCCACCAAACTGCTCTTGGGCAGCACTCAGCATTGGTTCCTGAATATCTGTATACATGCGGCGCAAAGCATTGTATCCTCCGGGGATACTTTCCAGGTTGCTCAAAGCTCGGTCCTGGTTTCTCATCATTTCCTGCATCATTGCTGGATTCCTGGCAAGTTCCAATGTTTGTCTCATTATATCTGGATTATTAAGCATATGACTAATTTCTGGATTTCTCTGTATCAACTGCTGCATTTGTGGGTTGGCCATAATTAACTGCCTCATCAGGTCAGGATTGGAGAGCATGCTCTGAACGAAGGGATTTTCCATGATCTGGACCATCATTTCAGGGTTGGATAAAAGTTGTTGTTGCATTTGGCTCTGTAGTTCAGAGAAGTTGGTAGTATTCAAGCCCAAGCTACTCAAACATGCAAGTCCTCCAAGTCCACCTAAACCAAAAGAATTGCTGGTAGCATAACCAGATGTGGGGTTACTAATAGGGGGTGAATTGGTAGCATTGTTCCCGGTAGTGTTTGTCTGCTGAGCTGAATAGTCTTGAGACCTGTTTTGAGTTTTGATGACAAGGTGAACAGTAAGTCCATCATGAATTCCATGCTGGCTCAAAGTATCCTGATCTTTTAAAATGTTTCCAGCAAATATCAATACAAGTTGTTCAGTATGTGATTTAAAACGTTTAGAAATTTCTTCTTTAAACTGCTGGACGGAACTGTTCTCGGGCATGGCGAACTCCTCCTTCTCCTTCGGGGTCTTCACCTTGACTTTCATGATCTTGGGTTCGGCGGTGGCCACAGGGGCGCTGGCACCCTTGGCCGGGCTGTCCGGAGAGCCCTGAGGTCTGCCACTTTCTCCACTCTGGGCCATGGTGGCAGCGGTGACTCAGGCAAGCAGGAGGGAGCGAGCGGTGAGCAAACAGGGAGCCAGAAGACGACAGAACCAGCCGGCCCGGGCATCAATAGGTGCAGAACACACCAGCTCAGAGGTAATGGGTGGAGGGGCCGCCCAGGGGGCCGCGGAGCTCGGGCGGGCTTCTGGCACAGGCCCGGCGTGGGCGCTCGCAGCCACCGGTGCTCAGGCGCAGATCTCCCGTCGCCCTAAAAGTTCATTTCTTATCAAACTTGTTACCTCCTCCCTCATTCCCCCCCACACCTTTCCCCCTCCCCACTTCCCTCCCTCCATAAGTTGTACAGTTGGTTTACAGCATATAGTTTTGTAAGTATTGCTGTTGCACTGGTTTGCCTTTTACCCTTTGTCTCTCCATTTTGATGTTCCCCTTCCCTTCCCTAGTTCCGATTAACATACACACAATTCCCAGGGTAATAAGGTCAGTTATTGTGAAATCAGGAGTAAAACCCTGGGGAAGAAAAACAAAAGAAAAAGACATTTCACATAGGACAATGAAAATAACAATGATAAACCACGTATTGCCATAACATGGAGTTCATTTCATTGAGCATCATCTTATTGTGATCATCTGTTAGGACTATCTTAGACGTGTACTAATTATTACAAATGAGGGAAACCATAGAGTCTATTTTCTTTGGGTCTGGCTCACTTGACTTAACATGATTTTTTCCAAGTCCTCCATTTCCTTATGAATGGGACAATGTCATTCTTTTTGATAGAGGCATAGAATTCCATTGTGTATATATAACACATTTTCTTGATCCCAGAATGGTAGCTTTTAATCTCTTACATTTTGTGTTATTTGTTTATGATGTAGCATGCTGTTTCCTAAGAAATGATG
The DNA here is from genome assembly GCF_023159225.1 of Perognathus longimembris pacificus. Taxonomy (NCBI): domain Eukaryota; kingdom Metazoa; phylum Chordata; class Mammalia; order Rodentia; family Heteromyidae; genus Perognathus; species Perognathus longimembris. Next base: position 329,184 of record NC_063184.1, on the reverse strand, counting down.
ACAAGAGTTTAAAGTGAATTATACGTGTATTTTGATGTTATTGATTTTTAAATGTCACTTAAATTGTCTAATGGTTTTCTCGCCTCCCTAGATCTGATGAGTTTCTTACTAGCTGTTCAAAAGTTATTGGAAGTGCAGTACTGAAAAACTATGTGTTGTTTATTTTTTATTTTAATTATGTCTTTATATACTAATATTTCACATACATAGTGAAAATGTATTATTAGGCCATTATATCTTTGTAATTATTATACTTTCCTGTATTCTTCCAAATGAGTTATTCTACCATCATCATCATCAAATATTCTCTGTTTCAGTAATATTTCTTGGCTTAGAGTCTATTTGATCTGATAATAAGCCATTCAGCATCTCTTGTCATGTAATGTTTGTGTCCGATATTTTGCAATATTACTGTCTTTAATTTATTGGTGTCTCAATTTGTAGATAATATAAGGTGAAATCTTAGTTTATGTTTATTTTCATCTTCAATGTTAACTAATTCTGACAACAACTCTCTTTGAAATTCTATTTCACATTTAATGTAGTCATTTTGACAGTTGTTGTAAGGTTTGTTGTTTTAAAACATTTTAATAGTTTTCTATTTGTCAGTGCATGGTTTTTTTTTCACCTTTATTAGCAAATATTAACAATTTTTTTTTTGGTGGATAAGTTAAATTACACTGCTGATTTTTAAATATGTATGTAGTATTTAATATGCAAGAGGTATTTATACCATTTAATCCACACCGCCAGTCTAGCTTTTGCTGCTAACTTTTAAGATGGAATATAAAAGACTATTCTGTTCAGGTTGGATTTGAATCATGATCCTACAGATATGAGTAGTTTGAGCAGCTAGTGTGAGCCAGCAGTGCCTTTTCAGTATAATTTATATTGTTTTGCTATCTGTTAATTTAAGAACTACCACAGTCTATTTTGTTTATATGAATATTTTTGGTAAAGACTGATGTAATTTCGGTATAGAAGTTTTAATTTAAAAAACTCAATTCTGCTGTGGTAGTAGACTCATAATGATTGGTCAGTATTATCTCATTTTTGCAATAAATATTAAACAAGAAAAAATTATGTGGTCAGAGTTTTGTATTTGGTCATATTCTCACCCTTTCTACTGTTCCTTATGTCTTCTGAAAATTTGAGTCACTGTCTAGGAGTATTTCCTTGATAAGGATTCTTAGAAGTAAAATATAATTATAATGCATTACTTGCTCATTCAAAATGCAATTAAATTTTGGCTTTAATTTAAAAGTATTTCCTACCAGTTGATTGTTCTGCATGGCTTAAAATTTTTCTTTTCATACATTGAAAAGTCATCCCATGGTCTCTTTTTTTTTTTCTTCAAATTTTTATTATCAAACTGATGTACAGAGAGGTTACAGTTTCATACGTTAGGCATTGGATACATTTCTTGTACTGTTTGTTACCTTGTCCCTCATATCCCCCTTTCTCCTGCCCCTTTCCCTTCCCCCCCCCCGAGGTGTTCAGTTCATTTTCACCAAACAGTTTTGCAAGTATTGCTTTTGTAGTTGTTTGTCTTTTTTTATCCTGTGTCTCTCAATTTTGATATTCCCTTTCAATTTCCTACTTCTAATACCAGTATACACGGTTTCCAATATACTCAGATAAGATTACAGAGATAGTGTAGGTACAACCACTGGAAGGTGATACAAGAACCTCAAGTACAACCTAGACATGAAAACTGTGAAATAAAGGTTACCAAATCCTTAACATAGTTCTTAGAGCATATTAACAGTGATAAATATTACAAAGTTTAAAAGCCAAATTATGCAATTGTTTGACTTCGGTCTCTTCCAAGAACATAATTAATCACACCAAAATAATAATAGCAATGAAAAACGAAAGCAATAGAAAAATCAACAGGGGTCTGGGAATATGGCCTAGTGGTAAAGTGCTTGCCTCCTATACATGAAGCCCTCGGTTCAATTCCTCAACACGACATATATAGAAAAGGCCAGAAGGGGCACTGTGGCTCAAGAGGTAGAATGCTAGCTTTGAGTGAAAAGAAGCCAAAAACAGTGCTCAAACCCTGAGTCCAAGCCCCAGGACTGGGGAAAAGAAAAAGAAAAAGAAAAGAAAAATCAACAGAAGGGGATGGGAATGTGACTTAGGGGTAGAGTGCTTGCCTAGCATGAAGCCCTGGGTTCAATGTCTCAGTACCACAAACAGAAAAATCTGGAAGTGGTTCTGTGGCTCAAGTGGTAGAGTGCTAGTCTTGAGCAAAAGAAGTTCAGGCCTTGAGTTCAAGTCCCAAGGTTGGCAAAAAAAGAAAAAGGAAAATCAATAGTAATATGAGATCCAACCTGCTCCTTCCACTTACCAATTATGTGGCCATGGGTGTTACTTAAACTCTGAGCTTCAGAAATTCATCTATTAAAACTTAAAGGAACTTCCTGACTCCTTCAGACATGTTGGGGACAAAGACTCAGCCTTGGGTTGAGAAGGTTCCTGGGGTGGGACAGACAAGGAAGGAGGCAGAAGCAGAGAAACACAGGAGGGAAAGAGGACAGAGTGGGCAGTACTGGCTTCTCTCACCAGACAGGTGCATGGAGGGGAGCCCCAGGTCCTCATTTCCCTTGCAGGACCCAGTGAGGCAGCACCTCCTTGGGCTGAAGCAGTGCAGTGGCAGGGTATGGAGACCCGAGGCCTGGGAGGCGGGTTGGGGTGGGGGCGATGGTGGCCAGGTGCAGCTGGTAGGTGATAAAGATGGTCTCCAGCAGGCTGGTACCATCAGGGATGGACAGGGAAAAGCAGACACCTGTGGGCAGATTCAGTTCCTAAAGCTTTCCCAAATCAACGGTTACCTCAGAAGCCTGCTTGTAAGTGGAACATTCATTCTGAGCAGGAGGATGCTGGGTGTTTGTTTTGCCTGTACAAAGGCTTGAATTCAGGGCCTGGGCACTGTCCCTTAGCTTCCAAGGCTGGTGTTCTACCACTTAGATCAAAGCTCTATTTCTGGCTTTTTGGTGGTTCACTGGAGATAAGAGTAAAATGGTCTTTTCTGCCTGGACTAGCTTTGAGATCCTCACATCTAAGCTTCCTGAGTAGTTAGGATTATAGGCATAAGCCACCAGCTCCCAGCTGGAGTTTCTCCTTCTCAAAAAGCTGTAGATCAAGAGCACCTCAGAGCAATTGGGGTAAGAGGTCAAACAGGGAGTCCTGGACTCATGTAGAATATGATGACTTCCATAGAATGGGATGTGTTCATCCAAGTTGTTGCTGTTGACATCTCATTGATGCCCAGGAGGTCCTGTTTCCAGGGGAGTCTGCCATCTTCCATGTTGGCCCTTGCCATGTCACATCGCACACTGTCCACAGTAAGGGAGGTCCATCAGCTCAGCACAGAAGGATCTCAGTCTCCCTGGGCACAAAACTTGATTCTCCCTCTTATCACTGAGCTTATTCAATCAATTTTCATCTCAGTCATTTAAAAGCAGGGCACTACTGTCTATGAGAAGTAGACAGCTGGACTAGAAATTCATATGTGTGTGGGTTGCAGCATTGATTTTTCTGTTGTTGAAAACAAGAGTGAGTCAACATCATTATGGGTATATTAGCTATGACTCACACATGAGTCAAGAACAATTGGAATCATTTCTATTTTCCTTCTCAATTCTCCAGATGTATGAGGTTGCTTTAGATGAATGAAGCTTAAGCAGATGGGCATTCTTTGTTGTTGCTGTTGTTTCTTCTGTTCCTGAAGCTTGAACTCCGGGCCTGGGCACTGTCCTTGAGCTTCTTTTGCTCAGAGTTAGTGTTCTACCACTTGAGGCACAGATGCACTTTCACCTTTTTTTTATGTTTATGGGAAATAGAGTTTCATGGATCTTCTTGCCTGAGCTGGCTTTGAATGGCAATCCTCAGATCTCAGCCTCCTGAGAGCCACTGGAAACCAGCAAGATCAGCATTCTTATATTCTCATATATTCTTATATGATCAGTTTATCCAAATCTGTCATATCACTTCTTGTCATTCAGTTATATTAACTTTCCATTAAAGTTTAAACTCTATGTGTTAGGAAAATGGAGGAGAAAGGAAGGAAACACCTTGGACTCCATCTTCCAAAGGTGAAGGCAGTTTATTGATCTGTCACAACAAGGGCACAGGCTTCCTGCGGGCTTGGAGACTGTGCCAAGGGATCGGACAGGAGTTGGGATTTATGAGGTCTAAGCAAGGAGGCAGAGGTTAATGAAAAAGTCATTAGGTCTAGGGAGGTGGTGGGCTTTTTGGCTGGGCCCACAGTGGAATGTTTATAACCAGTCTCAGGTAGATTGCCCTGTCTTTGTCAGGCAGTGTGCACATATCTTCGTTGGCTTGCCTGATGTCTGTATACACCTTGGAAACAAGGGTGGGTGTTAATGCTTCACTACCAATTATCTATCTATCTATCTATCTATCTATCTATTTTGTGCCTACCATTTGAACTCATAGCCTGGGTGCTGTTCCTGGGGGTATTTTTGCCTTGAGCATTTTTGCTGAAGGCTAGCACTCTACCACTTGAGCCACAACTCTACTTCCAGATTTTTGGTAGTTTATTGGGGATAAGAATGACATAGACTTTGCTTCCCTTGATGGCTTCAAACCATGATCCTCAGATCTCAGCCTCCTGAGTAGTTAGGATTACAGATGTGAGCCACTAGCACCTGGCTTCTTGCACTCTCTGTCACAGCAAGCCAGCTTTTCTACACTCCTCTTTAGGACTTTTCTCTGGAGAGTGAGCAGAAGCCCCATAATGCCTTGAACATAGAGGAGCTCAGACCATATCAGAATTTGAATTCTGATCAACATAGCTGGTCACTCTGTAGTGAGAAGCTGTGGTCAGAGAGGTCACAGCAGAGTGGGCTGCTTTGCCCTTAGTGAGCTATGTCATCCAGGCTACAGGCAAGCAGACACTTAAACCAAGACTAGGGAAAACAAATTCTATTTGGAAGCTCTGTTTTGAGATCAGTAACAAAATAACTTGTTTTAATGAGAAACTGTCAAGGTTGGAGGTGTGGCTCAGTTGGTAGAGTGTTAGCTAGTGAGTGAAAGCGTCAAGTACTGAGTTTAAGTTCTGGACTCAGACAAAAAAAAAAGTAGGCAGGGCGCTGGTGGCTCATGCCTGTAATCCTAGCTATTCAGGAGGCTGAGACCTGAGGATTGTAGTTTAAAGCCAGCCTGAGCAGGAAAGTCTGTGAGATTCTTATTTCCAATTAACCACCGGAAAACTAGAAGTGGTGCTGTGGATCAAAGTGATAGAACACTAGCCTTAAGCCAAAAGGCTCAGGGGCAGTGCCCAGGCTGGGAGTTCAAGCTCCATGACCAACAACCAAAAAAGGAAGTGTTTGAAGAGGAAAATGAGGTTTATATTATTCCAAGGTCAGAGAATCTGCAGATTTGGAAAGGTGATAATTTTTGGTCATGGTTATGAATAGGAAAATATAGATTTTATTGGCATTGGGGATTATTATAAATATCAAAATATAAGGCTTGCTTTGTTGTCTATTGTCCATATTTTTCCAGTAGCTTCTACCTAGATTTTTTTCTTTCCAGTTTCTCTGCATTTCTAATTCATTCTTACCAAGCCAATGTTCTCCTTATTTCTTATGCTATGCATAATAAAAGACATAAAATCAAGGATATAAAGCTGTTTTCTATTGTAGATAATGCCATGTGTTATCATAAACTAGAAATGTCAACTGATAGCAATATTAGTGGCATTTGTTAGTATTATGTCACATTTATATTTCTGAAAAACCAATAAAACCAAATGGTAAATTTAAATCTGTGTTTTGGGGGTTTTGTTGCTGCCAGTCTTGGGGCTGGAATTCAGGGCTTGAGCATTGTCCCTAAGCTTTTTGCTCAAGGCTAGTGCTCTGTCACTTAAGCTACACTACCAGCTTTTTGGGTAAATTGGAGATAAGAGTCACACAGAGTTTCATGCCCAGGCTGGCTTTGAACTGCAATCATCAGATGTCAGCCTCCTGAGTAGCTAGGATTACAGGCATGAGCCACTAGTGCCTAACAAATTGCAACTTTTTTTTTTGGCTGTGCCCGGGTTTGAACTCAGGACCTTGTGCTCAAGTCTAGTGCTTTACCATGTGAGCCACAGCACCAATTCCAGCTTTTTCTCTACCTGAGGAATCAAACCCAGAGCTCCATGCATGCTAGGCAAGCACTCTACCACTAAGCCACATTCCCAGCCCTGGAACGTTTTTATATTAAATATTTACGTACAATTCCCAGAAGACTTGAAAACTTTTTCCTTGTACAAACAAGAAGAATCGTACCTAGACAATAGAAAATACTTTGTGCAGAATGGATTGTGATTACCCTAAATAGAGGGTGCTAAGAAAGGCAGGAATGAGAAGCTCAAGTAAGAAAGCACAGGAGGATTTCCCTAGTCTCACTTGAGGTTTGCCCTAGAACCACAATCCTTTATCCCTACATGCTCTGTAAGTAATTTCTTCCCTACTTTGGAACCTGGATAACCTAAGACAAAGGTTGAAAGGAAAGGAAGAAATGGAGAAAGAGACGAAGAAAGGTAGCTAGAAGTACTGGGGTCGGTGAAGAAAGGTGAGGGAAAAAGGAAACTTGGAAAATTTACTCCAAGTTTAAAGCTTGTTTTTGTGATTTGAAAGGGTTTATCCAAGAAGCAAATTAGCATTTGGCAGCATAAAATAGTGACTGGTACTAGAAAGAAACTCTTAGGAGCAACCAGCCTGGTTATAGATGCTTTTCCAATCTGGGACGCCAGGTGGCACAATGCCCAGAGTCCCTTAAAGCAAGCCAATGACAGGTGTGTTCTTGAACCTCTGTGGAAGGCCAGACACCAGTGTGTCTTACCCAAGAAGTGAAATCCAAACACTGCCACAGGCAAATGAGAAGTTATGATGTTTGATTTTTGGACAGAATGCAAGACAAGAGATTTAGGAGATGAACTAGAAAAATGGGTTATCCTGTAAGGGATAGTTCTCTGCTTCTGAAGAAGAAGCTGAGAATGACTGAACAACACAGCAGAAATTGAGTACAAAATCTGCCTTTTAGATTGGTCCCATTAGGCCATGCGAGACCAGAGTATTGCCTTGTCTGTCCACAGGAATATACCCTGGAGGGGTTGGGCTGACAGAGCAAAGAACTTCCAAGAAAGACATGCTGGCATGCCATAGGTAGATGGACTGTCAGCTGTTGGATGCAGGAAAGGAGAGTTAGCTTCAAGCCCTGCTGAAGGGGCTTGCTTGCTTTGGTTCTATGTCTTGCTTTTGTTGAGAGTGACTGAAGAACTGGAGTGGATGTAAGTCCATAGATTGGACTCAAAAGCAGATTCAGTTGCTAGGAAATGGAAACAATGGAGGCCAGAAAAATAAGACAAAGGCCCTCAGCTTACTTCAACCCTTCCTGGGTTCAGGAAATCTCAAGTGTTATTACTGTTGCTGCTGCTGCTTCTGATAATAACATTAATAACAAATGTGTTGAACACTCACAGTACACCAGCATTGTGATCTCTGTACTAGCTTGTGTTCCTTGTCCTATTTAACTCTTTGAATAAGTGTGCAATAGTGATATTGTATAGGAGTTGAATTCTGATGGTGAGTGGGTACCTATGCACTTCATATTACCTCTCCACCTTCCCACTCAGATAAGAACCATTGGAATGCTTTCTTAGGCCACATGTGTGTATATATACTAACTCTCTCTTCATGCCAGAACAGAGGCCTGTAATATAACACAACTTAAAATGTGCCTGTCTCTCCTTCCCATCTCCAGCAAGCTCCCAGGAATTTAGTGGGATATGTCTATTTAATACCTAGAAAATCATTGTCTATAGCCACAAGAAGTACTGGTCCCCTACATCTTGGAGACTCATGGTAGGAGAGTCAGTGACTTTCTGTGTGTGTGTGTGTGTGTGTGTGTGTGTGTGTGTGTGTGTGCGTGTGTGTGTGTGTATACTGGAGGCTTGAACTCAAGACCTGAGTGCTCTTCCTTAGCTTTTTCCTCTCAAGGCTGGTGCTCTGCCACCTGAGCCACAGCTCCATTTCTGGCTTTTTGCTAGTTAACTGGAGATAAGAGTCTCATGGACTTGTCTGCCTGGGCTAGCTTTGAAATGTGATCCTGAGATGTCAGCTTCCTGAGTAGCTAGAATCACAGACATGGGGCCACCAGTGCCCTCCATGCCTTATTTCTTTCAATATCACAGGAGCATCCACCTCAGTTCACTTATTTCTATGATTCTTGGGCTCTCAGCTGGAACAATATCTAGATAGGAATTTCTGGACTTGAGCTGTAGCTGCCTCAAATGTTGTTGATGACTCCTGTGCATTCAGAGTTAGCTAGAAAAGATTTCTCAACTCAGTACCCATGGCACTTAGGGCTGGATAAATGTTAGGAAGGTTTCTTAGGACTTATAGAAGGTTTGGAGGTAGGCTCCATTTGGAGTCACAGCAAAAGAAAAAGAGTTATAGGATGCGTGCAGCATCTCTGATCCATCAGCCACAACCCTCCTCAAGTTGTAATCATTAATAATGTCTGTAGACATTGCCATAATTCCTGTTGGGGAAAATTGAATATAACAGAGAACACCTAGTAACTTGAAAACTTAGGATCCTAAACATTTAACACTTCATCTTAAATGAGAAAGCTCCTTCTAGATTTCAGTGTATTAAACGTGCTATTCATTCATCAAGAAAAGAGATTAGGCATGTGGTTTATAGAAACCTTTCCTATGTACAAGACAAAATAAGTAATTAAAAATTATTTCCAGAAATTATTCTTTTGTTTTGTTTCTTTATTCCAGTACTGGGGCTTGAACTGAGGGCTTGGTATTGTCCTTGAGCTGTTTCACTCAAAGTGCTCTAGCCCTTGAGGCACAGCTCCACTTTGACTTTTTGGTGGTTAATTGGAAAGAAGAGTCTCACAAACATTCCTACCTGAGCTAGCTTTGAACCATAGTCCTTAGATCTCAGCCTCCTCCATAGCTAGATTTACAGGTATGAGCCACTGACACCCAGTGAGAATTTTTTTAATCTCTCACTCCCTGACCTGCCTGGCAGGACCATTTCAAGCTTCTCTCCACGGAGCACCCAGTGTGATCAGAGAGCTAGCACTTGAGAATCTGTTGGGAATCAGTGTTAAGATTAGCATCAACTGTCCCATTGGCTACACTCTGGTGGATCAGAAACGTTGGCCAAGCAATAAGCGGTGAAGTGTCATTGGCAGGGCTAGGGCTCAATGCTGGGTGTTGGTGCTCAGGTGAACTACAATATCTGACCCAGAGGCAGGGGCCCAGTGCCCAGGCCAGTCAGCAGATCAGCCTTTCCTAGGAGGGTAGAAAACTAAAGTAAGGAGGTTAAGTTCTGAGACGTAAAACCAGACCAAGCAAAAAAGATCATGAGATTCATATCTCCAACTAAACAGCAGAAAGGCAGAAGTGGAGATGTGGCTCAAGTAGCAAAACACCAGCCTTGGGACTGGGAATGTGGCTTAATGGTAGAGTGCTTGCTGAGCAGCATGAAGCCTTGAATTCAATTCCTCAGCACCACAGAAATAGAAACAGCTGGAAGTGGCACTATGGCTCAAGAAGTAGAGTGCTAACCTTGAGCAAAAAGAAGCCAGGGACAGTGTTCAGGCCCTGAGTCTCCAAACCCCAGGACTGGAAAAAAAAAAAAAAAAAAGTAAAGCATCACCTTGAGGAAAATAGTTAAGTGAGGGAGGGGATGAGGCTCTGAGTTCAAACCCCAGTTATGGCACTAAACAAATGAATGAATGAATGAATGAATAACACTATTTCTCTGGAAATTGTTCAGTGCCATCAAAACCTTCTGGCTGGTCACCCCTTTAGTATTCTCATTCTAATGTGGCATTCTCTAGATTATCCTTTGCAATGTCATCTGTGGGAATTCTTTGAAATGCAAATTAGGCCTCAAATGTTTCCTAGTTCCCAGTGTCTACAGAAATTTGTTATTCTGGGACAGGAGAATTCACATTTCCAAGTTTCCAGGTGCTGCTGGTGATAGTGGTGGTTCTGGGTATGTGTTTAGGAGGTCCCCTGGGTCTCACAGGTTGAAACCCAGCTCTATTGCATGGAGTAAAAGGCATGTTCTGACCCTTTCCTCCTATCTCTTCACTGCTTTTTCCCTTGGATTTCATCTTCTAATTAGAATTGTTCATAAGCATCTTTAATATGCATCAAAATTACTGCATGTGCCCTATATCTGGCCTTCCAGCCCTGCCGGGAGCCAAAATGGCTGTCAGGATATAACATAAAGAAACTATAAAACTTAACTGATAAGAAAATCTGGCACTGTTTGTCATCCTCTAACAAGAAGACACTATAAGTCTTAGCTGATAAGAATGTTTGATGCTTTTACAACCTTGCCTGTTAAGCCTAACATCTTGTCTAGTTTTAATTAACAACCTTGTAAACTTTACCCAGTCCCTGTCCTGAGAAAGACCATCCCATGGTTCTGTAACCTAGCAACCTAATGACCCTGTCTACGTGAGTTACCCTTTGCTGATTACTATATAAGCTGCCGTGCAAAAATAAAGTTTGAGACCTTGATCAGAATCCTGTCTTGGTCTCCCTCCTTGTGTCAGGTTTGTCTCTCATTCAGGTCAATTCCCCCTCGGGCTCCTGTTGACGAAACCCAACGGGCCTGGGCAGAGTGGCCCCCAACGTGGGGCTCGAGGAACGGAGTTTGGTCTGAACATCGACCTCATAGAGCAGCGCTGCACCCTCCCCTTGGATCTCCACCCAGCCGGTGAGTGAAGATCCGCACTGAGATCACTGCAGAAACGCCCGTCTGCGATACAGATCCGTGAGGTAAGAGAGGCGACGCAATTATGGGACAAACACTCAGCAAGTGTTTGCTGTTTCTCCAGGGGCTTAAGGCCTCTGTCAAGGCATGAGGAGTACGGGTTAAGAAAAAGGGCTTAGTAGAAATTTGTATATTTTGGGAAGATATTTGTACATGGTTCCCACAGGAAGGGATGATAGATGAAAAAGAAGGTGTCGTGTTGGTGATTGCCTTAAAGACTACTACCAGACTTTCAGTCCCGAGAAGGTACCTGTGCTGGCCTTCTCCTATTGGAATCTTATACATGAGGTCCTACAAGTCCGCCATTATCGGGTGGATGTTTCCAAGGTAGTTGAGGATAGTGAAACTTTCCTAAAAGAAAAATTCAAAGGGAGCCAGGCTTCTCTCCACAAGGAGCCTGCTAAAACGCCCCGCCCTCCCTCTGTTACGTCTCTTTGTCCTTCTGTTTCCATTCCCATGCCTGAAGTCAGCAGTGATCCCCAGCCTAGGGGCCCAAAGTCCATTTACCCGGTCCTCTCTGGTTTAGAATCCGGTGGCTCTAATGATGATATGCTTCCACCGGGAGATAGGGCCAGTTTAGGGGAGGAGGCAGGCAAATACTATAATCCTGACTGGCCCCCCTTGGCCGCTTCTGCACGGCCACCTCCTTACAATACAGCACCTTCCTTTTGTGTTCCCACTCTTGCCGATTCCCCCAATCTTGAAGAAATAACCAGACAAGCAACAGTTAAACTCTCCTGGGAGGCTCAGTCTTTAAAAGCCCTCCTTCAAGCCAAAAAGAAAAGTCTCAGCTTCTTAAACAGTTGTGAGATCTTGACTTAGAGTTATCATCTCCGCCCACCGCCCACCTCAGTCCTGGCAGAGTTACAGCTCTCCAAGGTGCAGGCTACTCACAGAGGGGAGGGACCTGAGGCTAGGGAAGTGCTAACACCACCGAGGTAACTTCTCTGACCGAGTGCTCTACAATGGGAGGAGCACAATCTAAAAGCTGCTCAAGTTTGAGCCCAGCCTTACAAATTTGGAATATTTTATTTAACTTCTATGAGCACTTGAGCAGACGAAGTTCTCTCTGTCTCTCTCTTTCTCTGCCTCTCTCTAAACTCTGTCTGCCTGCCTGCTTGTGATATGTGATGGGCTGGTACTAGCTTCCAAATGTACCAATGTTTGTTTAACATCTGTTTTGAAAGACACAAAGAAAGGTTTTTTATTCTTGTTATTGATGTTTGTTAAGTTTGGAGATTGCATTAAATTCTGCTTGTTTGGCTAAATCCTAAGTTTTCTCTAGCATTCAGCACATGGTGGACAATAGAATTGGTTGGAGGTGGAAGCCCACCCTGAACTCTGGAACTGTGGCCTTGCAATTCAAAGGTGCCTTGCAATTCAAATGCTGGGAGGTGAAGCTGTCTTGCTGTGAGCCTGCTAAGGCTCTGACCAGCTCCTTTGCCATTATGCCTTGCCACATGTCTGTGTTCTTTCTGTTCATGCCCTGTCTCCCATCTCCTGGACCTTCTCTGGTCATAGTGTCCCATTTCAGCTCCCCATTGGAGCTAAACTGGTTTCTCAAAATGTGGCTTCTCAGATAATCTGTGAAAATTTTTGTTTGCTGAAAAAGTTGTTTTCTAACCACGTGGTTCTAAAATATGGGCAAAATAATATCATTTTGCCACTGGAATTCCAGAAAACTTACATGGCCAATTAAAAAACAATTCTAAGCGTGCCCCAAAGCTTGTGCACAACTGTCTGTATGTCTGTCTGTCTGTCTGTCTGTCGGTAAAACTAAAAATAAAAACAAAAACAAAACAGATTTTAAACCCATGTTTGGGTGCGAGCAAATGTGTCTAAGAAAAACTCCAAAAGGTTCTAATATACAGCACGTGATATAAGTACAATGATGTAAAACCAGTGTGTTATTCTTTATTTCTATCTATGCTAAGAGTCAAATGTATATCTAATCCTGACAATTCTTTGGTATAGATTAAGATTTTGCTTCTCCATTTTTTTTTTCTGTGCTCTCATAAACTCTTTAAGATCAAGGGACCAGAGTCATTTTAAAACAAGTATACAAATGTGGCTGCTAACCTATATTTTCCTGACCCAGGATTAATATTTTGCTTTATAGGATTCAGGTTGACATATGTGCTAGTTGCACATGTGCTAGCTGTGTGGACTGTGGCAGTCCGTGGCTACAGGAAGCTGCCTCCACAGTCTGCTCCCAAACTGCCTGGTTTCACTGATTCCTTACTCTCTCTCTCTTTCATGGAAAACTGCTCAGGAAATCTAGGAGTCCTGTAAAGATTTTGACAGGCCCAGCTCTGCCCTACCCCTTCCCAAGATTAGAGTTGGATTTATAGCAGGACTATCATGACAGAGTTGCCACCAAGATTTACTCCAAGGTTAAAAGCATCAGAGTTGTGTTTGGTGGCCACAGGGTTGCATTGGGGAAGCATTGGTATCTTCCCCCTCCATGTCTCAGAAACTGTCGTGGCTGCTGCAGAGAGCAGACTTTGTTGGCCTTTGGTCTTTGTGGATTTTGTGACTAAGAAGATGGTTAAAGGCCCAAGCCTTCTAAAATCTTTTAAAGTTGTCACCCTGCTTAAACCATTAGGGCACCAGCCAACAAAACCCAGAGTACTCAGGGTAAACAACCAAGGAATACTGGAAGGTTTCAAATGTCTTTAACCAGTCTGTGTAGAAATTTGCAGAAAACCCAGAAGAAGTTGTGACAATCTATCCAGGGGACTCAGAGATGCCACTACAGCCTTGCCTAGATCCAACCCATCCCTCCTGCTGGCCTACTGATTCCGGATGTAAGACATAAGCCACTTGGGATCCACTGAAGCTGAGACTTTTACATTGTCCTGATCCTTTGCCCTCTTGATTGTTATTCATTTGTGTTCTCTTCCACCTGCTGGTAAGGTAAGGTTAAATAATTTGATTTGATTTAATGGCACATGGATCTCATTCAGTCTGCTGTTTTCTAAGTGTTACAGCAGAACTCTGGCAAGTATTTGTTGGTCTTATTTTAGGTCCTTATTATTTTACAAGTCAAAAATTACAGATTAAGACTTCTCATTTGTGTACCTTGCATGATTTTCAAAAACTTTTAGGAGACGTTAATTGGCTTCGGCTGTACCTTAAACTAACCACTGGTGAACTTAAGCCTTTATTTGACATCCTTAAAGGGGACCCAAATCCAACCTCTAGTCGGTCACTAACTGCCCCCGCCCAAGAGGCCTTAAAGATAGTGGAAACTGCCATCACAAATCAACAAGTAACTTTTATTTCTTACAATAAACCCCTCCAATTTATTATTTGTGCCACCAGCTTTATACCTACTGGAGTTTTCTGGCAAGAGGGACCCCTCTTTTGGGTACATTTACCTGCCTCCTCGCTTAAAGTTCTCACCCCTTATGCCACCTGGGTGGCGGAACTAATTAAAGTTGGAAGAGAACATAGCAGAAAAATGTTTGGCAGAGACCCTGATAAAATAATATTGCCATATTCTCCCACTCAGATTCAGTGGCTAATGCAAAATGATGACGCTTGGACGGTGTCTTGAATTTCTTTTCAAGGAATCTTTGATAATCATTACCCTGCTGATAAACTCCTCCAATTTTTAAAATACCAATCACTTGTTTTCCCCACTCAAACTTCTCGTCAACCTCTTTCCCACGTTTCCCTGGTGTTTACTGATGGTTCCTCAAATGGAATGGCAGCCTTTACTATTGACAACCAAACCACTTCCCTACAATCCCCCTATTGCTCTGCACAAATGGTTGAGCTTTTTGCTGTTTTACAAGTGTTTATTCAGTTACCTAATACTCCCTTTAATTTGTATACAGATAGCACTTATATTGCCCACTCCATCCCCTTACTTGAAACTATATCCTATATTAAACCAACTACAAATGCCACTCCATTGTTTTCCTTAATCCAACAACATATTTTAATTAGACATTGTCCCTTTTATATAGGACATATTCGTGCTCACTCTGGTCTCCCAGGGTCTTTGACAGCAGGCAATAAAGTAACTGATCAAGCAACTCAACTTGCCCTTTTGGTCGAATGTGACCCTACAGCTTGAGCAAAAGAAGCTCACTCTCTGCATCACCTTAATGCTCAAACCCTGTGCCTCCTCTATAACATTACCAGGGAGCAGGCACGACAAATTGTCAAACAATGTCACAATTGTGTCACCTTTTTGCCAATCCCTCACTTAGGTGTCAACCCCAGAGGATTGGTCCCTAATGAAATTTGGCAGATGGACGTTACCCACGTCCCTTCTTTTGGTAATCTTAAATATCTTCACGTTACCATTGACACTTTTAGTGGCTTTATTTTTGCCAGCCTCCACACTGGAGAGGCCTCTAAAAATGTTATTGCCCATGTACTTAATTGTCTAACAGTCATGGGAAAGCCCAAAATTATTAAGACTGATAATGGCCCTGGGTATACAGGGAAAAACTTTCAAAAGTTTTGTTGCCAATTGCAAATAAAACATATTACTGGCATTCCCTACAACCCTCAAGGCCAAGGAATTGTTGAACAAGCTCACCAAACTCTTAAAAATACTCTTCAGAAATAAAAAATGGGGGAATTTTACCCCACAAAAGGATCCCCCCAAAATATTCTTCATCATGCCTTGTTTGTCATTAATTTTTTAACTTTGGATGCTAATGGAAAATCTGCAGCCGATCGTCTCTGGCATCCACAAACAATTAATAATTATTCTACTGTTATGTGGAAAGATCCACTGACCTTTCAATGGAAAGGCCCGGACCCTGTATTAATCTGGGGTCGAGGGTCCACTTGTATATTTGACAACAAAGAAGGTGCAGCACGCTGGCTTCCTGAACGCTTGATTAAAACTGTTGATCATAACATATCTTCCAGGGAAACATGACCCCCTGAGAACACCTTTTTCTTTTTCAGGAATAACAATGATGATGTGGACCTTTATAACAACAATCCTGTTGGCCCTGCCCTTCACAACTCATGCTGGATTGGGGGCCCCGATAAACAAACAAGAATTGCTTAAAGCCCTTTTTGGTCTCCCATGCGAGTGTCAGGGAGGACGATTTAAGACCATTCCCAAACCATATACTAATGTTGTTGACTGTGGCACTAGCACTGCATACTTCAGATGGAGCCTAGTAATGCAGGAGGTTTTAGAAAACAAGAATGGATATGCATTGATAAGCCAAAAATTATAACATCCAATAATGGTATTCCTGGGAAATGTCCCCAGAGCTGTAGCTATGTTACCCAAATGCACTCCTCTTGTTATTCCATTTTACAGGAATGCACTGGCACGGATAGCAAAAGATATTTTAATTTTACTGCCATATTACAAAAAAAATAAACTGGCAGTTCAGGGAGGCGATTGGTCCAATTTTCCTCAAGTAGTGGGCAACAATAAATACACTCAAGCCTCCTGCATGGGCACCCCAGGCGCTGATGCCTGTTGGCCCACTAAAGCCCCTATTCATATCTCTGATGGAGGAGAACCTACAGATATAATTGGAGAAGCTGAAGTACAAAAAAGGCTTGAGGAACTAGAAAGACAAATTTACCCCCAAATTGATTACCACCCCCTTGGCCCTCCCAAGGCCCAAGGAAACAGATCTAGATGTCCATACCTCAGATATCCTAAAGGCCACACTTAACATCCTAAATACTTCCAACCCCGAATTGGCTAATGATTGCTGGTTATGCATATCTTTAGGAACGCCCATGCCCCTTGCTATTCCCTCTGATAATTAATTTTACAGATAACAATCTTACTTGCAGTCCGAGTCTGCCTTTTAAAATACAACCTGTTGGTAATTTTTCTATTTGCTTATATGGTGATTTCCAAAATAATAGCCTAGATATAGATGTGGGCTTGATCTCATTTGGCAAATGCTTACAAGTAACTAATTATTCTTCTCCCACAAGCCCCCTTTGCTCCCCAAAAGGAAGGATCTTTGTATGTGGAAGAAACTTGGCTTTCTCCATGCTTCCTGCTAACTGGACTGGATTGTGTGTGGTTGCTTTGTTACTTCCAGACATAGACATTGTTCCAGGTAGTGAACCATTACCCATTCCTAGTTTTGATATGATAGAAGGAAGAAAGAAAAGAGCAGTTCAACTTATACCCCATTTGGCAGGACTAGGTGTAACTGCTGCCCTGGGCTCGGGAACTGCAGGCCTGGGAGTAGCTGTACATTCTTATGCAAAACTGTCTAATCAACTAATAGAGGATGTTCAGGCACTATCCAGCACCATAAACGATCTTCAAGATCAAATTGACTCCCTGGCTGAAGTAGTCCTACAAAATAGGAGGGGACTGGATTTACTTACTGCAGAACAGGGAGGGATTTGCTTAGCTGTACAGGAACGCTGCTGCTTCTATGCCAATAAATCTGGGATCGTTAGAGACAAGGTCAAAAGGCTCCAGGAGGACCTGATCAAACGGAGGCGAGAACTGTTTGACAGCCCATTGTGGACCGGACTGAACGGACTCCTTCCCTATCTTCTCCCTTTACTAGGCCCTCTGCTTGGAATGTTAATTTTTGTGGCTGTCGGCCCCTGTATTTTTAATAGAATTATGAGCTTTGTAAAACAGCAAATTGACTCCCTTGCATCTAAACCCCTTCAAATTCACTATCATAGGCTGGATTTGGCCAGCCAAAGGCTGTTGTCCTAACAGCGGTGTGGTCACTGTGTCCTGCTACCTGTGTGGCCAGGACAGACAGCCTTGCACCTCCAAGGCAGCCGGAACCCGGACCGGCTAGACACATATGCCATGGGCACCTATGGGAGGGTAGAACCTAGCGGTATCTGCCGGCGAGGGCTATAAACAATTGCCGTTCGGGCTCGTGGAAGCATACCCAACTGCATAGAGGTTGGATCCGTTTAAAATCCTCTCCCCTCAAAAAGGATCATTAAAACACTTTAGGGGGATGGATCCCTACTTCCTTCCATGGGTTAATGCCCCCATTCCTGACATAACTGTACAAAAACTGTCTTCTAAAGCGCTGGCTATGTTTTGGGCTTTCCACCCCCACCTAAGCAATAATTGGCCTTTTAATTATAATAAAAAGGGAGGAGATGCCGGGAGCCAAAATGGCTGTCAGGATATAACATAAAGAAACTATAAAACTTAACTGATAAGAAAATCTGGCACTGTTTGTCATGCTCTAACAAGAAGACACTATAAGTCTTAGCTGATAAGAATGTTTGATGCTTTTACAACCTTGCCTGTTAAGCCTAACATCTTGTCTAGTTTTAATTAACAACCTTGTAAACTTTACTCAGTGCCTGTCCTGAGAAAGACCATCCCATGGTTCTGTAACCTAGCAACTTAATGACCTTGTCTACGTGAGTTACCCTTTGCTGATTACTATATAAGCTGCCGTGCAAAAATAAAGTTTGAGACCTTGATCAGAATCCTGTCTTGGTCTCCCTCCTTGTGTCAGGTTTGTCTCTCATTCAGGTCAATTCCCCCTCGGGCTCCTGTTGTTGAAACCCAGCGGGCCTGGGCACAGCCCTAAATTAGAATCTTCATCTCAAATTAGTATTACATGCAGTTGTGCTCCAGTTTAAACTAGATTTATAGCTGATTGTAATACTATTACACCTTGCCTCGCACTGTATATTAAATGGCACCCTCCCTAGGTGATAGGTGATTTTATGCAGGTATATTTCTCTCAAGCTGAAATATAACTTCTAACTATTGTTTTTCTAGCTTATTTGTAAATTCTTAAAGATTCAACCTGACTCAAGCATTCAATCTTCTATGAAGACTTCCTTTCACACTCATTCAGGTACATGTACACATTAACTTTATTGTGATCTTTCTCTCTCTCTCTCTTCTTTTTTTGGAGGTATTGAGATCTGAATTCAAGGCTTTACACTTGCTAAGCGGGTGTGCTTGCTGTTGAGCCATGCATCCAGCCCTGATTTTCTTTGTGCCAGTCCTGGGGATTGAATTTAGGGCCTGGGTGCTGTCCCTGAGCTTTTTTGCTCAAGGCTAATACTCTACCTCTTGAGCCATGGCTCCACTTCTGGCTTTTGGGGTGGTTAATTGGAGATAAGAATCTCACAGACTTTCCTGCCCAGGTTGGCTTCCAATGAGATCCTCAGATCTCAGCCTCTTGAATAGCTAGGATTATAGGCATGAGCCAAGGGCACCAGGCTTTCCAGTTCTGACTTTTGTTTTTGAAATAGGATCTCACTTCCACCCAGCATGCACTTGGGCTAGACCCACTTAATTCCCAGTGGCTTTCCAGGAGCTAGAATAATAAGTATATGCCACCATGTCCAGCTCTTCAATGAGAAGTGATCTATTGAAACATTTTTGTCCAGTCTGGCCTCAAACTATGCTCCCAGCTATGCTCCAAACTAGCCTCCCAAGTAGCTACGATTATAGGCATGAACCACCTGCACCGGCAATATTGATCCTTAAGTTGAAAATGTCTCATTAAGTGAACATCTCCTTAATTCCTTTTTAACTTCTGAGAGAGCAGGAAGCACATCTTTTCTGGAATCTCCAAAGAAAGAATGAATTATGAGAGGAATTTGTCAGCAAATGTTTGTTGACCATCAGTGTACTGTGTCAAGCAACACAAGTACCTTGGGCAGGCATAAAGAAGATGATAGATGGGCCACATTTCTTATTTACTCTAAGAAAAGTTATCTGTAGCCCCCCTCCCTCACCAACAACTCAAACCTGTATGGTAAAAACTATGTTGAGTTTCTAACAAAATTCAAACTGTTTTGCTTAAATCCACCTTCACCAAGAACAAAAAGTAAATTTAAAACCATCACTCGATTGTCCCTCACCTGAATCATAAAAACAGAAATATAGTAAGAAAGTGACCCATCCAGAAAGCCTTAAAGTGCCTGTTGGTGGGCTGGGATTGAATGAGAGAGCAAAAGATTGTAAATGATTGATGTACAATTGTTGAGATAGCTGTCCATTATTTTGTATATAGAAATAAGAATGTCTATGACGTATCATAACTAAAAGTAAATATCCTAAAAATAGCTAAGTCCTGCTTCCAAGTCACATGGCTTCTGTTACATGTCTTCTTGGTTGTTTTACCTGAAGAAAATTATTTCGTATAGGAGCCAGGAGGCTTTGGGAAAATAGAAGAATGGAAATATTCTATATGGCTCTTGTGGCCTTAACCAGCAGTATGGGTTTCTTTGTCTTTCTTTGGTGGCAGCATAATGACATCATTTTCACAACATACTACTCCTGAGACTTTTTTTTTTTTTTTGCCAGTCCTGGGGCTTGGACTCAGGGCCTGAGCACTGTCCCTGACTTCTTTTTGCTCAAGGCTAGCACTCTGCCACTTGAGCTACAGCACGACTTCTGGCCATTTTCTGTATATGTGGTGCTGGGGAATTGAACCCAGGGCCTCATGTATAAGAGGCAAGCACTCTTGCCACTAGGCCATATCCCCAGCCCTCCTGAGACTTTCTTAAAGGTACTTTTCATAGAAGGTCTTTGGCTGGGAGCTAGGAAGCTAAGGCACTTGAGTCCCAACTCTTCGGTGAACTAAACTGTGTGTCTTGGGCAAGTCATGTAACCTCTCTGTGCTTCAGTCCCCCTGTCCTGTAAATGGCAAGAATACTTACCTCACATTGTTATCTCAAATTAGCATTTGAGATAATATCTGTAATGAACTCAAGGTTCTTGAAGAAGGTGATACATAAATACAAAATAAGCCAGGCAGCGGTAGCTCACACTTGTAATCCTAGCTACTCAGGAGGATGAGATTTGACGATTGTGGTTGAAAGCCAGCCTGGGCAGAAAAGTCTTATCTCCAATTAACCACCAGAAAACCAGAAGTGACTCTGTGGAGCAAGTGATAGAGCACTAGCCTCGAGATGAAGAGCTCAGGGACAGCACCCAGGGCCAGAGGTCAATCCCAACAACTGACAGATAATAATAATAATCTATTAAAGATGATTTATTTATAGGGGAAAAAAGAAAATGCCTAAAAGCCTCATGGGAATCCTGAGGCCATATGAAAGAAGTCAAAGGAATGAGTTCTTCTTGTTCCATGCCTTATACATACCAGTACTTTACTTATAGCATTCATAACTGAATGACTGCTCTCTCCTGGGAAATTAGTGTTATTACTCCCATTGTACTGAAAACCTAGGTGCACAGAGCAAAAATAATCTCATTCAGTGTTCATCAAGGTAGAAATTGGCAGAACCCAAATTCAAAGCCAGGTCAATCTGATTTCCATTCTTTTTCTCTTTGCTCTTTCCAATCATCTAGCACTACATAGTCTATAGACCAGCTCACTAGGTTTCCGCCAGAAAACTCTTGAGCCTAGACAAGGCTTAGATCCAAAAGTAAGGTGTAGAGGCAATTTGCAACTTTTGCAAATCCCAGGCACTGCTACCTGTCTCTCTAGCTTACTTCTGGATCACACTGTGAGCTCTGTACTTGCTGACCCAGTTCATTTGGGAAGACCAAGTTAGGACATAGCTGTAATCTGGCTTAGGCAGAATATGATGGCAGAGAAGAAGATGAGAGTGGACCAATACAGCACAGAGGACAAGGGTCATAGGCAGAGGCCATTGGCCAAGGCTGAGAAACCAGGAGTTCAGAAGCCAGACTGTTGTGCCAAGTCGCGAAACCACCACCAAGAAGACCAACGAGACCCAGACATTCCGAAATGCAAAAGCAAGGCAAGGCTTTATTTAAGGGAGCTGCAACTCGGGCCTCATCCTACCCACCAACACAGCGGAAGTTAGGAGGAAGCCCCGAGCTGTGACTACACAGGGCTTATAAAGGCAAAGAACAAGGTTACAACAATCAGGTGTTCAAGCAAGCAAGATTAGGACACAGGTACAAATCTGATTGGCTCAGGGTTCTATTCTAAAATGGGGTTCACGTGGTAAAATGGGGTTCATGTGGTAAAATGGGGCCTGACTTCAAAGTCTGGTACTTCATTTCCCCCTTTTTCTTTTTGGTACCTTGGGAGCCAATCATGGCTCCATTCTGTCCATTTCAATGGCTTGCATGTCTAGGGGATGATATAGAGGTAAGGCATGGGCCAGTAGGGCCCAATGTAGTAACCAAAGGGCCTGTCACCATTTCTCACAAGTACAGTCTCTGTACCTCTGTTTTGCATTCCTCTAGTTTATCCTGCCTCATCTTCCCCAAAACAACTCTGGTCACTCGGTTTTAAAGGGGGGCTGATGGGTGAAGATCATCCATCTTCTGTAACTTCTTCAGGCTGACTCAGGGGCATTGACCTTACCTAGCCAGGAACCTATAACCGTAGTCTACATTACCAAGGGACTGCAGGATTACTGCAAACTGAAAATTAACTTTCAGCTATACAGACTTACCATTAGCTGTATAGTGTTTAGTATCCAAATGTAAGCAACAAAATACATAAACTTCTCAGCTGTGCTCTAAGGGTCTGGTGGCTAAACCTGTATTCCTGAGCAAGCCAAAAACTACCTAAAATAAGGGTGTCACATCACTTTGGAGTGAGCTGCCAAAATAACATCAACACTAGCCAGGGTAGTAAGGAAAGAAGGCAAAAAGAAAATTATAACAATATTCAGTCTAACTTTCTTTTCTTGAGGTGAAGGCGAAGTGGCTGAGTTGGGTGCTTGGAGACCTCCCATGTTCTAACATGGTAGTTGTCATCCAGGGCAAAGGGGTCAGCTGGCCTGGCGTGGAAGCAATGAACCCAAATGGCGATGCGGTCTAGGGTTCCTTCCACCGTGGTTCTAAGGATTTCAGTCCCCTGGTCTGAATAAATGGGGTGGGGGGTAGGGACAGAAGCAGAATCATATAATGCCTTAAGTTGGGGTCACATTCTTGTGCATGAGCTGAAAATAATCGAGTTTACACAAAAATTCAGCATCATCCAAATCAGCAAGCAATTCAGTCTGAAGGCTAGGGATAATGGGCGGGGGGTACCCGTACATTATTTCAAAAGGAGTAAAGCCAAACTGATAGGGAGAATTTCTTACTCTAAGCAGAGCAAAAGGAAGGAGTGACACCTAGTCTGCACCAGTCTCTAAAGCTGGTTTAGTTAAGGTCTCTTTTAGAGTCCGATTCATTTTCTCTACCTGTCCGAAACTCTGTGGTCTATAAGCACAATGCAATTTCCAATCCGTCCCCAGTGCTGCGGCTATTCCCTGACTTACTTGAGACGAAAGCCTGTCCTTTGTCTGACCCAATGGTGTATGGGAAGCCATACCTGGGTAGGATTTCTTCCAGGATCTTCTTAGCCACTACATTCGCGGTCTCATGCTTTGTTGGATAGGCTTCAAACCATCCTGAAAAGATATCTACAAAAACTAACAAATATTTGTATCCAAATTTTCCAGGTTTAAATCTACTTCCCAATACACACCTGGCCTATCCCCACAGAGGCGAGCTCCTTTAGTAATTTGTTGATTGGGGGCATTGGTAAGCTGACAGGCTGTTGAACCTGGGTAACTGCAGCCATGTAATCAGGACATGGGGGATGCAAGGCCAGTGAACCAATGCATACTTTATTCCAAGAGGGCCAGGGTTTATATAGGGTTAGAAACCAATTTTACAATTACAGGGTAAAAGATCAATACAGCATGACATTTTTCTCAAATACAAAAGTGGAGGAAATTTCCTACTGTGAGGGCAGGAACTTGGTACAAATGCCTTTCTAATTACAGGAGGTAGTGACTACAAAGATTGTTGATATCAAAATAAGGAACTGTATACAACCAAGGTAGAACTATAATTATCTCCTAGCTACTATCTCCTTAAGGCTAGATATCATCAATCTTGACTTCTCCAAATACTTGTGAAATAACAGTGAGGAGACTTTCCTGTTTATAGTGAGAATCTAACACTAAAGGCAGCTGGTCAAGCAAGTCTCCCTAAGGAGACTTGCTAAGCAGGGGGGAAAAGGAGATAACAACAGGTGGCTTCCTTTGGCCTGCAAACACCAGAAACTCCTTACTGGGAATGTGTTCCCAAGGATGAGGCATCAGAGTAACAGTGCGGGGGGCTAAATTTTTCCACTGGTTGGAGACTTTAATTCTCCAACAACAGGCCTTGCAATTTTTAACAATATCTTCAATAAGTTGATCTCCTTGTCTAATTTTCACTTTGGTTTGTGGGAGCAAGTCCTGCATTTTTCGGGTTCCCATGTGAGAAGCTCAGTGGATTCTCTTAAGGATCCCCTTACCCAGCCCTTGTGGCAGGATAAGTTTCCCTTCACAAGTTTTCCACCAGTCATTGTTTCCTTCTCTGTCCAGGGGTTTTGTGGGCCATGGGAATTTTCTTTATCCTCTCCAAGCCTTCTTGGAAATACTGGGGTACAGGAGGCAGAGCTCATGGCCCTGGGTCTACTAAAGTCTGTTACCAGGAACTCTGACTTGTCTGGCTGGTTGAGGCACAGGAATTTTCAGCACAGTCTACGTGCATCTGACAGCCAACGCTTGCTCTCTTTTAATATGCAGCCCAGATGGATGACTTCAGGTTTAAAATTTGTGCCTAGTTTGTGAGGTGCCAGACTTTGAAGTCAGGCCCCACCACGTGAACCCCATTTTAGAATCGAACCCCGAGCCAATCAGATTTGTACCTGTGTTCTAATCTTGCTTGCACAGCTGATGGTTGTAACCTTGTTCTTTGCCTTTATAAGCCCTGTGTAATCACAGCTCGGGGCTTCCTCCTAACCTCCGCTGTGTCGGTGGGTAGGACGAGGCCCGAGTTGGCAGCTCGTTAAATAAAACCCTGCCTTGCTTTTGCATTTCGGAGTGTCTGAATCTCGGTGGTCTTCTTGGGGGTGGTCTTGCAACTTGGCACAACATTTGTAAAAGCTTTTTCCTGACTGGCTGGGGAAGTGATCTCTGATGACCTAAAAAGTTACCTTTGCAGGCCTTTAACACATCTCAATAAGGACACAATCTCAGGTCTACAAGCTTTAAACAGATGTATCAGCTTAAAATTCTCACTGCCAGTCAGAGCTTTGAGTAAATGCGGGGGGGGGGGTGAGATTTTAATCTATCCTCTCATTTGACAAACTTCCCCTTACTAACCACTATCACAGATGACTGGCAAGTTCCTGCCCAGTAGACAGACATGGGCATTGGAAAAGCATGCTTATAAACTATTCTTCTAGGACTTCCCGGCTTTGATTAACTTTTGAAAGGCCAAACAGTAGTGACTCTAGGACCTGAAACCATCTCTGCCATCCAAGCAGTGGCTTACTGCCTCTGAATGCTCCATCACTTTTGTCCCAGGAGGAGTGACTTTCCACTGGACTTGGACTCAGGGGCTGAGCGCTGTCCCTCAGCTCTCCAGCTCAAGACTAGCACCATACCAGTTTTGAGCTCCAAACCACTCCGTTCCCAGCACTCTGCTGGCTGATTAGAGACAAGTCTCTCACAGGGACATTTATTTGCCCGGGCTGGCTTCGAACCGCAGATTCAGATCAGTGAGTCTTATAAGGGGCCACTTTACTTCAATTAGAAGCAACAAGGTGGTCCACACAGAAGTAGTTTTTAAGCATGCTCTCTTACCTGTAACTTACTAAGGGTCAGTATTAGATCACGACAAACTTGTAGGAATCACCTGTGCTTTTCTGTGGGCCTGCTGGAAACGGTTACAAAAAACCTACAAAGAAGCTGGAATGGCAATTAAACATTTTGGTAGCCATAATTCTCCTTTTCTCACTTTGCAATAATTATTTAGGACAATTTTATTCCCAAATTTCTTATCTAGAAATGTATTCTTGATTTCCAAAGCCTTTTTAACACTAACACAACACTTTAGCTTTTATCTGCATTGGAAAAACTGAAGCTCACAGGCACTCTGAAACCAGGTGCCGCCCTTTGCCTATGGGCTGCTTGTTTCAAAAGAGCCTCTTTTTTTCCTTCAGTCCCAGTTACTGCATGGCATGAAGACCTTTGAATTTTTCCTTAATGCAAGAATTACAATTAGAAATACTTATTCATTCAGCTTTCCAATATATTAGTGAGAAACATTGGCCCATTTTGCCATTTCTTCCTACATACATAGAGTTAATGAGAGTTTACTTCTATCCCCATTAGTTTAGTATATATATATATATATATATATATATATATATATATATATATATAGTTTAGTATATATATAGTTTAGTATATATGTTTATATATACATATATATAATTTTAAATCCAAATTTCTGACACTTAGCTCTGATTTTTTAATTAAACATTTTTTAAAGTATAGTTCCTCTTTAAAACAATGCAATAGTCCTTTAAAGCATTTGGCAATGCCCAAACTTGATGACCATTTGACTTTAAACTTAAATTTAGTTTTGCATCATACTGCAGTCTTGGACATGTTCACACTCACACATGCACACACACATACATTTTCAAAAGATCTTAAAGTGCACACAATAAACATCGGCCGTACATTTTAAGACAAAAACATTTAACAAATGATTTTAGCATTCTCCCGCCTCATTTTCCAGGGCTTGATAGTTTTAGTAAAACATTTTTAGTCTTAGTAAAACATTTTAGCACACCAAACAATTTTCTGCTTAAGAAGGCTGTGTGTGAGTCCCCCTAGAGTTCTTTTTTGTGGACACTCTCACTGATTGATTGTGGGCTGTCACCTGTACATCTTTCCAGTGAGCTAAAGTCAAATCCAGGGAAGTGGAAGGAACGTTCCCCATCATCCATTTGTCAGTCAGGCACAGCGCCAGAAAGAAACACACAAAAATAATCACAGGCACAAAGACCAGACAACACTTACAGACAGACTTAGGGAGCCACAGCTTACAGGTTCGACTGTGTCTCTCCTGCCCCTGTGAGGGGGCAGACCACACAGTCTCACTGAGTCTCTCCTGCCCCTGTGAGGGGGCAGACCACACAGTCTCACTGAGTCTCTCCTGCTCCTGTGAGGGGGCAGACCAAAGTGTCTTGAGGCTCTCTCTCTCCCGTTCCTGTGTAGGAGCGGACCAGACATCCCCGAATATAGAATGGACTGGACGGGCACCCCTTAGAAGGGCCTCAGGTTCAGGGTGGTAGTGGAAAACCTGAGTCCCCTGTGGAGGGCTTGAGGTATGCCCCAAGTCCTCCAGGACTGCCCATATGAGTGTGTCCATTCCGGCTGGACCTTCACTACCTACAGGTTCAGATTCAGGCGGCTGGCCAAAACAGAAAACAAAACTAAAAATCACAAAGACACAGACACACAGAATGAACAGAGCTATTTTCTTACCTTCGGAGTCTGGGGTCTCGGGGGTGTCTGGGGCCATCCCGGACGAGCCCCCAAATGTTGTGCCAAGTCGCGAAACCACCACCAAGAAGACCACCGAGACCCAGACATTCCGAAATGCAAAAGCAAGGCAAGGCTTTATTTAAGCGAGCTGCAACTCGGGCCTCGTCCTACCCACCAACACAGCAGAAGTTAGGAGGAAGCCCCGAGCTGTGATTACACAGGGCTTATAAAGGCAAAGAACAAGGTTACAACAATCAGGTGTTCAAGCAAGCAAGATTAGGACACAGGTACAAATCTGATTGGCTCAGGGTTCTATTCTAAAATGGGGTTCACGTGGTAAAATGGGGTTCACGTGGTAAAATGGGGCCTGACTTCAAAGTCTGGCACTTCACAGACAAAGCGCTCACACCATAGGATGGGCCCTGGATCGGAGCTGGCTAATGTAATGCCTTGGAAAGGGAGAGAGGAAGAGTACTGGGAATCTGAGAAGCACCTGAGAAATGAATACCATAGATTCTGTCACAGGCCCTGGTTCTGCTGCTGGCTCTGTAGAATTATAACAACCCCTCACTTGTCACTTCTTTCCACCTTATTTTTCCCAACTAAAAAAATGAGGTGGTTGACCTAGAATGACTGCAATTCTTCATGTCTACTGCCTCTCACTTAGAAGTCTATTTTGTACTTTAGCACTCAGCCTGCATGAAAAATGGATGCTCTCTAGGGTTTCACATTTTGCTTTTTGAAAAATTCTATAAACTTATAAATGGTTTTTCAAACTAAAACATTTTACTATTAATCCTGGGGCTAGTACTAGAGCTGTCCCTCAGCTTTTTTGCTCAAGGCTAGCACTCTACCACAGTTCCACTGCCAGTTTTTTATTTTTAATTGGGGATAAGAGTCTCATGGACTTTTCCTGTCTTAGCTGGCTTCAAACCTTTATCCTCACATCTCAGCCTCCTGAGTAGCTAGGATTACAGGCATGAGCCACCAGTGACCAACCCTAAATATAATTCTTATCAGCTCCACTTCACAAATGAAGAAATGTAAACTTGTAAGGTTATTTGCCCAAGGTTACTCCACCAGCAAATTATAGAGTTGGATTAAAATACAAGGCTGTACCAGGCACCCATGGCTTATGCCTATAATCCTAGCTACTCAGGAGGCTAAGATCTGATTATCTCAGTTTGAAGCCAGCCCAGATAAGAAAATACGTCAGCGAGACCCTTATCTCCAATTACATAGACATACACAAAAACTCACACATGATGTAAGTGAAGCTATGGCTCAAGTGGTAGAGCACCAGCCTTGAGTGAAAAAGTTAAAGGAAGCTGGGTGTTAGTGGCTCACACCCATAATCCTAGCCACAGGGGGCTGAGATCTGAGGAACCCAGTTCAAAGCCAGAACAGAAAAGTCCATGGGATTGTTATCTCCAACTAACCATCAAAAAGCCAAAAGTGGAGCTGTGGCTTAAAAGGTAAAGCATCAGCCTTGAGCAAAGTGAGAATACAAGGCATGGAGTTCAAGCCACAGTACTGGGGAAAGAGAAGAAAAGGGAAGGGAAGGTTACAGAAGGGAAGGGAAGAAAGTGGGAAGGGAGGAGAGAGGAGGAGATGGGAGAGGATGGGAGGGGAGGGGAGGGAATGGGGAAATCAGTCTATGACTTTACATCCTAGAGAAAACCTGAAAGAAAAGGAGGAAAGGAGAGGCAAAGTTGGTCATATTCTAATGTCAGGCTAATATAGAAGCAAAAGAAAATGTAGCCGATGTGTAGATATGTTGGTTTATGGAACTAGAAAGTAAACAAAAATGCTTGAAGAAACTATAGGATGGCAGTATGGATGAATACACAAGGTGTTAGGCAGTTGTTAGACAGAGACAGGATGTCAAGTGCAAGATGACATAGACAGGACCAAATGAGTTTTCTAAAGAGATCATAAATTACTTTGCAAAACCATTTTTGTGGGGAGAGGGGTTGACAGATAACCCAAGGAAAGTCCTTAGCACAAAGTACCCCATCATCTGATTCTCATAAGTACAGCAGCCACATCTGCTAATTGGGTGGATGAGCTCCAGTTGCAAAAGTTTCTATATAAAATGACAATGAATTTTGTGTTAAGATTTTGCTTGTGGAGACAATACCTCACTATATATCAAGAATTCTCTTCCAAAAGGAGATACAGAATTGTGAGAGCCCGAAAATCTAAGCTGTGAGACCTTGAAAGGATTGATTGGGAATTTGGAATGCCTTCTCCCTACAAACTCTCAGGACACAGAATTTTCTGGAAAGGTTAATGAGTCCTGGCTTAACGGGAATTCAGATTTCTATCCTGGGTGTGGGGGCAATTCCACCCTAAACTGTGTGGGAGCCTGAGAGTAGACTTAGCAAGTTGCAAGCTATTTATCATTTAGCTCCCCTTCCCAGAATAGGAGGTTATCTACCACCTGCATACCAAATATTGTCACTTGTTGACGTTTGTACTTTACTTTCGGCTTCACTTTACAAGACCAATAAAAACCTTTGTGAGTGGAATCTTGGAGTCTGAAGCTGATGGAAGGCTACAGGTCCCCTGGTACCCCAAACCTCAATTCTGTGAAAATCAAGGAAGAGTGTAACACACACACACGCACGCACGCACACACACACACACACACACACACACACACACACACACACATCCCAAGCTCCTAGAAACAATAGGGCTTGTAAAATTTTACTGTCTTAAAGTTTACTCTTAGCTTCTATAACTCCATTTTGGTGACTCCATGCTAGAGGGCTGCATACCCACTGACAATACTAGTTCCTTGTAGTTTGACATTTAAAAATATATGTAGCCTTTGTTCCTCTCTGTATCTAGGTAGCAACCATAGTAACAATTGTGAAAATGATCATAGTAATCAATTATAGAAATAATCATAGTAGTAGTTACAGAAATGCCATGGCAACTGTCAGGTTGTTTTGTTGTGCCAAGTCGCAAGACCACCCCCAAGAAGACCACCGAGATTCAGACACTCCGAAATGCAAAAGCAAGGCAAGGCTTTATTTAACGAGCTGCCAACTCGGGCCTCGTCCTACCCACCGACACAGTGGAGGTTAGGAGGAAGCCCCGAGCTGTGATTACACAGGGCTTATAAAGGCAAAGAACAAGGTTACAACAATCCGCTGTGCAAGCAAGATTAGAACACAGGTACAAATCTGATTGGCTCAGGGTTCGATTCTAAAATGGGGTTCACGTGGTGGGGCCTGACTTCAAACTCTGGCACCTCAGTTTCACTTATGATTGAGTACTGGATTGTTTTAGCCCACTTATGCTTGCTTAGTTGGTATTAGGGGAACATGGTAACAATTGTTCAAATAATGTTAATATTAGATCAGCCTTACCACAAAATTCTGCTTCTGTAAACAGCTTGCTTAACCTGTTTATGACTTGTTCTACCGCCTGCCTTGACCCCTGCATCTGTGCTACCCTGACTGCCTGCTGTAAAATGCTTACCTTCTACCTGTAAAAACCCAGCTAGCTTCTGAAGGAAAGTCCCTGAGGCATTTCTCTTCAATTAATCAGTAAAAGTCAAAAATGGAGGTATGGCTTCAGTGATGGAGTACCAAGCCTTGAGCCAAAAAGCTAAGCAAGAGTGAAGCCCCAGTTCAAGCCATAGTAGTGGTCCACGTGCATGCATGCGCATGCACGCACACACATACATTTATACAAAGACACAGACAGAGAAATAAAATAAAAACATACATGGAGAAATTTGGGGAATGGTAGGTGATGCTGCAATTGCACTTTAAAATTTCAGTACACCTCCAAAACTGGATAAGTGAGCAAAAGCCAAGGAGGAGCTGAGTTTCTAGGATGTAAACATGCCATAATAGAGTATAGGAGAAGATTCCCCCCTCCAATGATTGACAGCAAAAATGTCTAAATCTAGATGACTACAGAGGAAATGTGGACTGCTCATATTAGACTTGGCAAGCTATACTCTCCAGAAAGGAATGCTGAAAGCGTATTTTAGTTTCTTTTCTTTTGTCATAGCAGAATACCTGAGACTGAGTAATTTATTAAAAATTTAAAATAAAATGATCTCAAATTTATTATCTGAACTTGGGGTGTACAGGAAATAAATCATGCCTTAGTTCTCATGTTTAATGGTATTGGGGAGCCTCTCATTACTTAAGGCAGCTAAGGGCAAAGTGGGTCAATAGACAAAAGATTTCCAAAATAGTAAGACCAGAGCCAGGAAGGTAAATATTCCAATTTATATGGGTTCTCCCAAGTAGAAACCACTTTCAAACGTGCTTCCCAGATCCTAAAGCTCTTTTAGCATAAATAGGAAGGCCAGCTAAACTCAAATGGTGACAAAGACACCATTAATGGCAATTCTGGATTAGGTTAACACTGTAAGTGCTCAATGATGAACGAGTCATATGCCAGGCTGTGTGACAAAAGCTTCACTCTTTTAAGCAAGAGTTGTCTGGTTCTGGCTTAGTATTGATGTCTGAAGCTTACATCCAGGGAAGCTAGATATAGAAGGTTAATCTTTATCTTATTGTAATTTCATCAAAATAGATTTTTGCTGTTTTCCCGCACTTTCATGTATCTGATACTATTTAAAAGAATACACAAGAAATCCTTTCTACTTTGGTTAGTCAGGAGAAATCTCAGCAAGAAGAATCTCAGCCCTAAGACCTGGAACTATGGTAAGAGAATCAGGGGAGTGCTAGGGGAATCCAAGTTCTGGGAGCTGCCTGCATGCCTCCCTGCCTGCCTGCCTGCCTCCCTGCCTACCTGCCTATCTGGAAGAAATGGGTTCTAAAATGCCATGCTGAACTTTTGATGGCCCTCAGTTTTACCTCATGGGTTCTACCAGATCTAAGGGAGGGATTATATGACATAAGATAAATATGGGTGGGAACTTGTTTTAGTCTTGCTCTCTGTCTTGTACTGTACATTCTGTTGTGCCAAGTCGTGAGACCACCACCAAGAAGACTACCGAGACTCAGACATTCTGAAATGCAAAACCAAGGCAAGGCTTTATTTAAGTGAGCTGCAACTCGGGCCTCGTCCTACCCACCGACACAGCAGAGGTTAGGAGGGAGCCTCGAGCTGTGATTACACAGGGCTTATAAAGACAAAGAACAAAATTACAACAATCAGCTATTCAAGCAAGCAAGATTAGGATACAGGTACAAATCTGATTGGCTCAGGGTTCGATTCTAGGGGTGGTTAGAGTTAAGCATTCCCAGTTGTTAGAGTTCTAGACTGACTGAGCCCTAATGGGCTTATCCTGGGTCTGCTCACAGGGCCTGCTTATCTCAGGTTCATGTGGTAAAGTGGGGTTCACGTGGTAAAGTGGGGCCTGACTTCAAAGTCTGGAACTTCAATTCCATTCCTTTACTCCCCACTTTATTTTGTCATCCTTCCACCTCCCACCTTCAGTGATGGTGACAGCTATCATGATGCCATTAACAAAGCCTGATTCTACTTGTCCTTTGGTATTCTCCAATCTTGAACTTGGCTCTGAAAGTGCTAGGACGGAAGCACTTAAACACTGGTTTCTGTGACCTTGGCTTATACCCACCCTCACTCTGAGCTCTGTCTCTTTCCTCCTAAATTTTCAGGATAATCAGGAAATTTTTGTTCATTTTTGGACTGGTGACTGCTTTTTTTCCCCCTTTGTTTTTCTTTGGTGAGTCTCCAAAAGCCCTTACTCATGGGTGTTCTTAGCTTCATCCAATGTGATCTTAAAGTAGATCCAGGAGTGGAATAAGTGTGGGACCATAGTAAAACAAAGGGAGAATGGAGCCCTTCTTGCCACATTAAGCTACAGGAATAATAACATCAGTTGAAGATGTGTATCCTGGAAAAATGATTATTCTTATAGTATCATTATTATTATTTGTGCCAGTCCTAGGACTTGAACCCAGAGCCTGGTCACTGTCCCCAAGTATCTTTGGCTCAAAGCTACCACTTGAGCCACAGTGTCACTTCTAGCCTTTTTCTGAGTAGTTTACTGGAGATAAGAGGCTCACAGATTTTCCTAAAGGGCTGCTTTGATCTCAGATCTCATCTTCCTGAGTAGCCAGGATTACAGGCGTGAGCCAACATTGCCTGCTTTGGAAAAATTATTTTAAGCTAGGATCATTAATACCAAGAAGGGAAGTCCATCATATTACTCATCTTCAAGGCTGTTCCATATGGAAATTATGATTTTTAAACAAAAACATCTGGGAAATATAACAAAACCAGCAGGGGAGACTAGGGGAATATATTTCTCACTGAGTGTTCCAAAAAGAAAGATTTTTCTTACAGTGATGTCCTTGTCACAGGCCCTTCATGGCTCCTTCCTCATCCCATGATATGAGTCATTAATTAGAAAAACAACTTTTTTCCAACTTTGCTGTGATAAAAGCCATAATAAATAATTTTACTCTTTTAGATAGGCAGTTCCAGTGGCTTGTGCCTGTACTCCTACCTGCCTATAATCCTAGCTACTCAGGAGGCCAAGATCTGAGGGTCTAGGTTCAAAGTCAACCAAGGCAGATGAATTTGTAAAACTCTTACCTTCAAAGAACTGGCAAGAAGCTGGAGTAGAGATACGGCTCAGGTGGTAGAGTGCCAGCTTTTAGCAAAAAGTCAAGTGAGAGTGTGAAGCCTGGAGTTCAAGCCCAGTACTGGCACAATCAGTTCAATACATAAATAAACAAATAGATAGCTATGATAAATATGTATATTTTGGTAAAACCGAAGATACCACATTGTCATGTAACTATCACTGCCATCCACTGCCACTAGTCTTGATACACTGAAACTCTTATAGCTATCAAACACTAACTCCCTGTTCTTCCTCCTACAGCCCTGACAGCCTTCTTTCTCTATGATTTTGCCTATTTAAATGACCTCTTATGAATGGAGCCATATGTTTCTGACTTTTGATGGCTGTCTTTTTTTCACTCAGTTTAACCCTCAACATCTCTGATTGTGTCACATTTTCTCTTTTTTTCTAAGGTTGAATAATATTCTATTGTATGTATGTGCAGCATTCATCTAACCACCTATCTGTTGATGGACACTTGGGTTGCTTCTATGTTTTAACTTTTGTGACTAATTCTGATATAATGTAAGTTTACAGATTACTCTTAAGACTGTGCTTTCAACTAAGTCAAAGCCTAACACAATGAGTACTAGGAAATGGGTACTTGCAGAGGAGTGGTCACAAGGAGGGGAGTAGAAAAACAAATATGAATATGAAATTAGTAGAATGCAGACAAGAATGCATTTTATATACCACAGAACTAAGGAAAAAAAGGGAAGGGGTAAGTGGAAGAGGGTGAAGATGTTGAAGGGATGACACAGATCAAGATGCATTGTATAAATTGCTTTGTTATGTGGCAAAAAAATCAACATAGAACCTCAAAATTAAGAAAAGTGAGGGAAGGGGTAGAGTGGGAGTGGTAGGTGAGAATGGAAAAAGGAGTGACACTGATCAAGAGGCCCTACATTCATAAACTGCTTTATGGTGAATGACACCTCCTTAGAACAACTACATAAAGAAAACAAAAATATATTTAAAAAAAAACTGCTTTCAGTTCTCTCTCTCTCTCTCTCTCTCTCTCTCTCTCTCTCTCTCTCTCTCTCTCTCTCTCTCTCTCTCTTTCTTTTTTGGCCAGTCCTGGGGCCTGGACTCAGAGCCTGAGAACTGTCCCTGGCTTCTTTTTGCTCAAGGCTAGCACTCTGCGACTTGAGCCACAGCACCACTTCTGGCCATTTTCTGTATATGTGGTGCTGGGGAATTGAACCCAGGGCCTCATGTATAAGAGGCAAGCACTCTTGCCACTAGGCCATATCCCCAGCCCCCAGTTCTTTTGTTTATAATCAGAAACAGCATTAGTGATCATCTTACTTTAAAATTTTTATTTTAAGGGATAGCACAAAGGCTTAGAGTTCAAGCCCTACAACCAACCAAAAATAAAAAAAATCATCCTTAAAACAGGATCTCACTATGTTCCTAAGCTGGCCTCAAACTTATGATACTTTTGTTTCAGCCTTCCAAGTGCTAGATTTTTTCCCCTTCCCTCTTTTCTTCCTTCCTTCTTTCCTTACTTCATTCCTCCTCCCCTTCCTTCCTTCCTTCCTTCCTTCCTTCCTTCCTTCCTTCCTTCCTTCCTTCCTTCCTTCCTTCCTTCCTTCCTTCCTTCCTTCCTTCCTTCTTTCCTTCCTTTGTCTCTCTTTCTCTCCCTCTTTTTTCTTTCTTTCTTCCTTTTTTTTCAGTACTGGCAATTGAACTCAAGGCTTAATGCTGGCTAAGCAAGTACTCTACCACTTCAGCCATGCTCTTGGTTTGGTTTGTCTTTGTGTTTTTTGTTTTTGTTTTCCCTGTCCTGGGGCTTGAACTCGGGGCTTAGGCACTGTCCCTGAGCTACTTTTGCTCAAGGATAGCACTCTACCACTTGAACCACAGCACCACTTCTGTTGATTTGGTACTGAATAATTGAACCCAGGGCTTCATGAATGTTAGGCAAGCACTCTACCAGTAAGCTAAAAGAACTTTTTTCTATACCAGCTGCACCATTTTACAATCATACCAACAAATCACAAGGAATTTAATTGCTTCTCTTCTCACCAGCTCTTGCTATGTCCTAGTTTTTTTTCCCTTTAAATAATAACTTTACTAAGGAGTTTAAGGAATCTTATAGTTTGGATCTTCATTTCCTTAATGTGCAGTTATACTAAATGTCTTTTCATGTGTTTATTGGCTGTTCACATACCCTTTTTGGAGAAGTGTCTCCTCAAGTCTTTTGTCTATATTAGAAAT
This sequence comes from Perognathus longimembris pacificus, assembly GCF_023159225.1. Taxonomy (NCBI): domain Eukaryota; kingdom Metazoa; phylum Chordata; class Mammalia; order Rodentia; family Heteromyidae; genus Perognathus; species Perognathus longimembris. The sequence goes on along the minus strand of NC_063184.1, from coordinate 293,313 downwards.
GGGTTGTTTGTATTTTTAAAAATTATCTTTAAGTAGTTGTACAAAGGAGTTGCCATTCAGTAAAGCAGTTTATGAAGGCAATGCATCTTGATCAGTGTCACCCTTTCATCATTCTCCCCCATTCCTGGTTGTTTGGATTTTGGGTAGTGAGCCTCCAAGCTGGCCAAATACAACTGTTCACCACTAGGTGACTGCAATGGTGCATCAAGACTCCCCTTTCCTGAGGGGGAAAAGCATTGCCCTCACACTGTTCAGGGTTGAGTCTTCTGAGGAGGGTCTCAGGATTGGGGTGTGGGAAGTGTTTCTGCCCTGAGAGAAACAAGGCATTTCTGCACCAGAGAGGGTGGACTGGCCTGAGTGAAAATTAAGAGAGCTGATGATCTGATGTGAGTCAGGGTTCTGTCTTCAGCCCTAGTTTCTGTCCCCTTACAAGACTTGCAAAAATGTGTATGCATACTCGGGCCTGTGCACTACTCTACAGTGTTTCCATATGTCCTAACCTTGCCACAAACCCCTCCACCTGCACTAAGCATCCCTGTGTCGCTCATCTCTATCCTTGAGCTGTCAGGATGATGCCAGTGACAAATTTTGCAATCACAGTTCCCCTCCTTACTGTAATACTAAGGCATGGGTGGTAATGAATGAATGGTAGGGGAACTAACTAGGCAAGAACTGTGGGATATATGGGATCTTAAGGGAAAAAAATCTGTTGTTTCTTTTTAACTCCAAGATGAAAAAAAGAATGGTGTTATGTTTGTTCTCTTCCAAAACTCAGTATCACCATTACTGAGACCATCCTAAAGAGACGTCCTGGACACCTACTATATACCCAACCCTTTCCTAATTCTTTCTGGTGCATGAACAGATACATATGTTATAACATTTCTGGCAAAGCCTTACTTTATCTAACTTTAATGTTTTACTGTCTCTCACTAGTCACTTCCTATGATGTGCAAGAAAAATAATCTCAGCTAGGAAAGCCATACTGAAAGATTTCCTGCTCTTGTGACCTATCTGTTCATCCACCTCTTTCCCCTAAGCTCCTTCCTTCTGGGGCTCATTTTATTTGACTTCAAGACAACTAGGAAAGAGAATTTTCTTTTTCCTTAACATGCATTGATGCTGAGAATTCACAAGAGTGCCTGGAAGAGGATGATATGGGGAAGAGAAACAACAATGGAAGCAGGGGATGGAGAAGCAGCTAACAGGAAGCAAGTACCAAGAAATTATCAGATCTTAGGAGAGGTGCAAAGCAGTCAACATCACCATTTTCCATATTCTGTTGCACCTAAGTGCTGGCTACTAACAGAGTGTAGCCCAGCTGCTTCACTGGTTCCCAGACCTCTATGTCTCATTTCTCTTGTTCTTGTCCTGTTCTACCTTGTAGCAGCAGGTGGAGGATGGGTCAGAGAAGGAATCCTTCTCCATGCAGCCAGCCTTTCTCTGCCTTCCTCAACTTAGCATTTCTCTATGTTCTTGGTGGTAATGTTAATCTTAAAATACCACAAGCCATATATTGAGCCTGAGTTTTGAATAATACAAGTGTTAAATATTCTCCAGAACAATAGATTCCTTCTTTAGGAAGCTCACACTAGTGACAAGAGACTGTTTTGAAGGAACAATCCACCTGTGGCCTAAATGGGCCTGCAAAATTAAGTGGCAAAACAATTTGGAGTGGAGACAAAAATCTTTGATCACTGGAGGGGAGCCAATGGCTTCTTCATACTTTAGAGTCACTCCGACATATAATTGTCCTTAAGAAAGCACAAAATGGCTAGCATTGCATTCAAGTGGCACAGGCACTTTTAAAATGTTGCTCTTGCTCATGTTTTTCAGATAAAAGCATATACATGAACAGGAGGAGTAAGGGAAGTGGGGGAGTGAGGTGCTTATAATCAAATACAGACACAGATTTTTTTTTTTTTTTTTGCCAGACCTGGGGCTTGGACTCAGGGCCTGAGCACTGTCCCTGGCTTCTTTTTGCTCAAGGCTAGCACTCTGCCACTTGAGCCACAGCGCCACTTCTGGCCATTTTTTGTATATATGGTGCTGGGGAATCGAACCCAGGGCCTCATGTATATGAGGCAGGCACTCTTGCCACTAGGCCATATCCCCAGCCCCGCAGACAAAGATTTTAAGCACAATTTCACTACTGACAAGTTTTAGTGTGTGTGTGTGTGTGTGTGTGTGTGTGTGTGTGTGTGTGTGTGTGTGTAGTGCTGGGTATTATTAAACCCAATGCCTTGGGAAGCTAGACAAATGTCCTTGCACTAAGCTAGATTGAATTCTCCCTTACTTTTTCCTCTTCATTTGTCTGTATCCACTCCCACTTCCCCTCACCTTCATTTCGAAGACAACATGGACCTACATGTACAGAATGGACAGAGTGATGAGTGGAACCCTGGGAAGGATGTAGCACTATAACAGTTCTGCAGGTTGGTACATGCTGTTTCTAGGAATCACTTTTGTTAATCCATATTCAATAAGTCTGAGATATGCTGATGTAAGCCAGGCTAACCAGATCTCATTATTGTGGGCTTCCTCAGAATATTTATCCAAAATACTAGTGTAACTTGTTAATGTTATACACATAATTTCCCAAATAGAGCTGACTTTGGAAAACAATTTATTTTTTTGCTCAGAACATCTTACAGTGTTTGGAGGAAATACTGCTTTAGGCACATAGACTAAATCTAAAAGAAAGTAACTTGAAATTTTTGATTCAGGATATAAAATATAGAATACAAGTGGTATAGTATAAATAAGTAAAGAAATTATAAATAAAACAGATAAGTACTTTAAAAGCCAGAGTGTGATTAGGACTGTAGAAAGTACAAGCCATTGAACAACTACTAAACGATAATAAAAAAATTAAAGAAACTGTAAGCAAGTGGAACATAAAATATTTAAATATTTGTAAGCAATCTCTATATCTTTAAGCACTATAAGTTTAAACTCCTTCAAAAAGGTATGTTTAACTCCCCCCCCTCCCATTTTCTTTAGATCAATGACATGACACAGGTTTTATGTGTCCATCTAGGTTTAATATTAGGATGAGAGTTTTAAAAGATTCATTGGGGATTGGAAGTTTGGTACAAGTGGTAGAGCACCTACCTAGAAATCACAAAGACCTGAATTCAAATCTCAGAACTGCCACTAAACAAATTAACTGAAGATGCCTTGGTATAGTTACTTCTCCAATATGTCCACACAGTAAGTAACATTAGCAGTTGAAAAGCAGTGCTAATTTTCCTCATTGGTACTCTCTTTTATAATCATTAATATATAGAAGTTGTGGGTGTTTGGGGGGGGGGATTTTTTTGGCCAGTCCTGGGCCTTGAACTCAGTGCCTGAGCACTGTTTCTGGCTTCTTTTTGCTCAAGGCTAGCACTCTGCAACTTGAGCCACAGCGCCACTTCTGGCCGTTTGCTAAATAAGTGGTGCTGAGGAATCAAACCCAGGGCTTCATGTATATGAGGGGAGCACTCTTACAACTAGGCCATATTCCCGGCCCATTGGTGGTGGTGGTTGGGCGGTTAACTGGTCCTGGGGCTTGAACTCAGGGCCTGGGCTCTGTCCCTGAGACTCTCTGAGCTCATGGCAAATGTAAGGTGATGTAAGACTGGCCAGAAAGAAAACACACCATATGGTTCAGGGAGAGAAGAGTTTATGGGGTGGGGGTGGGGGGAGAGCAAACTGCCAGCCCACACAAGATGGAGGCATGGGGAGACAGAGAGGAAAGAAGAAGAGAAAACGAGAGCAAGAGAGGAAAAGAGAGTGAACGAGAAAAGAGAGCAGGGACTGTGTTGAACCGGATTATATAGGAAAGGTGGGAGATATGGCCAGGTGGATTGGCTGTGACCTCAGAGAAGGAGGAAATAACTGCCTTCAGGTGTTCCAGTTACCTAGGTAACCCAGGTGCAGACTTAAATAGGTCCTGGGTGTCTGTGTGGACCCCTCCCTGGGGTAGACCTTACAACTAGCATTCTATCACTTGAGCCAAGCACCACTTCCTGCTTTTTCTGTTTATGGGGAACTGAGGAATCAAACCCAGGGCTTCATGCATGCTAGGCAAGCTCTCTATCACTGAGCCACATTCCCAGACCAGACATTGTGTTTTACGTTTATATTTTCCCCCATGAGATTCAAACTACTTTGACTGAAAAGTAAATATAGCATGCATACATTTTTAATTTTCTTGAACTGACATTAAGTAAAAGAAGTTGGGCTAGAATTCAAATGGTGTAATTCTTTAGAAAGGCTAACTCACAGTGCACCAAAATATACACCAGAAAACTAGTATTCTAAAGTGGAAGTGGGAATGGATGTAGACAAATGTGAAAAAGGGAAGGGAGAATGCAATCCTAAGTCAGTGCACATCCTACAAAATAAAGAAAATTGAGGGAAGGGAATGGTCAGAGGGATGAGGGAGAATGATAAAAAGGGAAACACTAATCAAGATGTGCTGTATTTATAAACTACTTTGTTGAATGGCAAATCCTTTGTACAACTACTTAAATATATATATATATATATATATTTTTTTTTTTTTTAAAGGTTGGGCTAGAGGCATAGCTCACACAGTATGGCTCCTGACTAGCAAGTGTGAGACCCTGAGTTCAAACTCCAAACCACCAAAACTAGAAATACCAATTATTGTTAATGTACACCAAAGTTGTTAATCTCTTCCGATAAAAAATCTCATCTTTATAGAGAAAAACCTTTGAAAATTTGGGGGAATAACTAGGAGTGGTCAAAGTCTGTACTGACTTGTTTTTCTGGAAAGTTCCATTCAGACTGGTTTTCTTGGCTTTGTAAGATCCTCCTGTCTTCTATATTATAGCCTGATGGATGCCTGGTCCATAGTTGAAAATCCTGTGGAGAATTCTACACACATATCTCACCAGGAAAGATGATAGAAATACTATATAGTAATTCCAAACTGTCATTCGAAGGATTAAAATATCAAAGTCTACTTATTGACATGTTGCTAGATATTTTAGCTGAGTGGATTTAGGTTCTGTCAGGTGAATGAGACAGCTGGAATTAAAACATGGAAATGACAGCGTTGTCGAGACATCCAGTTTGTCTAAGAGAAGAACAAGATGAAGCTGTGGTATTAGGCTAGGTCAGATCATGGAAGGCCTCATATGCTAAGGTTTGGTGTTATTCAATGGCCAAATGTTTCCCAAACTGGAATAAGATTCAGATCAGTTCTCTCAGACCTGTCTTAACCTCAATGCCTCAAGCATGTGGGAAAAGCACTCTACCATTTGAGGCACAACTCTAGCTGTTTTGTTTTATGTTTTACCTTTGAGATAGGATCTCATTAACTTTGCAGGTACTAGCTTGTAATTTGAGATCTTTCTGCCTCCATCTCCTGAGTAGTTTGATTAAAGACATATACCACAATGCCTAGTTCTAACCTTTGAAGCTAAGATACTTACATTTTAATATTTATATATGTACATTTATAAAACTATGTATAGGGTCCTTAAGCTAACAGGCCAAGTATTATAAAATTAAAACAAATAACAAATTAGTTATAAATAAGACAACACAATCAATCTAATACTAATCCAAAGCACAATTTTGTTGTTGTTGAAACAAGATCATTGTTAATTTTTGTGTGTGAATGTGAGAGAGAGAGAGAGAGAGAGAGAGAGAGAGAGAGAGAACACATACATGCATGCATGTACCTCAATTCTTGAACTTAGGGCTTGAACTCAGGGGCTGGCATTATTTCAACTCAATGTGAGACCACAGCATACACAGCTTCTTCTCTCTTGTTTTTTTTTGTTGTTGTTGTTTTGTTTTGTTTTGTTTTTGTCGGTCATGGGGCTTGAACTCTGGGCCTGAATGCTGTCCCTGAGCTCTTCGGCTCTACCACTTTGACCCACAGCTCCACTTTCAGTTTTCTGGTAGTTATTTGGAGATAAGAGTCTCACGAACATTCTTGCCTAGGCTGGCTTGAACTATGATCCTCAGATCTCAGCATCCTGAGTAGTTAAGATTACAGGTATGAGCCACTGGCACCTGGCCCACAGCTTCTTTTCTTACAGCATGTTTCTTTTTTGGTGGTGGTGGGGGGTGGATGTGGTCCTAGGACTTGAACTCAAGGCCTGGGCATTGGCCCTGAACTTCTTTTGCTCAAGACAAACACACTATCACTTGAGCCACAGCTTCTCTTCCAGCTTTTTTGGTGGGGATAAGAGCCTCACATCTCACAAATTTTGCTGCCCAGGCTGCCTACCAACAGAGATTCTCAGATCTCAGCCTTGAGGTAGCTAGGATTACAGGCAGGGTTTTTACCCATGCCCTACTGTAACACTGACCTCCAGCCCCCACCCTCCACCCCTGATTGTTTTTTTCTGTTTGTTTTTGCCAGTCCTGGGACCTGAGCACTGTCCCTGGCTTCTTTTTGCTCAAGGTTAGCACTCTACCACTTGAGCCACAGCACCACTTCTGGCTTTTTCTATATATGTGCTGTTGAGGAATCAAATCCAGGGTTTCATATATAAGTAACAAGTACTCTACCACTAGGTAATATTCTCAGCCCCCTGGTTTTTTTTTTTTTTGTTGTTGTTGTTGTGGTTTGTTTGTTTTTTAAAGATTTTTTTTTTTTTTGTCATCGGGCTTGAAGTCTGGGCCTTGGTGCCATACCTGAGCTCCTGTGCTCAAGGCTAGAGCTCTAACACTTGAGCCACAGTGCCACTTTAGGTTTTCTGGTGGTTAATTGGCGCTAAGAGTCCTAGACTTTCCTGCCCAGGCTGGCTTTGAACCATGATTGTCAGATCTCAGCCTACTGAGTAGCTAGAATTACAGGCATGAGTCACTGGCACCCAGCACTGTTCATTTTTTAATTTGGCACTCTCTAGGTACATAGTGCAGAACAAAGTGATCTGGTTCAACTAAGGACTGATGCTAGACTTGCCTGCCTTCCACCCTGGCTTAAACTCACAGACATGCACTTGGATTACAGTAATTTAGGCGCTATGGAAAATAACAAGATTCCTTTGTCTCAGGCAAGGCTTCAGGAGGCCATTTAGCTGGAGGCCATTTGAGGAATAGGTAGGATTTGGAGAAATGAAGAACATTCTAGGTAAAACCAAGAGTTGTGAATAGGGATGCTGAAGCCCTAGTGGCTTTAGGCATAAAGTACACAAAGTCACAGACACAGAGGGGTTTTGGGTGTTCTTGAATAAGTCAATATTTAGGCAAAAGCAAGACAGACTATCAGAAATCTTTGGGGTTGTGTGGTGGTTCATTTTCTTAATGATAGTATGCCAAAGCTAAGAGTAACTTGTTTTTCACCGATTTAGAAAAGGAGGAGGCATGGAAAATAAGCAGAAGTCAACTGAAGTTTAATGTCAATATAACTGTATTGTTTTTTTCCTTCTTCCAAAAGTATTACTGGTGGAATTTTCCTCCAAGTTAGAACATTCTGTATTTAAGAAAGGCAAAAAAATGAGTATTCGTAAATCCAGTGATCTTTACTTAACATTTTTTTAGTTCTCTGTTAGACTGGCTCTTTAGCCTTAGTTGGAGATTTTATAATTATCTGTTTGAAATATTCTGGTGAGCTCAAGTTTTATTTTAAGGATTAAGGATACGGTTTTAGGCATTAAGGATGTAGGTATAATCTCTTACCAGAAATGACTTTAAGATGTATTCTGGGACTTAAGCTCATTATAGAAAGTGTGCAATGTTATCTCAGATCAGTGTGAGAAAAGCCTCTTTTCTGTCAAAGTAGTTTACTTCCTTTCTGCTAATCTTGTGAGAATTGTTTTTCTGAAAAGTTCCTGCTTTGGCACCTGTTTTATTTTTGTTTGTTTGTTTGTTTGCTTGTTTTTTTGTCGGTCATGGGTCTTGAACTCTGGGCCTGGGTGCTGTCCCTGAGCTCTTCAGCTCAAGGTTAGTGCTTTACCACTTGAGCCACAGCACCACATAGGAGCCTCTGGGACTTTCTTGCTTGGGCTGGCTTTGAACTGAGATTCTTAGATCTCAGCCTTCTGAGTAGCTAGGATTACAGGCATGAGCCACCGGTGTCTAGCATTATTCATTTTTTAATTTAATTTTTCATTGTTATTATAGAGGTAATGTTCAAAAGGGTTACAGTTAAGTAAGTCAGGTAAAGAATACATTTCTTTTTGGAGACTGTCACCCCTTCGCTGTTCTGACTGAGATTTTCCTTCCCATCCCCACCCACATGCTCATTTTCAACATAGTGTCTAGTGAGTACCACTGCTTCGTTTGTTCATCCATTGCATTGGCCCTTGCTGATTACATTTTAGTTTCATCTATTTCATGCTGCACTTTAGAACTCTTATTATGGCTGGGAATGTAGCTTACTCATAGAGTGTGTCCCTAGCATGCATGAAACCCTGGGTTCGATTCCTCAGTACCACATAGAGAAAACTCCAGAAGTGGGGTTGGGAATATGGCCTAGTGGCAAGAGTGCTTGCCTCGTATACATGAAGCCCTGCGTTTGATTCCTCAGCAACACATATATAGAAAAAGGCCAGAAGTGGCACTGTAGCTCAAGTTGGCACAGTGCTAGCCTTGAGCATAAAGAAGCCAGGGACAGTACTCAGGCTCTGAGTTCAAGCCCCAGGACTGGCAAAAAGAAAAGAAAGTAAGAAAAGGCCAGAAGTGGTGCTGTGGCTCAAGTGGTAGAGTGCTAGCTTTGAGTAAAAGAAGCTCAGAGCCAGTGCCCAGGCCCAGATTTCAAGCTCCAGGACTGGCAAAAAAAAAAATAATAATCCTAATAGAAGTTCCTTAAGTATTAATTAAATTATATCCCATTAATTAAGCAACATCATTCTGCAGGTTGTGAATATGAGCAGAGGGACAGAGCCTGCTGGATTAGGGGTGAAAGTGAGCAGCCTGCCTGTTCTGCTCTGTTTGCCAGATTTTTGGCTCTGGAGCACCCTTCTGCAGAGTTTCTTGCCTTGAGTTCCTTTTGAGTTGGTGTCCTTATTCCAATGTGACACATAGGAGGATGTGTCACCCAGAGCCATTTCTAACAATAGAAAAAATGAAAAAAATCCTTACTGCTTTTACCTATTTTGTTTAATAACTATACTTTTAGGGTATTAGGCCCTGAATCTTTTCAGACAAAAGTTACATGAATTTGTTTATGCTTTTGTTTATGCATGCAGAGTATTACCTGTAAATCTGCTTGCTGTTAGGAAGGAGGGCAGGATGAAGGAGATTATTTTGCTGCTCTTCCTTTTTTTTTTCTGTATAGTTACCCAGTGACTCTGTAAGAAGGCATCGTTAAAGCTTCGTAAAGCTCAGTGGTCTCCTAGGCACTGGGTATGATAGGGTTTCTGACCTGAACCTGTTCTTGGTCTCCAGTGGCAGCCCAGAGTTCTGTTGTGGAGTTGACAGAAGTGCAGTTATTGATATAGAGTCCAGATGTCTCTGTTGAAGCCATGTGATTGCATTTATATTTGAAGTGTACTGGAGATTGAGGTTGGCCTGCTGCCTTTTTGTGAGCTCACCATACCATCACTGCAGCAGGATTGCCGCTGCCTACAAGGAAACTCTACTGAAGTGAAATATATACAGCCTGCTGGCATGTGTTAAGAGCTCTCTTGTCAAGAGAGAAAAAAACTGTTGGAACTAGCTACCTTTTCAAAGAAGTTTTAAGTGCCCAAGTCTGTTCTGTTTAGAAACTTGAAAGTTCCAAATGGCCAGCGAAAAAACTTTTTCAATGAACCTGCTTTCTCTTTTCAGGTAGCCTTCTGCTGATACTTTCTTTCATGTCTTAGCCATGTTTCCATCTCTTCTAATCAAAAGTAACAAGGCTAAGGATAAGAAATAGGGTCTCTGAAAATCTTTGTTGTGGTCTAGCTGGTTAGTTTCACACTTTCATACTAATGTGAAGTTCATTTTGTAGACTGTTCTACTACTTAGTAGAGTTAAACTTGCCTGGCATTTCCCTTCTTGCTTTCCTTGAAGGGCTTACATATGTTTAAATTATTAAAGATTATTTTCCGAGTTAAGATTATGTTCTGAATTAGTTCAAAAACCAAATTAATTCTGTTAGTAGATATCAGATGAAAACTTTCTCTGACAAAGCCTGCATGTGGAGGCAGACAGCAAGACTCATTTATGAATTTATGTACTTTAAAAGGTGGATAGTATGATTGTAAAGGCTATCCTACCAATTCTTACATAGCTTCAACTGCCAGTGCTGTTATTTCTGGAGTTAGATAATTCAGAACAGAGCTCTTGGCTTCCCTTCAAAGCATTAATTGCCCACTCTTCTGGTGCAGTGTTGGTTGTAGGATGGAATAGCTAGGCATTGCCAACAATCTTGACAACTCTACCTAACATGGAGTTCAAGATATGTTTGTCTTCTAAAGCCAATCTTGCCAAGGGGAATTCATGTGTGTTCTGTGTCATGGACATAGATACATTCAGACTTTGGGAGTAAGCTACAGAAAGGATTGCAATAAATGGTTGTAGTTGTAGGTGTTTTAAGAATCCCATACACTTTACAACCTTCTGTGTACTCTTACTTAGTATTGTAGAGAGCTATCAAGTAGTCCTTTAGTTTTCTTTTTCTTTTTAAATAATTACTTCTTTACTGTCAAAGTGATATACAGAGGGGTTACAGAGTCATACGTAAGGCTGTGTGTGGGTACACCGTAGTTTTCTTAAATGTTGTGTCTCATGGTAGAAAACATCTCAGTTGCCCAGTAAGAGTTTGAAATATTGGGGTTGACATAGCCTAAGATATCATGTTGACAGAGTTTGGTCAAGTCCAAGAGAACAACATGCACAAGTTTCACTTCTAAATCAATAGTTTTTGGCCAGACTGCATATTAAAGTTGCTTAAAGAATGTTTTGAGATAATTCCCAGGGGGCAGACCCTACCCCGACTAAATAAATTAGTCTCTGAGTAGAATGTGGACATTGGTGCTATTTTAAAGCCTCTTTGGTAGTTCTAATATGTAGCTATTGCTGGTCACTTCTGCCTTAGGTCTCTGTTCCCTCAACCATTGTTCTCTTAACAAATATTTCCCCACCCTGTGTTTCATTGTAAATTTAATCCTTTGAAACCTTACCACATTATTTAAACCAATCTCAAACCACCAGTATAAGAGGAACTTTGAATGTGATGCTTGGAATTAAGTCTATGAAACAACTGAATGTCCTCAAATTCCTTCTGACTATGGGATAAATAATAGACATGATTTACAGAAAAATTCCTCTTTTACTACAGTGATGTTCTTGTTGTACCCATTGGTTTTATGTCTTTGTGCTTGTTAATTGGATTAATAGATGGTCATCAATATGAGAATAGAACAGCACAACTATAGACCAGTGAGCTGATACCTACCTAGTAGTTCTTTTTCCAAGCATGGAAATGCCAAATGGTAGGGCCAAGATTAATGGGCCCCCTAATTCTCTCCAAAAGTTTTGTGTTAAACTTTTTTTTCTGTGACAAAAGGGTAAGAAAAGCACTTTAAAGAAGTAAGCTTCTTTTGGCTCATGTTTCAGTTCATAGTTGTCTGATTCCATTGCTTTGGGCCTGTGGACAGAATATCATGGTGGAGATGGTATAGTAGAGCAGACTTGCTCAACTGACAGCTGCCAAGAACTGCATAAGAAGGAGCACAAGACAGGAAATGGTGCCTAAGAACATGCCCCTAGGGAACTATTCTATTCATCTGTACTCCTGAAAATTTCTACCACTTCCTAATATTCTACTCAGAGCATGAATTCACTTGGGTGCCAGTGGCTCATGCCTGTAATCTAGCTTCTCAGAATCAGAGATCTGAAGACTGTAGTTCATGAAGCCAGGCTGGGCAGGATAGTATGTAAAACTTTTATCTCCAATTAAGCACCAGGACTAGCAGAAAAAAAAAGTATGAATGCATCAGATTAATCTATTAAGTCAGAGCCCTTTTAAGCCAGTCTTAATGATTAGATCTACCAGCTATGGACCAAGCCTTTTAACACGTGAGCATTTGTTTGGGGGTGGGGGATTGAGGGTGGCAGGAAGGAAAGAAACATGCTTTACATCTAAACCATACCAAGCTTGGTTTGATGACCTCCTTGACTCTAGTGGCTGCTATTGGGAAGTTCTTAAGGGTAAAGTTTGATGTGGTCAGGATCATGTTCACACACGGTGGGGGAGAAATGTTGGGAATGATTGGGAGAGAAAATGTCATTGGTAGATTTTTTTAACCCAGTGGAGGTAGTTGAGGGAGGAAAACCTGAAATTAGCGGATCCTAGGAGAAATTTGGATGTTTAAAAAACTGAGTTTTTACTTATAAGCAAATTTTAATTTTCTCCTCCCAATTAAACATTTTTAAATTTTATTTTCAAGGTGATGTACAGAGGGGTTACAGTTACATATGTTAGGTAGTGAGTACATTACTTGTCATACTTTTTACCCCCTTTAAATTGAACTTTTAATACTGTCTTGAGTACAATCTCTGGTACAAGAGGTTTTCCTTGAAAGTCTGTCTTTCCAGATGTTTGTTGTAAAGGAAGCAATGGACTGGGACCTCTACACAAAAGCTTTTCTTTCTTGGGCTGGGCTGGAAGATTGTGTAGGAATAAGTTTCTTGTTTTGTGTTTGTCCTAGGATCTTGTGAATTATGAAGGTGAGTCCATGCTCCAGAACCACTGTTGGGGGCAGCGAGGGGGGAGGTGTGCAGGGGGGGAACTGCAGACAGTATTGAAACCCTTAATCTCCCACCCCCACCCCAAAGCCAAGCGGTGCTTCCGCATTGTCAGTCTGTTGCCATTTCTGCATTCAGGAACAACTTGGATGCCCCCTCACCCCAGAGCTTAGGAGCGATCCCCTGTTGTTATGCTGCTGTCAGGATGGGATTGGATTGTTCAGCCTGGGGAGTGATTTCTAGGCCCAGATACCTTGTCCAAGGGCCTTAGTGCAAAGGGAAAGCCCATGATTACCCTGTCAGCAGATATTCCACTCTGGCAGCCTAAAATGAAATGGGAGCTTGGGTAAGCAGTAGCCATGTGATGTGATAGGTGCATTAATTATTACAGACACAAAGATATGGATGGCATCAGTGCCCACAGAGGATGGGGAGTCTCTTGTGCAAGTGGCTATCTTTGGTTGTGTATTAATCCTCCTCAGATGACTGTATGCATGTGTTTCTGACTTTTGTTTGGGCCTTGGCTGAATTGAATTCTCATGGTTCCTTTTAGGCTCTCTAGTGCCCCTACTCCTTCTTCATCACCACCACCTTGGTAGGTGGAAAAAAATAGCTCAGTATCTTCTAGCCACATAGTCAGTGGGAAGATATAAGTGACAGTATTTTCTTGTTCAATTTTTTTCTCACCTCTGGACCAAGCAGGACTTTTCCCTTGGAACAACACTGCTTCCATGCCTCTCTTTTTGTTGAGCCATCTGGCTACAGAGACAGCCTTTCACATAGTGTGTGCCAAGTCGCGAGATGAGCACCAAGAAGGCCACCGAGACTCAGACATTCCGAAATGCAAAAGCAAGGCAAGGCTTTATTTAAGCGAGCTGAAACTCAGGCCTCGTCCCACCCACCAACACAGCGGAGGTTAGGAGGGAGCCCCGAGCTACGATTACACAGGGCTTATAAAGGCAAAAAACAAAGTTACAACAATCAGGTGTTCAAGCAAGCAAGATTAGGACACAGGTACAAATCTTATTGGCTCAGGGTTCAAGGCATTCTAGGGGTGGTCAGAGTTAAGCATTCCCAGCAGTTAGAGTTCTAGACTGACTGGGCCCTAATGGCCCTAATGGGCTTGTCCTGGGTCTGCTCACAGGGCCTCAGGTTCACGTGGTAAAGTGGGGTTCACGTGGTAAAGTGGAGCCTGACTTCAAAGTCTGGCACTTCATTTCCCGCTTTTTCTTTTTGATACCTTGGGAGCCAATCATGGCTCCATTCTGTCCATTTCAATGGCTTGCATGTCTAGGGGATGATATACAGGTAGGGCCCAAAGTAGTATCGGAAAATAACTCTGGTCCCTCGGTTTTAAAGGGGGGCTGATGGGTGAAGATCATCCATCTTCTGTAACTTCTTCAGGCTGACTCAGGGTTGTTGACCTTACCTAGCCAGGAACCTATAACCGTAGTCTACATTACCAAGGGACTGCAGGATTACTGCAAACTGAAAATTAACTTTCAGCTATACAGACTTACCATTAGCTGTATAGTGTTTAGTATCCAAATGTAAGCAACAAAATAATGCATAAACTTCTCAGCTGTGCTCTAAGGGTTGGGTGACTATACCCGTATTCCTGAGCAAGCCCAAAACTACCTAGAATAAGGGGGTCACCTCCCTTTGGAGTGAGCTGCCAAAATAACATCAACACTAGCCAGGGTAGTAAGGAAAGAAGGCAAAAAGAAAATTATAACAATATTCTGTTTATCTTTCTTTTCTTGAGGCGAAGGCGAAGTGGCTGAGTCGGGTGCTTGGAGACCTCCCATGTTCCACCACAGTAGTCGTCATCCAGGGCAAAGGGGTCAGCTGGCCTGGCTTGGAAGCAATGAACCCAAGTGGCGATGCTATCTAGGGTCCCTTCCACTGTGGTTCTAAGGATTTGGGGTTATGCCTTTGGACAAACACCCAGTCCCCTGGTCTGAATAAATAGGGGGTAGGGACAGAAGCAGAATCATATAATGCCTTAAGTTGGGGTCACATATTCTTGTGCATGAGCTGCAATCGAGTTTACACAAAAATTCAGCATGATCCAAATCAGCAAGCAATTAAAGCAAGGCTGACGGAGAATTTCTTCCTCTAAGCAGAGCAAAAGGAAGGAGTGACACCCAGTCTGCACCAGTCTCTAAGGCCAATTTAGTTAAGGTCTCTTTTAGAGTCTGATTCATTCTCTCTATCTGTCCTGAACTCTGGGGTCTATAAGCACAATGCAATTTCCAATCCGTCCCCAGTGCTGTGGCTATTCCCTGACTTACTTTTGAGACAAAGGCCGGTCCGTTGTCTGACCAGTGGTGGATGGGAAGCCATACCTGGGTAGGATTTCTTCCAGGATCTTCTTAGCAACTACATTCGCGGTCTCATGCTCTGTTAGATAGGCTTCAACCCATCCTGAAAAGGTGTCTACAAAAACTAGCAAATATTTGTATCCAAATTTTCCAGGTTTAATTTCTGTGAAATCTATTTCCCAATCGACCAGATTATTCCCTCTAGTCAGTGAATCAACTCTCTTTTGATGACCCAGACAGTGCATAATGGCAATCTTTGCTGGTTCCGATAGGGCCCGGATGAGGCTTAAAATCTTCTGCTTGTTTCCAATGGCCTTTCCTTCGGCTGTCAGTAGCCCCCTCTCTTGGTATTCATGTCAGGTAGGCCTAAGGCAGGGGCTTCCAGAAGGCTTTTCTTGATTGCCTCAAAGGCTTTTTGCATCTGCTCAGTCCAATGAAATTCTGGGAGGTTTTTGGTGACTTCATATAGAAGCTTGGCCTTCTCAGCAAACCCAGGTATCCACAGCCGGCAAAAGCCTGCTGTTCCCAGGAACTCTGACTTGTCTGGCTGACTTAGGCACAGGGATTTTTAGCACAGTCTCTTTATGTGCATCCAACATCCAATGCTTGCCCTCTTTTAATATGAAGCCCAGATAGGTGACTTCAGGTTTACAAATTTGTGCCTTTTAACATTCTAGTTTGTAAAAGCTTTTTCCTGAATGGCTTGGGAACTGATCTCTGATGACCTAAAGAAATTACCTTTGCAGGCCTTTAACAGATCTCAATAAGGACACAATCTCAGGTCTACAAGCTTTCTTTCCTGAACAGATGTATCAGCTTAAAATTCTCACTGCCAGTCAGAACTTTGAGTAGATGCCGGGGGATGAGATCTTAAACTATCCTCTCATTTGACAAACTTACCCTTACTAACCACTATCACAGATGACTGGCAAGTTCCTGCCCAGTAGACATGGGCATTGGAAAAGCATGCTTACGAACTATTCTTCTAGGCCTTCCCGGCTTTGATTAACTTTTGAAAGGCCAAACAGGAGGGACTCTAGGATCTGACACCATCCAAGCAGTGGCTTACTGCCTCTGGATGCTCTATCACTTTTGTCCCAGGAGGAGTGACTTTCCACTGGACTTAGACTCAGGGCCTGAGCGCTGTCCCCCAGCTCTCCAGATCAAGACTAGCACTCTACCACTTTGAGCTCCACACAACTCCATTCCCAGTACTCTGCTGGCTGATTAGAGACAAGTCTCTCACAGGGACCTTTCTCTGCCTGGGCTGGCTTCGAACTGCAGATTTCGGATCAGTGAGTCTTACAAGAAGCCACTTTACTCCAATTAAAGCAACAAGGTGGTCCACACAGAAGAAGTTTTTAAGCATGTTCTTACCTGGAACTTATTAAGGGCCAGTATTAGATCTTGACAAACTTGTAGGAATCACCTGTGCTTCTCTGTGGGCCTGCTGGAAACTGTTACAAAAAAACCTACAAAGAAACTGGAATGGCACTTAAACATTTTGGTAGCTATAATTCTCTTTTCTCACTTTTGCAATAATTATTTAGGACAATTTTACTTCCAAATTTCTTATCTAGAAATATATTCTTGATTTCCAAAGCCTTTTTACTAATCCAACACTTTAGCTTTTATCTGCATTGGAAAAACTGAAGCTCACAGGCATTCTGAAACCAGGTGCCGCCCTTTGCCTACAGGCTGCTTGTTTCAAAAGGGCCTCTTTTTTTTTCTTCAGTCCCAGTTACTACATGGCAGGAAGACCTTTGAACTCAAATGACAATTTTTCCTTAATGCAAGAATTACAATTAGAAATACTTAGCCATTCAGCTTTCCAATATATTAGTGAGAAACATTGGCCCATTTTGCCATTTCTTCCAACATACATAGAGTTGATGAGAGTTTACTTCTATCCCCATCAGTTATATATATATATATACACACATATATATTTAAATCCAAATTTCT
This sequence comes from Perognathus longimembris pacificus, assembly GCF_023159225.1. Lineage (NCBI taxonomy): Eukaryota > Metazoa > Chordata > Mammalia > Rodentia > Heteromyidae > Perognathus > Perognathus longimembris. The sequence continues at coordinate 276,379 of NC_063184.1, read as the reverse complement.
GACACTTAGCTGTTTTTTAAAACAATTTTTTTAACTACAGTTCCTCTTTAAAACAATGCACTAATCCTTGAAAGCATTTGGTAATGCCCAAACTTGATGACCATTTGAATTTAAACTTAAACTTAGTTTTGCATCATACTGCAGTCTTGAACATGTTCACACTCTGGTTCTGAGCTATCTCCTTAACCTCCCTCTAGTGAGCTAGGATCAAGTCTAGAGGGCTAGATGGAGGTTCCCATGACAGAACGTTACCCATAGCTCTGATCAGATGTTCAGTCCAAAAGGCTACAGAAAACAAAACAACTATAACAATATAAAAGGAGGAAAATACAGGTAAGAACAAGAACAAGAACAAGAACAAGAAAAAGAAAAACTGGAGATCTCCCAAATTGGCCCACACAACCTTCCTGCAAGAGTGCAGAAGGAGTGGACTCAAATTGAAAGTGGGGCTCCAGAGGTCCCCCTTTAAGGGTAGGGAGTCTGGGGCATCCCCCAGACTCCCCAGGATTGCCAAGTAAGCGCGTTTGCTTCGACAACCCCTTCATGAAATAAGCAAAAGCAAAACAGACAGACGCATTACAAGACAAATGAACAGCGCTGTTTCCTTACCTTCGGAGTCTGGGGTCTCGGGGGTCTCTGGGGCAGTCCCGGACAAAACCCCAAATGTTGTGCCAAGTCGCGAGATGACCACCAAGAAGGCCACCAAGACTCAGACATTCCGAAATGCAAAAGCAAGGCAAGGCTTTATTTAAGCGAGCTGAAACTCAGGCCTCGTCCTACCCACCAACAGAGCGGAGGTTAGGAGGGAGCCCCGAGCTACGATTACACAGGGCTTATAAAGGCGAAAAACAAAGTTACAACAATCAGGTGTTCAAGCAAGCAAGATTAGGACACAGGTACAAATCTGATTGGCTCAGGGTTTGAGGCATTCTAGGGGTGGTCAGAGTTAAGCATTCCCAGCAGTTTGAGTTCTAGACCTACTGGGCCCTAATGGGCTTGTCCTGGGTCTGCTCACAGGGCCTGCTTATCTCAGGTTCATGTGGTAAAGTGGGGTTCACGTGGTAAAGTGGGGCCTGACTTCAAAGTCTGGCACTTCAATAGTTGTGCTCCTTAAAAGACTTAAATAACCATGGGTACCCTTTTCTCATCCCCAGAGAAGCCTTAACAAGTTACTCTGGAAAAAATTTAAAGTATCATAAAGTAAAAAGCAAATGGCCTCATACAGTACATTTCCCTAGAACAGCATAATCAAGTTTGAAGCAGCTATTTAAATAAGCTAGGTTACCTTAGCAGTACAGATGTTTTGGGCCAGATAATTTTATGTTATAAGGCTCTTCATTTGTAAGTCCTGAGCAGTGTCTCTGGAGCTGCTAGCACACCTCCAGTGGTGACAACCAGAAGTGTTTCCAAGTGCCTCCTGGCAAGTAAGCTATCCTTCACCTGGAAATTGCCAGGTAGACTGCCAGACACGGCTATGGAGCACTTGAACTGTAGCTAGTCTGAACTGAAATTATCCTTAATTCATAAAACACATGTTAGATTTCAAAGACTTAAATGTAAACCAAATACTTAATTTGTTAAATATCTCAATAATCAGCCAGGCACCAATGGCTCATGCCTATAATCCTAGCTACTCAGGAGGCTGAGATCTGAGGATCAAGGTTCAAAGCCAGCCTGAGCAGGAAACTCTGTGAAACTCTTATCTCCAATTAACCACCAGGAATATAAACCAGAAGTGGGGCTGTGGCTCAAGTGGTAGAGTGCTGGCCTTGAGCTGAAAAGAGCTCAGGGACAGTGCCCAGGCCAAGTTTAAGCCCCATGACCCAGAAAACAAAATACAAAAAACAAAAAACAACCCATCTCAATAATCTTATAATGATTATGAGCTTAAAATAGTACTTTTTGCTCAGAGTTAAGGGTGGCAATTTTTACTTTTTTTTTTTTTTTTTTTTGCCAGTCGTGGGGCTTGAACTCAGGGCCTGAGCACAGTCTTGGCTTCTTTTTGCTCAAGGCTAGCACTCTACCACTTTAGCCACGGCACCAACTTCTGGCTTTTTCTATATATGTGATGCTGAGGAATCGACCCTAGCACTTCAGGTATACAAGGCAAGCACTTTACCACTAGCCATATTCCCAGCCCCCAATTTTTATTTTGATAAATATTTTCTGTGCTGAAAATGCATACACACGTATGCACAATGGCACAATGGCCCGGGAGCTTGAACTCATGGAATGGGTGCTCTCCCTGAGATTCTTTTACTCAAAGATAGCTGCACTTCAACAACTTGAGCCACAGGGTCACTTCTGGTTTTTTTCTAAATAGTTTATTGGGGATAAGACTCCCATGCACTTTGTTGCCTAGACTGGCTTCAAACTATAATCCTCAGATCTCAGCCTCCTGTGTAGCTAGGGCTATTGGCATGGGCCACCAGTGCTCAGTGAGAAGTACAATTTTTGCAGGGCTGGAGATGTAGCTCAGTGGTAGCGCTTTTGCCTAGCTCATGAAAGACCCAGTGTAGCAAACACACAAAAAACAACAGAAAACCCAACTTTTAATGTAAAAGTGTTTTAGTGTTGAATTGAAATCCTAACTTTTATTTTAAAATGTAGATCCTAGAAAATTTTAAATTATATTGTATCGCTTTCATTATTTCTTTGCTTTGGTTAGTTGATTGATCTGGTGCTGGGGTCTAACCCAGAGCTTTGTGTATCCTAGACAGGTAGACAGATACACTATCATCAAGCTTCATCCCTAGCCCCTTGCATTACATTTCAATGGGCTGGCACTGAATTAGTGTTGATATCAGTATGTAATTTGTCCATTGCTCCTGTATTAGGCATTTAGAGCCCTTTGAGCCAATGTTGATTGTTTGTGATGAGTTCTCACCCTGTAGACCACTCTTCCTGCCTCAGTCTCTTGAGTGCTGAGATTATAGGTGCACACCCCCTCCCTGGCTAACCATAGGGTTTAGATAATTCTTTTTTTGTAATATTTTCCTTTTTCAATACAGTAAAATTAGAGACATGGTATGCATATGATGTTAGCTATTCCCATTTTTTTTTCTCCTACTGATGATACAGAATCAGTTTGGTGTTCATACAGTGTATATTTGTTTACATTTCCTTCTTTCTCATATTGGATTTTGTCTCTCTTTACTAAAGTATATAATTATATCTTAATATTGAAGTTATGTTTTTTGATTGTTGATATTATATGTTTGTTTCCTACTTTACTATGCCACACTGTCCCCAGAGCAGTGTCTGTACATCATAGACCTTCAGTGAATGGATTAAGAAATATTATCTCAATAAAAGCATAAGGTTTGAAATATATGAGATACCTGATTAATTCTTTAACTTAATCCTCTTCTTTAACACTAATTTCATTATGCAATACTGCTGGAGAATTAAAGTCTCTGACCAGTGGAAAAACTTAGCCCTGGCAGGGTTACTCCGATGCCTCATTAGCACACTAATAGGCCCTTGGAAACACATTCCAAGTAAGGAGTTCCTTTGTGTTTTCGGGCCAAAGGAAGCCACCTTTTGTTGTGAGAATCTCCCTTGCCCCCTGCTTAGCAAGTCTCCCTGAGGAGACTTGCTTGACTTGCCTTTAGTGTTAGATTCTCACTGTAGATAGGGAAGTCTCCTCACAAGTATCTTCATAAGTCTTTGGAGAAGTCAAGATCAAAGTTGTCTAGCCTTAAGGAGATAGTAGCTAGGAGATAATTATAGTTCTACCTGGATTGGATATAGTTCCTTGTTTTGATATCAACAATCTTTGTAGTCACTACCTCCTGTAATAGGAAAAGCATTTGTATCAAGTTCCTGCCCTCACAGTAGTAACTTCCTCCATTTTTGTATTTGAGACAAATATCATGCTGTATTGATCTTTTGTAGTTATAAAATTGATTTCTAACCCTATATAAACCCTGGCCCTCTTGGAATAAAGTATGCATTGGTTCACTGGCCTTGCATCCCCCGTGTTCTGACTTCAACTGCGGTTACCCAGGCTCAACACAATACGTTTTCCTTTTCAATTTGTAATCTTTGATAAGTTTTTGCCTTTTGGAGGAAATGGAAGCTAGCTCCTTTCCCTAATTATGCTATTCAGTTTTCTTCTACTTATTTCATCACTTATGTCATTTGTTTTGTAGACTTAATTTTAATAATACATTCATGCTGTGGTGACAACTTTCACATTATTTGTAGGACTAATTTTCTCAATTTAAAAGGCACAGTCAAGAAGACACACTAACATTTACATCAACAAACAAATGTAGAAATAGGACCCATCTGAATTCTTAAACAGAAAACATTTGAATATGGATGACTCAGAACATATTTTTGTCCTGACAAGTACTTTCACTTTTCAATAACTGTCTCACTATGATGGCACTTTTAGGGTCCCAGTGAATTCTATTCAATCTGTAACAAATGAAATCAAACATTCACATAACTGCAAAACTGAACATCTCAGGTTTTTACAAACATTTCAGATTTTAAAAGTAAATTCTATTACAAGTCCTACCTTAGTATTTCAGTTAGTCCTGTGAAAATCACAGCCTTTTCTTCCTGCTCATTCAGTAATTCAGCTATTTTATATGAGATACATGGGAATTTAACCAATTATTATTAAACTGAGCAAAGCCAGCCAATCATAGTGCTAAAATATTATCAAAGTGACTGGTTTCTGCAATGGGAATTTTTAGTTCTTTAAAAAAAGAACACATATATAAATGAAATGGAGTGATCTAAAATTGCTTTGCCTTTAAAAGTTTAGTTACTCTTGTAGATTTGTGCACTTATTTTTAAGCATCTGGTCTGCAAGGATCTTCTATTCTGAATATGAATATTTGGAATGTGTTTATAGTCATCAAAATATAATTTTGGGAAGAAACCAAGACATTTGCATTTTCTGGATTGTTTTATAAATTTAGGTCCTCGATCTTAAGACATCTTATTTTTTCAGTCCTAAGGCATCACATTACTTCCTAGCTTATTTCATGACCTTCAAAGCTAATTATTAATTAACCAAAAAAGCAACTGATCCTTGTTTATACTCCTACAGTTATCTTTCAAGGTTGGTTGGAATCCATTAGATCTTGGTTTCTCAAAATGTACTTATCTAGGTCAAGAAAAAAACGGGCAGAAGGCAACTTCACCCAAATCATGTAGCAGTGTTAAACAAATTCAGCTTTTGAACCAACATTAAATCATTTGTGTCTCCAAACTTTCCCTTTGTAACTTTTCTTATAGTGATGTCACTTTGCATTGTGGCCAAAGAGAGCTATTCTCTTTTGGCAGACAAAGATCATCTTCTGAAGAAACACTATTTTACATCTGTGGAATTGTCTCCGTTTCAGTAGAGCACTAACAAATCATTATGTATTTATTTTGCCTTGGTTGGCCTCTTAAAGACAACTACATTACTCTGAGTATGTTTTTATTCACCCTATATAATTATAGTCAACTAATTTTTTTTAAACTGGCTTATGCCCAAGATTCAAGAAGCCTAACAACAATCAATTAACTGACAAAAATGAAGCCATAGTTCTTAAGTGTAATGTTTTAAAACCAACTTTATATTATTACTTGTTCTTGAGCATTTGTAAGTAAAATACTTTGACTAGGAAAAAAAAAACAGTTGGTAACACATCAAGAATAGATCCATGAATGTCAAAGTAACTAAATACTGTTAAGCCATCAAAATTAGTTTAGATTGTTACTCAATAAGTTAGCTATTTCCAACAATTTTATTTGCCCTTTAAAGACTATATTGTTATTTTTTTTTCACTTTTAAGGGTCATATTTTCTCTTAGGATTATCATAAACCATCCTTATAGCTCTCAAATTAATACTAACCTAGCCCAATGCTAACATTCACAAGAAAGGAATACACATTACATTATTTTAGGAATGTGTGCTTCTCCCACCCCAAACTGACAATGCACTACAAGTTATATCACACATTTTGTTATATGAATTTGTAACACTCAAAGTGCTCATGCTCTCCCATTAAACAAAGTACAGTAATATGCTGTAGTCTTAAAATACTTCATGAACCCTGAAGTGATTCTCTATGGGAGGAGCTTCTTTGGCAAAATGAATCTGGCTAGTCACACCAAAATCTCTAAGTATCTGAACAAATTTCTTATGCTCTTTTCCAATCTAAGATTTTTTTTAAGTTTTTATTATAAAACTGATGTACAGAGAGGTTACAGTTTCATACATTAGGCATTGGATACATTTCTTGTACTGTCTGTTACCTTGTCCCTCATACCTCCCTCCCCCTTTCCCCCCCTGAGGTGTTCAGTTCACTTACACCAGTTTTGCAAGTATTGCTTTTGTTGTTGTTTCTTTTATTTTACCCTTTGTCTCTCAATTTTGGTATTCCCTTTGAATTTCCTAATTCTAATACCAGTACACATCTTTGGATCACGTACTTGGTAAGGCGTTACATGGGTGTGAACAGTAATTCCGGTTTGTGCAAGTTCTTTTAAGACTTCTGGATATGTAACCCAAGTATTGCTTCCTCCAGAATGATCACCATCCAACCAATACATTGTTTTTATGCTTTTGATGAAAGCATCTATGTTCTTGCCTTTCTTGGCTTCTTTTAATTCAAAAAGCAACTGATTCAAAACAACACAACCTTTACTGAATCCAATCAGAGTGAAAGATGCACCTTTTAGTGATGGTGTAGAACCATGATCACTCATGGTTGATTCATCAAATCTTTTACAGGTCTTCTCTTTTTCTACCTAGCAACCATTACTAGAAGATGCTTCGGAGTCCTCATTCCAAACATTCGCATTCTTCAACGAACCATTCTGACTTAAATTAAAAGCATTAACTAACAACATATAAAAGTGCTTAAAAGCTCCAAAGTCAGTATTATGTTCTGGGGCACCAAACCTGTTGCTTTTCACAAAGTTGTCACAGCAGCTGAATTTGTGCAAATGCATCCGGGAGCACTTTATCACCCAAATAATATAACTGTTGGGGAACCGATGAGCTAAAATTGTGGCAACGTTTTCTAGACTCCAATTTTCCCACTGATAAATCTCAGGATGACGAGTCATAATTTCATGGAAATTCTGCACATCCCCGGGAAAATAGAGGACGGGATGCTGGGGCACCGGAGGCGGCTCCTCGGCGGCCAGGCCCACGGGGAGGCCCCGCGGCTCGGGTCCCTCCCCCGCCGCCGGCGGCTGCAGCAGCAGGTCGTTGACGCGCTGCGGATCCGATCCGGGCACCGAAGACAGCCGCAGGCACCGCGGTTGGCGTTCCTCCGCCGTCAGGGCGCACTCCGCCCCGCCGCTGCCCCCCTCCCCGGGTTCATGGGTTGGGCTTGCCGGCAGAAGGAGGTGTTTCCGGCCCCGAGCTGGTGCAGCAGGAGCAGCAGGAGCAGCAGCGGCGGGGACAGCAGGAGACCGAAGCCACACATGGGTGTCCGCAGCCAGAGCGGCTCGGAGAGGCTAGGGGCGGAGGGCGGGACTCGGCCCGCAGCCCAAAGGCCCGCGGAAATGGCCCTGGCGGGAGCCGGGGCCAAGACAGCCGCACCACGACCGACGCCCGCGCGCCACTTAGGTCATTTTTTAAGGGTTAGTTTCAGATGGATTTTTGTACAATATGAAATGTGGGTCTCAGTTATTCATAAGCTGGTATTGATTTTCTCGCAGTTCTCACTGACTCCATATTGGTTCATTGCCAGTGTTTATAACTCACTTTACAGAGTGTTGATTGTGGTAGTATATAAGTATTTTTACCTTTAAGCAGGCTCTTTTTTTTTCCTCCTGCTGTGCTGGGTCTTAAAAGCCCTTTTAGGAAGGCTAGAAGGGAAGAGAAGTTAAAGTTAGGAAGCACATAGTTACAAATAAAGACATCTGTGCAGTTACTGGCAGGTTGATAGATGCCTTAATGTTATGTTTAAACATGAGTCTTTAATACATCCTTCAGCGTCTGCTCATCTTTAGTTTACAAACAACTTAGGATGGGCATTTTTGCAATTAAGTAAAATGCTTTTACATTCTACTGTGTTAAGTGCAGAACTGTGATAGACTTTGCAAATTTCCATTTGCTTATAATGAGGCAAGTTAGGAAAATCAGTTAAAATTTATTTTATTCCAGTACTTCCTCTGATGAAGAAAAGGAAGCTCTTTATGAAGGTATATGTTGGATAATTAGAACTTATTTGCTTTTTTTTTTTTTTTGGTCAGTTGTGGGGCCTGGGTGGCCTGGGCGTAGCTACCCCTGAGCTCTTCAGCTCAAAGCTAGCACTCTGCCACTTGAGGCACAGTGCCACTTTTGGTTTTTTTGGTGATAAATTGGAGATAGAAGTTTCATGGACTTTCCTGCCCATGCTGGCTTTGAACTGCAATCCTCAGATCTCAGCCTCCAGAGCAGCAAGGACAACAGGCATGAGCCACCAATGCCCAGCTTTCCTTCTTTTTTGAAAAGCATATGCATAGTAATTTAGAGCAACTTAAGCATGGATTCAAATATGTACTTCCATCTAATACCGATTTGACTCCATTTCTTCCAGCTGTAAAAGAGGAGTAATATACAGGGTTGGTACAAGGGTCACCAAGTTAATGTCTATAAAGCAGTTAAGACAGTGTTGGATACAGTAAACTGCTATGTTGGTTTGTTTTGAAGTAACAGCTGCAAAACCAATTGTGATGGTCGAACCTAGCACTCAGGAAGCTGAGACAGAAAGATGGAGTTCAAGGACAGCCTAGGGTAAATAGATTCTTTGTTGTTGTTTTTCCCTTCAGTCATGTGGCTTGAACTTTGGGCCTGAGTGCTGTCCCTGAGCTCTTTAGCTCAAGGCTAGTGCTCTTTCATTTGAGCCACAGTGCCAATCCTGGTTTTCTCATAGTTAATTGGAGATAAGAGTCTCACAGACTTTCCTGCCCAGGCTGGCTTTGAACTGCGATCCTCAGATATCAGCCACCTGAGTAGCTAGGATTACAGGCATGAGCCATCAGCACCCAGCTGTTTGTTTGTTTGTTTTTTAAAGAAATTGGCACAAATTTTCTTCTCATGTTCAAATAAACAGTTTGCTATTATACATACATGCTAGTCATGAGCTTTGGCTATGAAATTGCCCTTGCTTCCTCTCTTTCTGTCCAGTGTCCCAGGGAAAGTTGGCTAGAGGCAGCCTCAGGTCAACAAAGTAGAACTGAAATACCAAAGCTTAATAGCAGTTCATTTTACAATAATAGTAGAATACATATTCTAATATTTTATAATAAAGCTATTGGGGAAAACTTGGTAAGTTTCTAGTAGGTGTTGTTTTATCCATTCCCCTTGTAGTATTGGTGTTTGAACCCAATTGACTCACACATGTTAGGTAAGTGCTCTAAGTTACACCCCTGCCCCTGTTCATGTTCTAGGAACCATAGTCCTAATCTTATTCTTGTTATGGGGCTAAGGAATATTACAGAGTTTGAAGGAGGGGATTCCCTGTCCCTCCAAGAGTCCACTGTTCAGAGACAGTCTCAGCAAAAAGATGAATTTATTGGGGAAGCATAAAGCGAACTGACCAGCCAGGGATGTAGCACAGACTTGGGAGATGCCACCATGACCCCGAGCAGTCCTCTAATTGGTGTTTGTAAAGGTAAAAGCGTAGCACAGACGTAGGGGCTTGATGCAGTGTTACAGCAAAATACAAGTGAAGCTCGCATGGCATAGATGTAGGAGGTTGGTGCAGGGTGTAGAGCAAATAACAAGCAAGCCATTGACAGAAGCAGAATTAGGTTGACCTAATAAGATGGAGTCAGCTCTATTCCCCCCAACATTTCCTACCATGTTTCCCTAATCACGATGGAGTCAGCTCTACAACAATTCTCTTACTAGTGGAGGAGTGTATCCATGTAATCCAGAAAGAGAAAAATGAACTAATTATTTATTATACTCAATTAAAAAAACTAGAATGTCTTAACAGAAGTGAATGGTTAGGATCTTGTGGTTAGTGATTCAGTATTAAAATGCTAACTACACATACATAGTATGCAGAGCAACATAAAAGTATTTCCATTGACTCTATACTGTGCAAGGAGTCAGAGATGCAGATGAGTAGGACAGTTTGCCCTGCAAGTGTTCTTGCTGGAAGTATCCTGTTGCAGAGATATAGGGGTGAGAAGACCCAATGGGAAGGGGAACAAGGTGACCCTAGAGATGGGCCAGTTAGATGAAAGAGGAAGTAGTTGAGATGGGCTGTACAGTTTATCAGGGCAGCCCAGGGTAGTATTGTTAGTATGTATGAAGTGTTTTCACAGTATTTTTCATTATCCCTTTAATTCCTTTCAATACTGTGTGCCAGGTACGTGCACCAAGTAGTTGTGAATGAATTGAAGCTTCAGTAGCTGAAGGCTGATGGCAGAATGAGCATTCAGACCCTGTCTATCTTTTCAAATCTGCACACTTCACTTTTGTCTCCAGCTAAGGGAGAATTCTACCTGCAGACATAGTAGTAAGTGGTTTAATCCAAAGAGATAATGGGTTTTGCAGTATAAGAATTCTTTTGAATTTTTGTCTATTTGTTTTGTTATCTAATATTAGCATTTGAGAGTTTGTACTAGCAGCGAAATATATGGTTGGCTGTTGTTATTTTGTGCCAGTTCTGGGGCTTGAACTCAAGGCTCTGGCCGCTGTCCCTGAGCTTTTGTGCTCAAGACTAGCATTGTACCACTTAAGTCACAACTCCACTTCTGGCTTTTTTTGGTGGTTAATTGGAGGTAGAAATCTAATTGGAGATAGGAACTTTCCTGCCTGGGATGGCTTTGAACTGCAATCCTGACTCCTGAGTAGCTAGGATTACAGGTATGAGCCACCAGCACCTAACTATCTGGTGATTATTGAGAAATCTGTTTGAAGGAGCTGAGAGCAGAAATGGAACAGGACTGTTTCCTTTAAAGAGAGGATCTTGTATCAGATGCTCACTTCTTCACCAAGGATTGCATTTTCCTGAAGCAGGCAGGACTGATGATTTGGGACACTATGGGAAATAATTACAGAAACATGGTATGACTTCAAATGGGATGCTCTTGCCTATTGTGGGAGTTACATTCCAGAGCACCAAAAAATCTGTGAAGTAGCAATAAATGGACTGCAGTATAGCAAGGGATGACTATCTAACACTGCTACTTTGCAGATTTTCACCTATCGTGGGGATCTCTGGAACATAGCTCCCGTGGTAGGTGAAAGATCACTACTTACCTACTTAAAAATAAAGCCACAATACAATGAAGCTGCTGTAAGTGAACTGGGATATATATAGTAAGGGAAAACTGTGTTAAGTCCATTAGTAAACTTTTTGCAAACATTTACTGGGCATTTTGGAGATGACAAAAATGAAATTAGTGGCCAAGCACCAGTGGCTCATGCCTATAATATTAGCTACCCAGAAGGCTGAGAAGAGGATCACAGTTTGAAGCCAGTCCAGGCAAGAAAGTCTGTGAGACTCTTTATTTTCAAATAACCACCAAAAAGCCAGAAAGTGGAGTTGTGGTTGAGCACAGCTTTGAGGGGAAAAAAAAAAAGAGAAAAGCTGAGGACAGTGCCTCGGAGTAGCACATGCGGGTGCACGCATGCACATTCGCTTGGGCACGCATACACACACACACACACACAAAGAAATTAGTGTGCTATCCGTGTCTTGTTCTTATTCCCACTATTGGAACAGTCTTGCACATAGAAGGTGCTCTGTACATTGTTTTGAGAATGAAACTTGTAAAGACTCCTGCCATTACTAATATGTCACTTTTATGTAAGCATACTAATTAATGAGTGGCATACCAGGTTTTCCTTTTCTGATGCCCTAATGCCACAGAATGTTGATAAAAACTCTCTAACTTTTGAGCTTTGTTCACTTGGAAAGGCAAAAAACTAGTACAACTAAATCACTTTTGAAAAAGAATAAAATTCCAAGTATCATACTACCCAATTTTGAGATTTAATTTATAGCTTGGGAACCAAGTCAGCAGTGCCAGTATACTCATGAAGAGATAGATCAATGGAGTAGACTCTAGACACAGACTCACACAGGTTTGGGCAACTTTTTCACATATACACAAAAGCAATTTGATAGAAAATTGAGGCTTTTTTTTTTTTTTTTTTTTTTTTTTTTTTGCAGTACTGGAGTTTGAACTCAAAGCCTTGAACTTGTGAGGCAAACCCTCTTCCACTGGAACTGTGCCTCCATGCCAATGTCTTCTTAATAAATTAGGTTAGGACAACTGGATAAGCATAAGCAATGAAACCAAACTTTTACCTAAACTCCACTCCTAATTTTTCTGGGTTACAGAAAAATTAACTGGAAATTTATGATAAATGTAAAATGTCAAACTATAAAACTTTTGGAAGAAAACATATAAGGAAAACCTTCTTGACTTAAGGGTAGAGAAGCATTCTTAGACAGGATGCTTATCACATAATCCATAAAAGAAACAAAATAAATAAATTAGACTTTATCAGAATTACAACCTTTTTCCAGGCATGGTGACAATCCCAGCTATGCAGGAAGGAAAGATGGATTGATCATGGTTCAAGGTCAGCTCAGGCAAAAATATCAGTAAGCCTTGTTTCTAATAGCAGACTGGGTGTAGTAGCACAGGCCTGTAATCCCAACTGTGTATGAGGCATAAATAAAAGAATCATAAGTTTGAGGCTGGTGCTTGGAGAAAAACCTTGTCTAAAAATATCTATTAAAGAAAAAGGGGTGGGTTTATGGTTAAGTGTTAGAGCATCTGTCTAGCAAGCTCAAGCAAATTCAAACCCCAGTAACACACACACACACACACACACACACACACACACACACACACACAGTAAAAATAAAATAAATCACTATAAACTTTTACTCTATCAGTGGCTCTATTAAGAGAGCAAAAACTTGGAAGAAAATATTTGCAAATCTCTTAGCTGATAAATGACTTGAATCCAGTAGACATAAAGGACTATGTGAATTCAATGCTGAAAATCCTGTTAGGAAATAGATAAAAGACTCAAAAGTTGCACGTGGTGGCTTACTCTTACATCCTAGCTACTTGGAAGGTAGAGAGGTTAGATTTGAGGCCAACCTGAACAAAAAATTGTGGAGACCCATTTCAACCAACGGGGCTTGGGTGGAGCATGCCTGTCAAGCTAACTATGTGAGAGGCCTTGGGTAGGAAGGTATGGTCTGATCCTGAAGCCAGCCCAGGGAAGAAACATGAGATTATAATCATAAAATAACTAAAGCAAAAAAATAGAGAGGATTTGCCAAAAAGAGTGTGTGGGAGAAAGGAAACACAGAAGTCAAATACCATTCCATTAGAGCAGCACAAATACACCAGTCCTGTTAAAAAGAAATTAAAAGAAAACTGATGTCACCACCAAGTGCTGACAAGGATGTAGAAAAACTACGTTCATTCCTAGTAAGATATAAAAGGATACTATGGGAAAGTAATTTTATTACAACTAATGTTTGAATCATAAAAAATATTAAACTACTTTCTAAACTTCTGTGCTGTCAAAAGTTAAAACTCTTCCAATATACATTTGTAGTAGATGTATTTTCTGATTCAGATAATGGCTCTAACAGTGCTTTTTGAATCTCATTGATGTACAGAGAAGATTTCTACATTTTAAAATCCACTGGGGGGCTGGGGATATGGCCTAGTGGCAAGAGTGCTTGCCTCTCATACATGAAGCCCTGAGTTCAATTCCCCAGCACCACATACATAGAAAATGGCCAGAAGTGGCACTGTGGGTCAAGTGGCAGAGTGCTAGCCTTGAGCACAAAGAAGCCAGGGACAGTGCTCAGGCCCTGAGTCCAAGCCCCATGACTGGCAAAATAAAATAAAATAAAATCCACTGGGCTGGGTTAGTAGCCTAGTGTAAAGTGATTGTATACTAAATGCAAAGGTCTGGTTCAATCCCTAGTGCTGAATGAAGAAAGGGGAAGGAAAGAGAGAGGGAGAGATGGAGAGAGAGAGAGAGAGAGAGAACGAACCAATAAAGCAGGAGAGAAAGCAGTAGAATCCCATCATGCTTTCTGAGAGATGAGTATGGCCAGTTCAGACCACAGGCTCCTGGATCAACTTAAATATTTGAGCATTACCTTTCTTTGTGAAGATAGTCTCAAAATGAAGTTGCAGACTTTTATTCAAATCAACACTGGTGCATGAAGATTTGCAAGATTTAGTAAAAGGGGAAAATATTTTAAACCTTAATTAAATGAAATATTTCCTCATTAGTAGACCTATATTACAGAAAGCAAGCTATTGCTATAACCTGAATTTTATGAAATGTTTTTTAATGATATATTTTACTTTATCATCAAAATACCTGTATAAAATCCTTGATTTTTTGGTCTCTTGGTCCACAAAAGTCTAAAAATATTTGTTATCTGATCCTTTACAGAAAATGTCAATCCCTAGCTTAAAGCACTGATCTTCAAGCAATCAAAATTTTACTTTGTGTCCCCCGTAGTTACATCCCATAAATTTTGATGTATTATAGTTTCATACCATTTAGCTAAAACATTTTCTAATTTCCATGTCATGTCTTCCTTAAGTCATATTGTTTAGAAATTGGTAGAGCTAGCCAATGAACAAAAGTGTTAGTTAGGTACTGAGTTTGAGTCCTGATCTTGGACATTGTATTAGATAACTTTTAAACATGTAGAAAATTTTTGTGACCTTTTATTCACAATCTTAATTAAGTTCCAAAGTGTCAGTCTAGAAATGTGTTGAAGTTTGCTTTCTATCAGCATGTAGCACATCTTGGCAGCTATGCATTGCACACTTGAAGAAGTATCTTCTGAGCTTGGGGTATGCAGATCACAATGGTCCTGTAATTTTTTTGTACCTACTCTGTAGAATCCCAGTATCAACTAAAATCTAGTAAGTGTCTTATACTTTTTTTGTATATCTTTCTTTATGGATCCAATATTTTGTTTTTTTCTTTTTTCTGTGATTATGAGCAGATTAAAGGTAAGAAGAAGATATTTTGAATTCTGGTCTCAGCAGTCTCTCTACTTCATTATTTTGTACCATACTCCCTAGCAATTAAATTATGTCCACTTATACATGAGAATTTATATAAGAGGGAATTCTTTTCCTAGCATTGGGTCACTGCGGTTTCCTCTTGAAACCTACCTTGTATGTAATGGAAGGAATGAGTATGAACACAGAGCAGTGTACTCTCAGATCCTCTCAGGTGTTTCTGAAGTCGCATAACTGCTGTAAACCAAAGATTTTGTTCAATGGGTGCAGCAAGCAGGCCGGGGATCATGTGCACACGTTCTACCCTTACGGTTGTTGTGGAAAGGCAATAGTCTATAAAAATAGAGACTCGGCTTAGCACCAGTGGCTCAGGCCTGTAATTCTAGCTATTAAAGAGGCTGAGATGTGAAGATTGTGGTTCAAAGCCATCCTGGTTTCCAGTTAACCACCAAAAAGCCAGAAGTGTGCTATGGGTCAAGCAAAAGGAGCTCAGCCACAGCACCCCTGCCCAGATTTCAAGCCGCAGGACTGGCAAAAGCAAACAAACAAACATTAGGTTATACAATACCAAGAGAGAACCTAATGGCCTCCTGACCATTGTTGGGATTTCTCAGTTTGGGTGAGGTAATATGTGGTTGTGCTCTTGTCACTTGGATTTGCTCTTCTGTGTATGTAGTATTTGTTAAGTGCTCATGTCTCTTTCCCTTTCTGTGGAGCAGCTGGATTGCCAGGATGCCTTGGAAACAGCAGCCCGAGCTGAGGGTCTTTCCCTGGATGTGTCTATACATTCTCAGCTCAGAATTATGGATAATGAACATCCCAAGGGGAAGTACCATCATGGCTTAAGTGCTTTGAAGCCCATCCGAAGCTCTGAAGGTTCATGAGTCATCAGCCAAGCACCAAAAGCGTTTTTGAAAATTTGGACTAAGATGAGGCAGTTGGGGAGATGTACTTTTAATCAAGAGAACTGTTTACTGAAGTGTATTTTAAATATTGTCTTCTTGGTGTATGTTGAAGCTTTGTGACTTGGTTTCTCTTTGCAGACACCAACACCTGGTGGACAATGCTGGCCTCTTTTCCTGTATAACATTTTCATGGCTTTCTCCTCTGTCCCACATAGCCCACAAGAAGGGGGAGCTCTTAATGGAGGATTTATGGCTCTTGTCCAAGTATGAGTCTTCTGATGTAAACTGCAGAAGGTAGGCATCTCTGGTCCATCCTGGTTTCCACATACTGGATGCTAGGCCTAAGGCAGGAGGGTGTGAATTCTGCAGCTGTCCTGGGTGGGGGGGTCTCCTAGCGGTGGCTTCCCATTTGCTCTTCTGCTTTATTACCTATTTTACTCTAATCCTATGTTAAGCATGGGTTTCTCTCTCTCTCTCTCTCTCTCTCTCTCTCTCTCTCTCTCTCTCTCTCAGCCCTGCTTCTCTTCCTGAGTCTGAAGGGAGATTATGTGGCTACCTTGTGACAGAATATATTTTTGTGGTAGCTGATTGTATGATTAAAATCTAGTTTGCTACTTTGGTATTTACCACAGGATCCTTCAGAAAGGGTGGGGGCCCTGACAAAGGAAGTTATCCCTAGACTTTATTCAGGGGTAGGCCTTTTGGGAGTGGAAGGAAGGGCTGTTGTTCTCATCATTTTCTGTACCTTGGAATGCTCCCTATCTGGAATAAGTACGCACATACACAGGAAGGGACTTTTTCTCTAGAAGGTAAATACTATGTGTATAATTTTAAAGGAGAGACTTGTATGTGCTATTTCAGAGCCTGCAGACAAAGAAACTATGGGAGGGAAGCTAGGGTGTGTCTTTTTCTCTGAGGAGATGTGTAACAGGAAGACATGTGCCTTGTTAAAACTAGAGAGACTGCGGCAAGAAGAGCTGAATGAAGTTGGGCCAGATGCTGCCTCCCTGAAAAGGTTTGTGTGGATCTTCTGCCGCACCAGGCTCATCCTGTCCATCATGTGCCTGATGATCACGTAGCTGGTGGGCTTCAGTGGACCAGTAAGCTCTAACCATCCTTTCTGACAGTCTCCAGGAGCCCGGCCCTGTTCAACTCTTAACTCTCTTGTTCAATTACTGGGGTTATGCTCAATTTGGGGTAGTTAGCAGCTTTAGAGATGCCTCCATCTCTGTTGGAATGGGTCAGTGGATTTGGGAGTAATGGTGGCTTCTCAAGCACTGAAATGATGATGGGCTGTACTGGGAGAGAAGAAAGAGCTAATTTGCATTCCTAGGGTGGGGGTGAAACAACTGATCCTGGTTCTGCACAGGACTGTGTTTCTTGGTTGTATGTTGAAGTGAAATAACAATCTGGATCTGGGCAGATGTGTCATGGCAGTATTGTAAACATAGTCTTACTTTGTATGGACTGTGAGCCAGCATGGTAACATACCAAAAGCCTGGAATCAGAGTACCATTATTAACAGTCCTATGGCAAATGAACCCTCAAGGAACTAGACCACTGTCAAGGTTTTCAGAGTTTGATTTGCAGTCCATTTCAAGCTTTGGTGTACAGGGTAAGCAATGGCAAGTGTTGGGGTGTTAATCTTGGTATTTTCCTAGACTAACAGAAGCAGAGTAGGTAAGGGCACCTCTTTTTTTTAATTAATTAAATTTTGTTGACAAGGTGTTGTGCAAAAGGGGTACAGTTAAATAATAGGGCAGTGAGTACATTTCTTCTGATGTCTTACACCTTCATTTTTCTTTCCCTTCCCTAGATCAGGTAGACATATATACAATACCTGGTGTACCAAAATCATATACGGTAGCCACATGGTGTATGACAAAGGAAACTCACCTAGAACTTTAAATATAGCATCAATAATAGAGTTTGATTATCCTTGTCTTATATGATCATACATACATAGCTGTTGAGCTATTGTGATCCACTGAGGGGTCTATTTTACACCTGTTTATGTTTAGTAGTTGTTTGGATTTAGATGCATAATGTAAGGGCGCTGACCCAAAACCTGTGGAAATACCATTTGACAAGATGTTTTTGTTTCGCAGACCTGGTCTCTACTGTTCCCCTCCCCCCAACCACATTATCAGTCATATATTAAGGAGACCATGCCCCTTTGTTCTCTGTGTTCTAGGCTTGTCTTGTTCAACATTATTTGTTCAAGTTCTGATCATTTCCCTGTGAATACCAATATTTTATCATTTCTAATCGCTATGTAGTATTCCATTGTGTATAGGTACCACATTTTTTTAATTTTTTTATTTTTTTGCCAGTCCTGGGCTGTTGGGGTCTGAACAACCCCTTTCTCCCCCCACGGGGAGAATGGTAACCACAAACTCTATGAAAGAGCACTCAGCCTGGCCCTCCGCCAGCGGAAGGCCAAAGGCGTGCTCACATGGGCAAGCGCTAAGTTGAGGAAAGGTTGCTGAAGCCTCCCCTCCCCCCAGTCCCCTCACATGTTACCA
Organism: Perognathus longimembris pacificus; assembly: GCF_023159225.1. Taxonomy (NCBI): domain Eukaryota; kingdom Metazoa; phylum Chordata; class Mammalia; order Rodentia; family Heteromyidae; genus Perognathus; species Perognathus longimembris. The sequence goes on along the minus strand of NC_063184.1, from coordinate 257,956 downwards.
AGGGCGGAGGCGAAAAGGAGGCATCAGGGACACGCTGCGGTGGTGGGAAGCGTCTCAAAGACTTTAATATGGAAGGGCACTTATATAGAAGTAATGGCGGGAAAGAAAGGAGGCTGGCCAAAGGGCCAGTCATAGGCTAAGGACCATGTCCATCAAGTGACATCACGAAACTTCCTTTGTGGGCGGGACAACCCCATCATGGTGGCACGCACGTGTTCACCTCCCAAGGGGCGGAGCCTTTCTCTTCCTGTTGAGGCCGGAAGGTGGGAGGGGCTCCTTCCCATTGTCCCAGGGCTGGGGGGAAGGACAGCCCCCAACACTGGGCCTTGGACTCAGGGCCTGAGCACTGTCCCTGACTTCTTTTTGCTCAAGGCTAGCACTCTGCCACTTGAGCCACAGCGCCACCTCTGGCCGTTTTCTATACATGGGGTGCTGGGGCATCGAACCCAAGGTTTCATGTATGTGAGGTGAGCGCTCTTGCCACTAAGCCACATTCCCAGCGGTACCACATTTTTTGAATCCATTCATCTGTAGAGGAGCATCTGGGTTGTTTCCATATTTTGGCTATTGTGAATCGTGCAGTGATAAACATGGATGTGCAGATGTCTTTTTGATATCCTGAGACCTGTTGTTCAGGATAGATGCCTAGGAGTGGTATGGCTGGGTCATAGGGTAGGTCTATGTTGAGTTTTGAAGAACCTCCATACTGTTCTCCAAAGTGGTTGTACTAATTTGCACTCCCGCCCACAGTGGAGAAGGGTTCCTCTTTCCCTCCTTCCCCTCATGCATTTGTTGTTGGCTGAGTTCAGAGTATAAGCCATTCTAACTGGAGTGAGGTGGTATCTTAGGGTTGTTTTTATTTGCATTTCCTTTACTTCCAGGGATGTTGAACATTTCCTTATATGTTTCTTTGCCAATTTTATCTCTTCTCCCGTGAAGTCTTGTTGAACCTGGGTAACTGCAGTCGAAATCAGGACACAGGGGATGCAAGGCCAGTGAACCAATGCATACTTTATTCCAAGAGGGCCAGGGTTTATATAGGGTTAGAAACCGATTTTACAATTACAGGGTAAAAGATCAATACAGCATGACATTTGTCTCAAATACAGAAGTGGAGGAAATTTCCTACTGTGAGGGCAGGAACTTGATACAAATGCCTTTCTAATTACAGGAGGTAGTGACTACAAAGATTATTGATATCAAAACAAGGAACTGTATACAACCGAGGTAGAACTATAATTATCTCCTAGCTACTATCTCCTTAAGGCTAGATAGCATCAATCTTGACTTCTCCAAATACTTGTGAAATAACAGTGAGGAGACTTTCCTGTTTACAGTGAGAATCTAGTGAGGAGACTTTCCTGTTTACAGAGAGAATCTAACACTAAAGGCAGCTGGTCTAGCAAGAGACTTGCTAAGTAGGGGGAAAAAGGAGATTCTCACAACAACTGGTGGCTTCCTTTGGCCCAGAAACACCAGAAATTCCTTACTGGGAATGTGTTCCCAAGAGCCTATTAGTGTGCTAATGAGGCATCAGAGTAACCGTGCCGGGGCTAAATTTTTCCACTGGTTGGAGACTTTAATTCTCCAACAAAGTCTCTCTTTAATTCTTTGCCCATTTAATAATTGGTTTACTGGGTTTGGAGGGGGGTAGTTTTTTGAGTTCTCTGTAGATGACAAATATTAGGGCTTTGTCTGTTGCTGTGCTGGTGAAGATCCTTTCCCATATGTTTGGCTGTCTTTCTAGTTTGGTGGCTATGTCTTTAGCTGTGCAGAAACTTTTTATTTTGTGGTAGTCCCATTTGTTGACTCTCTCCCCTATCTGTTGTGCCCCTGGGTATGTATTCAGGAAGTTCCTTCCTGTGCCTATAAGTTCTAGCATCTTTCCTACTCTGTCCTTCAGTAGTCTCAAAGATTCAGGTCTGATGTTGAGGTCCTTGATCCATTTTGAGTTGATGTGGGCATTTGTTTCTTACACCTTCTGAGTTGCCATACATTGAGATTTTTTTACTAAATCTATTCTCTACATATTTGCCTTGAGGCATCGGAGCAGTAGTACTGATTATGCTGTGCATTTTCCGTGTGTAGGTAAGCTGGAGGCTCATGGTTTGAGTAAATATATGTTTAAGATGCATGGTGGCTAGGTAGAACTAATTTATAATTTTGATTTTTCTTTTCTTTCTTTTCTGTTTACCCCCTCCCCAAAGTTTGATGCCTTTTAAAAAGTTTTGATCTCTTTTGCTGAGGCAGAGAACACTATTTTTCTGATATTTCTGGGGTTTTATATTAATTGACCAACTAACACACTTTTGTGTAAGTTTTATGTAAATGAGACCTTGTAACTGAGATATTATTTTATGTTATTACTGATCAAAATGTCAAACATTTTCTTAGAGCCATCTTTTCCAAGAAGAGCTTCTGTCCTTGTTTCACTACAAAGCTTGTGGCTGCTCTGATCTGTAATCAGATTCTTTCATTTGGCTAGCATGGCATGGAGACAGGCTTTCTTGACTCCACTCTCCTCAAAAAAAAATCCATAGGTTTTTGGGATTGTTAATTTCTTTCCGTGAAAAAAATGTTACTTATGCATGTTCAGCTTGGTGGCTTTTAAGGTCACTCCCTTGAGCCTCAGCGGTTCAATCATGAAACAACTGGAAAAGCAATGCACACATCTATTACAATAATAATTCAAAACTTATTGCTGCAGCTGTCTTTTTAAGACCTCTTTTCTTTTTGACTGGAAATAAAAGAAGTAGGCCCATTTGAGATTAGTACCAACAGTGAACAAATTTCCTGTGAGCAGACTTGGATCCTTTCAGGAACATTCATTTTAAATTTTTGCAGATTTTCTAAGCTGGCATGATTTCAAACTGGCTTGGCCTGTTCTTACATAAGAACACCTTCCCCAGATTACAAGCTTTCTAAGTTATTTCTTGTTTCCTCGTAGGTGTCATTGTGACCTGTTAGCCAACCAGACCAAATAAAACACAACCAAGCCTGTGCTTTGTGTGTGTGTGTGTGTGTGTGTGTGTGTGTGTGTGTGTGTGTGTGTGTTTAAATTTGCTGGCCATCTGATGCTGGGTATTCCTGCATCAGGATGATCCAAGGGTCAGGCAATGCCAGGGAGTCAGTGACCCATGTACAGTTTACATAATCACAGTGAACAGAGTACCAGAATCTGTCCAGTTAGAGATGAAGAGTCAAAACTTTAACTAAACTAACAGAGACATTTTGGGGTCCTTTTAGACTCAGATAGTTCTGAAAAACCCAGGCCTTTCCTAGATGTCTCCGTACAGTTGGCATCTGCCTTAGATCCATCCACAAGAGAAAGCTGCCTCCTGCAGCACTGTCTCTGTGAATGTGAACTGCCCCAGGGCCTTGGGAGGAAAGACAGTGAAAAATGTTTGAGTAGGTAAGTTCTCATCCTCCATCCTTCTCTCCATCTGCAGCTTGCTTGGTGCTGTCAGGATCTGGACTTGGGGGGAGTCTCTCTGTAGTTGAACCAGTGACAGAAGCTGTTCTTTAGAATTTTCAGGATGGCTATATTCTGTGCTCAGAATGAGAGAGTCAAGCTGGGCAGAATCTCTCACCAAGAGTTCAGGTATGGTAATGTTTATTCACTGGGAATCGCTTTCCACAGCCAGACAGCTATGCTGATAACCTGAAGTTTTCTCCCAGCTTGTTTAGACTTAAGTGATAAATGTGTAAATTTTTAAACTGAATTCTGTTTGGATATTTCCATAAAAACCTGTTTTATCTTCTCCCATACAAAGTCATATCCATTGTCATTACTTTTGTTAATACCCTGTGTTGGAAGTTCTTTAATCTACTGTTTCCTCTTTCCCTCCCTTTATAGTTTTACATAGTGTTAATATTGGTTATGTCTTTTGTCTTCGTTGCCCCTCCCCTCTGGGAGAGGCTGGTGCTCTTACTCAGTGCTGAAAGGGGCACTGTAAAGGGATGGGAAGGAAGGAGCCCAAACAACAGCCTGCTGTCCTTGCAAGCCTTTCCTGGAGACTGGTCCACAGTGCCTTGGTGTGTGAGAAAGGGCTTCATCTGGTGCCATCTCCTGAGTGATTCACTGGAGGAGGAAAGGCTCTGTGACTCAGGTCCGTATTTTGGATGCATACTGGAAAAGAAGCCAATCTTCTTGGTAGTAAACCAGCAACCCATGCATGTGTGCAATGGGGAGCCAAACATTGCATTTAAACCTAAAAATAAAAATTGGAGGGAGGGCAGAGATAGAATATAGTAGTTCTTAGAATCAGAACTCCTCTATAGATCGAGTTATAGAGCATGACATAAGTCTCATTAATGAAAATCTCCTAGGGCCTAGGAGACATGTGATTTTAAGCTACTTTTGGGAAAACAGAAAAATACAAATTAGCTCAGAGTCTGGCTTCTGAAGATCAGCATTAGATATTGAAGACAATTGTGCCTCTGTTTCTGTCCGTGGTTCAGTGCTGGCTAATAGCCGTGTTAACCTTTGCTGTAAGAAAACAGGGTAGATGGGTGGGTGGGTGGGCTTTGAGTTTACTCTTTTTCTTCCTTAGGTTAGGGGATTGGTTTGGCTTTCTTTTGCTGTGGTATGTTTTGCTTCATTTTTGCCAACCTCAACCTTAATTTTAGCTACAAGGACTTGAAAAGAGTCCAAAAGATGCCAGCCCTTTTTCTTCAAGACCTAGAATTTTATATTTCATCATGAACAAACATAGCTTCCACATAGCTTCGTGCACTAACAGCACCAGCAATTATAAACAGAGTGTCTCTTTAGGGACTTTTTAGGATTTTTTTTTTTTTTTTTTTTTTTTTTTTTTTGGCCAGTCCTGGGCCTTGGACTCAGGGCCTGAGCACTGTCCCTGGCTTCTTCCCGCTCAAGGCTAGCACTCTGCCACTTGAGCCACAGCGCCGCTTCTGGCCGTTTTCTGTACATGTGGTGCTGGGGAATCGAACCTAGGGCCTCGTGTATCCGAGGCAGGCACTCTTGCCACTAGGCTATATCCCCAGCCCCATAGGATTTTTTTTTTTAACTCTCTTTCCTTAGCAGCAAGGTCTTTATTCCTAGAGATTCTACTCCAGTGGAGAATCACTGCAGCTTCAGGACCTCTAAAAGCTGAGTGTCATCATCCTGATGGACTGCCTCAGACTCTGGAAACCTATTGCTTCTGTTTTGTATTTCCAATGTGGGTAGTTATGACAACAGCCGAAGACCAGATGACCGGTTAGATGCTAGCCCTCTGTAACTGAACTCTGTATGTTCCCACTGTATGTTACTACAATGCTTCTGCTGTTGTACAGTGTTTGTGAGATAGTCTTTGAAGATGGTACCTGTATATATTTTTTCTTTCATTTTCAATAAAAACACATTATCTCCACCTCTTGGTATTTAATACTGTTGCTGAATGTGCCTGTGTGAGTGTGTGCATGGTCCCAGCATTGCAGGACCTCAGAGCTGGAGGTGGTCCTTGGTGGTTCTTAGGTGCTGGCCATTCCCTCCCTACAGGTGGTATTAGATATATGCTACCTTTGGTAACATGTTTTTGTTCTTGGGAGGGAGTGGGTGCAGGGAGGGCCCGAGGGAGGGTCTCTAGAGTTGATTTGGTCTGCTTTGATTACTACTTCTGTACTATTATACTGCTGATGTTTATTTTCAGAAATGGTTTGCAAATGCACTTCTCAATCTTCCCCAGTACAACTGTACATACACTGTTCCTTTTTACCAAATAAGCACATTTGATAGGATACTGTTGGACCTGGGTAACTGAAGCCGAAAGTCAGGACACGGGGCATGCCAGGTGAATGAACTAAAAGGGTATTTTATTTTAGGAGGGCCAAGGTTTTTATACCATTTCAGAAATAGGATCATAAGACATCAGTTTACAACTTCAGGAGTAGAGATCAAGTGGAAGGATATTTTACATATCAAGGCTTGTGGTATTTACTACTACAGTACTACTTATTGTAGGTATACTGTTCCTTTTTATCAAATAAGCACATTTGAAAGGATACAAAGAAGGGTCTTAATTTCATTTAAAGAAATCTATCTATGTGTGGAGATACTGGAATTAGGTCAAATATATACTTTTGAATGAACATGTATTTAGAATGAACTTCAGCTCATAGACAGGTCCATGTTACATTAGAAAGAGTAATGTTCATGATGGTGTCCTTAAGGAAAAAGTTTCTAATCTGGCCTGTGCAATATCCTGGGTCAGTGATAGTGGGCAGGGTGTCTGTAACATTTGGTCTTTCAAGAAAGATTTTTTCATTGCTTGAACCCTGATGTCTGTGGTGTGAAGCAGACTACTTTCTGTCCTAACATAGCACTGTGACATTGGGTGTGGTTGCTGTGGGGATGTTGACAGCTATGTATATTTCTCCCTATAGGCCTTTGTGGTGAAATACCTCTTGGAGTATACCCAGGCAACAGAGTCTAATCTGCAGTACATATTGCTGTTGGTACTAGGCCTCCTTCTGACAGAAGTTGTGCGCTCTTGGTCACTTGCACTGACTTGGGCATTGAATTACTAAACTGGTGTCTGCCTACAGGGGGCTATCCTAACCATGGCATTCAAGAAGATCCTTAAGCTAAATAACATTAAAGAGAAGTCCCTGGGTGAGGTGAGTATGCCCTACACAACGCCCTCTTAGTGAGGACTCTTTTCCCCTGGGGTCACGTTTTGCTGAGATCCTCCTGAGAAAAGTGGCAGTAGCCTGTGTCCTCAAAAGGTCTCCTCACTGCTCTTTGTATCTTTAGCTCATAAATATTTGCTCCAACAATGGGCAGAGGATGTTTGAGGCAGCTGCTGTTGGCAGGAGGACCTGTTGTTGCCATCTTGGGCATGGTTTATAATGTGATCATTCTGGTACCAACAAACTTACTAGGCTCAGCTGTTTTCATGCTCTTTTATCCAGCAATGGTGAGTAAGCCTTCTAGCTGTATTAGGACAGCAATTCCTCCTTGGGAAACTAATACCTTCAAGGGAATTATAGTAGACCTCATCCTCTTATTGGAAACTTCCCCAAAGCAGCTCCTTGGTTTGGAGAAGTCCAGAACTTGGCAGTATAGTCCCATGTGGGTAGGTACTCACTTGTGGTGAAGAAGTTACCTCTTGCAAAAAGCAAGTGGCAGTGGCTCCTAGTAACATTACAAAAGAGGAGTCTGAGTGAAGGAGAAAGCCAGCAGGTGAATGTTGCCTGGATAACATAGTAGTGTCTGAGTTATATCACCTCCAGTTGGTATTTTCAGTCCTCCTGCCCCTGCTTTGGTAGCCCTCAAAACCTGCAATCATAGGGAGAATAAGTTGTACTTTGCGGTCACTGCCTTACCAGGGACAAGAATTAAATAATTCTTGATTATAATGAAGTCCCTTTTATTAAAGAAAAAAAGAATACAACTACATAAGAGCCAGCCTGTCCCAGAAAACAGAATTATATGCTCACAGAGTAATTTCCAGCAGGTCAGGCAGTCCATTTTGAATGAGATCTAATCTGGTTTTTCCTTTCAGATATTTGTGTCACAGCTTCAGGAGAAAATGTGTGACTGCCACAGATAGCTGTGTCCAGAAGATGAATGAAGTTCTCACCTATATTAAATTTATTAAAATGTATGCCTGGGTCAAAGGATTTTCACAGAACGTTCAAAGTAAGTTTAAAAAATATCCTTTGGGGCTGGGAATATGGCAAGAGGGCTTGCCTCATATACAGCATCCCATATATAGAAAACAGCCAGAAGTAGCACTATAACTCAAGTGACAGAGTGCTAGCCTTGAGCAAGAAAAAACCAGGGACAGTGCTCAGGCCTTGAATTTAAGCCCAAGACTGGCAAAAAAAAAAAAAAAAAAAAAAAAAAAAAAAAAAAAATACCAGTCGCTCATGCGACTGTTATTCTAGCTGCTCAGGAGGCTGAGATCTGAGGGTCATGATTCAAAGCTAGCCCAGGCAGGAAAATCTATGAGACTCTTATCTCCAGTTAATCACCAGAAAACCAGATGTGGTACTGTGGCTCAAGTGGTAGAATGCTAGTCTTGAGCTGAAGAGCTCAGGGACAGTGCCCAGGCCCTGAGTTCATGCCTCAAGGCTGACCAAAAAAAAAAAAAAAAGAATAAATAAGTGTGTGTGTGTGTGTGTGTGTGTGTGTGTGTAGGATTCTGGATTCTTTGGGTTTGCTCATTCCCATACTTTGCTTCCTGAGCACATTAGATACTCAGACTTCTTAGATCTACAGTTCTAGCATCATAAAAACTTTACGTTCAAAAGGAGTCTTAAAGATTTGAACCCATCACTCCATCTTACAGATGTGGAACTTTAAGACCTAGGAAATCACTCAGTTTTCCAAGATAACTAGTTTGAATAATTCAGCTCTTTACCTTGTTTCCTCCTTCCCTCACACACTTCCTCAACAAGAGTTTGAATTAGCAAATACTTAAGAGAAAAAAGAATCAGGCCCTGAGTCTAAGCTTCAATACCTGCCCCCTCACCCCTCAATTGACACCCCCACACACACATAAACCTTGAATTTGCATCAGAGGTATTAAAGAGCCATTTTAAAACATAATTGTGGCTAGTGTAAGTCTTACTTGATGGTGGAGGAGCAATGTCCCAAGATTTCTTTGACTCTCTTTGAGGCTTCCTTTCTTTTGATAGAAATCTGAGAGGAGGAGCATTGGATATTGTAAAAGGTCAGGTACTTTCAGAGCATCACTGTTGGTATGGCTCCCATAGTAGTGGTGATTGCCAGTGTAGTGACATTCACTATTCACATGACTTTGGGCTATGATATGACAGCAGCACAGGTTAAAGAACCCTCAGGAAAGAGAAGTTTTAAAAATACCATCTAAGGAGGTATCCTGGTCCTCTTGTTTACCGCATTTCAAGGTTCTCCCAAGAACTGTATTTATTTGTGTGTGTAAGTGATGAAGCTGAGATGAAGAAGACCGGGGAACCAACTCTTGTGCATAAGTGTATGGGCTACTTCTATTTGATCTGAGGTTTGGGGGTTTAAATTTTTAGAAATACAAATCAACCACAATACAATCTACGATTCCAATTTACTGACACTTTTAGTTGAAGGTCTTATAAACACTACCCTTTAAAGAATGTATCTGAAATATAGTTACATTTGCTATTCAAGTTTGCAGTCTTTCTGCTACTTGAAAGGAAATTGGTGAGTGATTTCAGGCTCACTTTCTCTTCTTTTCCAATTTTAAGGCTTTCACGGTTGTGACTATCTTTAACTCCATGACTTTTGCCTTGAAAGTTACACCATTCTCAGTGAAGTCCCTTTTAGAAGCATCAGTTGCTGTTGACAGATTTAAGGTAAGTTGCTCCTTGCTCCTCCCTGGTGTCAAGCTGTGCCTGCCACAAGTAGTGGCCTCTGTTCCAAGGCCCTCTGAAAGCCTCACTGCTCTTTGCTTTGCCTTGTGCCCTTTGGCAAAAAAGCAGCAAGGGAACAATAAAAGAGACTGAATTAAGGAATAAGGCTAGTTACTTTCTTAACTTAAAGTAAATGTTTCCTTTCCTGAATGTTCTGCTTCTGGGCTCAGTGTCCCCTCCCCATAGTGAGCCCCCTTGCCTGGCCCTGACATAGATGTATGTTGTCACTTAATGGCTCTGACATAGTTTAAAATGGCTTTCTTCCCCTTCTTCCAATCATTTTGATTGATTAATATGCTGAGTCTTTTTGTGATATTTCTTTTTCTTGCCCTGTGATTATCTGCAGTAACTAAGTCAACTGTCAAGATGACAATCATTTTCAAGGAGTTCTTCATATATAACTACCTCATTTTCAAGCTGGAAGCCACCATGAAGTCCAGAAAGTATCAAGGTTTATTATATAGGTAAGAAAATCACATTGAAATAAATCAAGAAAGTGATGAAGATTAGCTAGTAAATGAAGAATCCAGAATTCAGTCCCCACATTCAATTCATAGTATAGTTTGCTATCTAAAGCACAAAATCTTCCAGGTTTTTTTTAAAACTAATTACTTGGACATTTTGATCTTTGTACAAATAAATTCCATTGTACGAATAGCATTGAAGTACACTAAATTGTAAACTAAATTTTTAAATGAATTGTCATGGAAAAAAATGACATTCTTAATGTCCTACAATTACAACATATTCCTTTCTTGTGATAATGTATAAGAAACAGAAAAGCTAGTTTTTGAAGCACTCAGGCCCTGTACAAAACCTCTTCACAAGTGTAGTTAAAAGAGCAATCCACACAATGAAAACTGGGGATTCTTCCGTTAGATTACTCAAAGTGGCGTGCATATATTGAAATGACATTTTTCACCCATTAAAAATAAATACTCCCCAACAGTCCAGAAAATTGTTTTTGTCACAGGAGAAAATAGAGGTTGAAATAAGAGACATTTAAATAATTATTTTGCTTACTCAGGTAGCTCTAACACTAAAAGTAGACTTCAGGTCACCTTACGAAAAATCAATAATTTAGAACAAGAAACTGAATTGAGAAAAAGAAAAACAAATAGCATGTTTGTTTTTTTCTTGTCTAGAATGGATACTTGTAATATGGATATTCTAACTAAATTATTGTGAGCACATTTAACCTAAATTGTACCCTACTGCTCACAAATTGTACTTTACTAATCACATAATAGTGGCTATGTACTCTTCTAAAATAGATTTATACAAACAGTCACCCCAGGTTGTAAGACTTAAAGTGAACACCTAGTCAACTTTGTTTTTACTAAGGAGCTGTGTGGTACTACCCAAATTGTTCAACCATGCTTCAGTCTTCAATTTTCTGTATGAATGGGAAGGATAAAACCTATCTTTGTGTTGCTCATTTTGTCCTTATAGAGTACAACTACTTCTCATTTCTTGTTGGCTTCTCCAGTTGTAACTTTTTATTTTTCTAAAGAGAGCCTCAGAGGAGATAAGCAAAGGGCATTTAGTGCAGGAAACATGATTTAACTTACTTCCCACATGACTTGCCCAAAATTGCCTCCCACTTCCTTAGGGAGAGCCAGTGTCTGGCTTCTCATCAACTCTAATAAATACTCTGTGGGTACAAATAGGCTCAGTGCATACTTTGTATGTCTGCACAACCACAAAATATATTTATTAATCGCATTTCTTTCCTAATACTCAAAACTACTAAAAAAATTTGCTTTTCCAGACTTTTCTGCTCATCCAGCCTTTTACTCTCATTGTCTTTAATTAAATGCTTTTCTACTTCTGGGACAGTGATCATAAAACATGGACTAGCCTGTCATTTCTACAGCCAATATTCTATATTAGATCTGACCATCCTTTGTCCTTTTCTCTTTCCTTCTTTCTTTTTTTGGTTTTATTTTTTTTGCCAGTCCTGGACCTTGAACTCAGGGCCTGAACACTGTCCCTGGCTTCTTAAGCTCAAGGCTAGCACTCTGCCACTTGAGCCACAGTGCCACTTCTGACCATTTTCTATATGTGTGGTGCTGAGGAATCGAACCTAGGGCTTCATGTATGTGAGGCAATCATTCTTGCTGCTAGCCCATATTCCCAGCCCATGTTTCGTTCTTTTTTGAACTACAATTTTCTTTTTTCTCCAACAAACCATCTCTGCGGTACACCTCACATTTTCCTACCTTTCCACATCTACCCCTGTATGTCTACAACTCCAAGCCTGTCAAAATCTTAATGAGATACACAGATCCATCTCAAAATCCCACTATGAAAAGGATTCCCTCATCTCAAAAGAGGATGTCTCCCTCTCCTAGCTTCCTATCACAAGTTGCTTCTATGCATGCACTTCAGCTAGTAACTTTACTCTGCCTTGTGACAAAAGCACAATTAACTTGGTGTTTTACTTCCATAGTATGTTCATTAACTTTGTGTGTGTGCCTGTCCTCTCTCCCCAGGTATATTTTTAACTGTTTTCAGTTTCCATAACATATTGCCTCAATCTTCAATTCACGGTGTGAATGGGAAGGAGAAAACCCATCTCATTTTTCTGAGCCTTGCTCATTTTCCCTTTTATAAAGTAAAACTACCTCCCATTTCTTGTTGGCTTTTCTAGTTGTAACCTTTTTATTTTTCTAAAGGAAGCCTGACAGGAGATAAGCAAATGTATGCAATTAGATATTTGATTTGTTATGAGGAGTTCATTCTATTAGATGTGATGCCAATAAAAAGCTTAACTGGTTAAACAAATGGCTTTATGATGTTGATATGATTTTTAAAAACAAGTTAAGAATATGTACTTAGGGGAAGCACAGAAATGGAAGGACAAAGGGTGAATAAATACAGCAGTGATACTCATTAAACTCTGTTGAAAATGAGCTGTACATCATGGGGTGGGGAAATTGGGTGAGAAAAAATGAGGGAAGAGATAACACTGTTCAAAATGAAATGTCCTTATCATCTCAATGATGGAGCTGTAACCTTTCCATACATCATCTTTACAATAACTATAAAATTTAAAAAGAATATGTAATGAGCAAGATGCATCATACTCATAAATCATATTAAATTGAAAGTCCTTTGTACAACTACTTAAAGATAATTTAAATTTTTTAAACAAATACAGAAACCTTAAAACTTCTAATTCTGCATCTAAGGCTTTACCTACAAATAAATGCTTATGTGCAATAGGAGCATGAAAATAACATATCCTTGCTTGTCATAGTAAAAAATTAGAGATAATCTAAACAAGAGATTTGAAAAGTATTCAGTGGGTTTCTCTATAAGAAATTTTGGAAAAGCTTGAACACATAATTTGACTGCCATCTACAATCTTGTATATGAGGCTAGCAATTTGTTCTTCTACTCAGACTTAGGGTGTGGCACCACAGATATGAGCAGATATCTTTAGTATCACCTAGCTACCATTAGTTAGAAGCCTCTGGGTTCGTGTGCATATTTGTATCTCCTACTCTGAAAGGGAGCACTCCTTAACCAAAATGCACTGGGTCAATCCACTGAGTAGGATGTGTGGCAGAACACTTTCTCCTTTGGTCTATATTGCTTGTACCTACACTAGCTCTTGCTTCATCTCTTTTCATGGGAATCTAATAGGCCATTGAATGCAAGTAGAATCAAATCTCCATTGAATGCAAGTAGAAATTCACCTCCAGAGCAATTGATGTGAAGGTTTTCCCAGCAATTATTTATTGGGCTCTTGCCCTAGTCCTCAAACTTTGATGCCTGACCACCCTGCTGCCCATTATTTAAGCAGGTCCTTCTCTCTGCTGTTTTCCCCAATTCTTGCAGTGCCTCAGTCAATGACTTGCTGTCTGACCCTACTTCCTCTTCACAGACTGAGGTCCTCAAGCTCATCTCTGCCCAGTAAATTCACCATTATAATTTCTGTCTTGTTATTTTAGTACCCTAGAGAATTTTAAACCTATAACATCTGCAGAGCTGTTCAAAAACTACATACGACACAATACATTGTGATCCTAAATGAACCAAATGGTTTGGAAAAAGGCATATTCAGTATATTTTTGTTTGCTGTAATATATAGTTTAGAAAGCACAGCTTGACAACATTTTCCTGGCAGACAGATAATTCAATGACATGCATGCACAGATATATATCTTCTCAAAGGTCAAGAAGCCTTGCTGTTAGGACACCTGCTTTGTCATTTCACTTCCCTGGAGTCCTGCCTTTTCTAGAGAGAGAAAATGGGTATTTACTTCTCAGATAGCAGATCTGCATTTTCTCCTCATAAATCCTGCTGACTTATGCCTTAATCCCATTTACATAAACTTTAAGAGTAATCAAAGAAACACAAACCAGTCTAACAGACTAAATGAAAACTAAAGTTGGTGTTTGTAATTTTCATGTATTAGCCTTATTTTTACATGAATAAAACAGAAAGCAAAGGAATTTCAATTGTGTCCTAACACAGAAGAACAAAGCAACAACAAAATGCCCAGTTATTCACTGGGGCTATCTCTTGTTCAAATAAAATAAACTCAGCAAGGTACAACCCAATGTGAGTACATTTATACCTTCATGAATATTCAACTGGCATACATTATATTGTTGAAATTAGCCTGCTATTTACAGGACAAACATGTTTAGCTTTCCATTCCTGGTGTTTATCGTCTCTGATTTAGTTTGAATTCAAAGGAACCACTTGATAGTTTGGCTACTTTTCCTTTAAGGTGCGTGTAATGAAAATGTACCTTCAGCTCACTAGGAGTATAAAAAGTTTGCAAGGCTTAAAACAAGCATATTTTATCATGTCTCTTAATTTGTTCTGCAAGAATGACTAGTGTAAAGTAAAATGGAAAAGATCAACAGACCTGAGCTGGGGTGGGATGAGAGTGAAATCTGACTCAGTTAAGGACCCTGTGAGATGGGCCAGTTTATGAAAGCATGGAATCTAGCTAGGATGGAAAGAAAATAACTCCTGGAGAGAGACAACAAACTCAGCAGTGACTACCTCATAAGTACTACAGATCCACAGAGGAAGCTTAAGAACTACAGAAATACTTGATTTGGTAAAAAATAACAGTCCCCCCAAAATTAATCAAAAGACACTGAAGAAAAATTGAAGTGGAAATTCTAAAAGGACAGTGACAATTAGCACATGATATTTATACACATTTATGGGCAAAATGATGCTGAGTTGATACATGTACACTATTTGTTATGACAAAATCAGAGTAATTAATACTTGAATTTATTGTTTTCTGGGAACATTCAAGTTCTTCCAGGTAATTTGAAATCTAAGCTTCTTTGAACTTTAGCTACCCAATTGTGTCAGAGGGCACCATAATGCCTTCTATATAACCATAAATTGGACCCAGTGCCCATTTTTAAAACATACTAAGTAAGAGTCAAGAAATTTTAGATGGAAAAAGTACAATTGATTAGTTTTACTAATCAATTAAAATGTGCCATGAAAATATAGTAATCATATCTTTGTTGATAGAAAAATAAGCCAATAGAAACGAAGTGTGATTTAAAAACAAATCTGTATACTCTATAGGAATTAACTTTGTTTAGGCTAAATTTTTGTGGAACTGGGATTTAAACTCAGGGCCTCCTACTTGTTGAACCACACCTTCTGACCATTTTTCACTAATTTTGTGTAGAATCCTCTTTAAACCCTGACAACTGCTGGGCCATGGCCATTCTGCTTTAGGCTTCTTGCTGTAGCTAGAATGACAGGTGCATGCCACCACACTCTTTCTGTTGAGATGAGGGCCTAACAACCAGTTTTCCCTACATTGGCTCAGAACTTAGGTCCTCTCAATCCCAGCCTGTCTTGGTAACCAGTATTACATGTGTGGGACATCATGTCCAGCTAGTTAACTTTTGAGGGAAAACAATTGTGTGTAACTTGGTGGATTATACAATTTATTGTCCAACACAGCACAATTTGAGAGCATAATGGAATATCTGTAGAGGATGTAATAGCCACCAAACTCAGACTATTTGACATTTGATTATGTGGCTAGGTATAGGCTGGTCCCTTCATAATTACCAATGACCCCTCACTTCAGTCTCAGAGATATTCCAATTTAGGCAAAATTCCTATAGCTACCTTATTTTAAGGCCCTGGTCTATAACACCAGAACCAGTCTCTCAGTGTTGAGAGAGGCTGTAAGAACAATCAGTCACGGTCCACATTCTTACGCTCAAAGATAATGTTTATATTTCCATCTGTAGGTGCTTAGAGACCCTAATGAAGAAATATATTCTGGTTTGATG
Source organism: Perognathus longimembris pacificus (assembly GCF_023159225.1). Taxonomy (NCBI): domain Eukaryota; kingdom Metazoa; phylum Chordata; class Mammalia; order Rodentia; family Heteromyidae; genus Perognathus; species Perognathus longimembris. The sequence continues at coordinate 242,281 of NC_063184.1, read as the reverse complement.
GCGAAAATGTTAGTGTCAGGAGCATAAAATTAAGTTGATATTGAGCACCAAAGTGCTACTCAAGAGAGTAGAACTTAATTACATTTACTTGCTACATAAACAATACAAGTACTTAAAAAAATCCTGACACATATTGACTACTATTTTTGGCATGTAAAAAAGCAAAACAAGCTAGGTGCTGTTGGCTAATGCCTATAATCTTAGCTGCTCAAGAGGCTGAGATGTGAGGATCATGGTTCAAAGCTAGCCTGGGCAAGGAAGTCCATGAGACTCTATTTAACTATTAAGGCAGAAAGTGGAGCTATGGTTCAAGTGGTAGAGTACTAACCTTAAGTAAAACAGCTCAGGATCAGTACTGTGGCCTTGTGTTCAAGCCCCAGGACAGGTACAAAAACAAAACAAAACCAAGCACTATAAAATGGCTTTCAGTCAAAAACAACCAAAAAACCTAAAACAACCCAAAACCTTTACAAAGTGAATGTCAGAAACTTCAGTGAAAGACTGCCAATCACTCTTACAGTGTCATACCTGGTGTGCTCTCACTAATTTAACATAAGACCCTTATGTCATATAATCGCTGCCATGCTGTAAGTGCTTTAATTGGCTTCATCTAAGAGAGGAAGCTTAAGACTCCAAGGAGAGACACCCCACACACCCCATTGCTACACAGTCAGAACCCAAACCCATGTTACAACCTTTATACCTTGTTAATATCAAGATTATGCCTCCTTAGAAAAAGAAATAGTGATACCTATTGGTATACTAAATAAAAGTTTTAATTTTGAAGGGAATAAAATCTTAAATTGTGGTATCTGTATTTGCCTGGTAATAGCAAAATCAGTGTTATTCATAGAAACACTCATTACTCCTGTTTTTCTTATATCCTGTGGTTATCTCTAAGCAAACATTGTTATCCCTAATTTCAGAATCAAATACACATTCCCATTGCTACTTTCCACAGATCCATCCATCTCTTGCCTGAATGTGTCTGCAGTCTCAAAACAAGGCTTTCTCCTTCTAATTTTGTCCAGAGCTTTTATGCTCAAGATTAGTGCTCTAACACTTTGAACCAAGACTCCATTTCTGGCTTTTTTGGTGGTGAATTGGAGGTAATTGTCTCACAGACTTTCCTGTTGAGGCTGGCATTGAATCACAACCCTCAGATCTAAGCCTCCCGAGTAGCTAGGATTGCCGGCATGAGCTACCTGTGCCCAGCACTGCTGAGTGCATTATCAAGGCCTTTGCTGGTGATGGTGGGATGCTCGTGGGCTGGACAGGGGCCAGCCTGGGCGCTCCTGATGGGCTAGCTGGGCTCAGTGTTCCACCTCTCCGACCCCTCTGTGCGGCAGTGACCCTGCCTGATTTTCTATAGGGAGTATTTACTTTAGTCCCCTTGGTTCTCAACTAAAATAATAGCAAGAATTAAACACAGGTACTGGAAAAGGTTGGATAATTTGGGCCTATATCTACCATTTTTATCAATCTAGGAGGTACATGTGAGTTATAAGCATACTTTAATATACCAGTTGTGTATGTGTGATGCCCAACAGTGAAATGTTTAACAATTGAATTAGCTTTAAATATGTATCATGAAAAGACTGGAACTGAACATCAGTTATGATTATCTACTTGAGAAGCTAATTAAGAAATGAATTATATAATAGTAGACCAATTAAGACCATGTAGAAATGTGCTTTCTCTCTCTGCAAAGAAGTTGTATAATGAATCAAACAGAGTAGCTCAATTTACCAGTATAGTCACTGTGGAAAAAAGTAATCTACCTTTTCCTCCAAATGGAAAAAACCCTTTGAATAATTCTAATCATACACATGACAATCCTGTATGATAGCTTTATTATTCAATTCTTCTTATAAAATGAATAAAATGATTCTTAAGGGAATTTAGCAGTCTATTTAGATAATATCACCACATAATGGAGCCAGGATTTCAACCTGGAACTAATGACAAATCTCTTTCACCTAAATAAGTTAGATGTTATGACTATAGCTGTGATATAAAACCCACTTCACTATGACACATACATAACAATCTCTTATTAATGATACCCATCCACACCTGTCTAACCCACCTGTCTCCTTTCATCCCATGAGTTCCAGCATTAGACCCAACGCTGATCACATAGTTACCTCTTAATAAATGTTTGTTAAACGAAAAAAAATCAATGATGAATTAATTAAGTAGAGTTTAACTCAGCTGTCTATAACACTTGGTAAGACTGGGGTGCAGAGTAAAGAGCAAGTGTTTTGCTTGCAGTTACAGAATTACTCATGACAGATGAAGATCAGAATCCCAAGGCCTATAAGTAAAAGCCCACTGCTAAACTCAATGAGCCAAGTCACCAACAGGGAAAATGACAAGTACATTAGTGGGAGCTGCTGTCCTCTTGAAATAGAAGTCAAAAACACTGATAATATGAGCAAAATGTGTCTATATAACATAGGAGACAGATCACAAGTGACAGAGGATATCATACACAGTCACCTCAGCTATTAACCAACAGTTGCAGTAAAATCTAGAAGTACCATGTCTCTTACTTTATTCTTATAAGAAGCAACAGCATTGAGCCATGCATTTCTTCTCTAAGTTTATATGTAAGTAGCAAATGAGGTATTAATTCAGCCTTATACATATTACATGGGAGAGAAAAATGTGCTTCATTCCTGTGATAAGGCATTATCAAGATGCTATTCAAGTAATGGAGGGGTGAATTGTTTAAAGATATCTTATGCACCAGTAGAATTGTTGACATGAAATCCTTTTATTAGTATATATTAATTTAAAATGTAATTATTAGAGAAACTATTCAAAGACAAGAAGAAGGAATATAGTGGAAGAGGCAAATGGGTTCAAATGATATCAATATTTAAAAAGTTTTTTTTTTTAAAGCAAGAACCCTGGAAAGAAATGCTACAGACAGAAATCCACTGTAGCATAGGTCTCTAAGTCAAGGTTGTGGAACCTTTTAAGAAGTGATAGATGATTCTGCAAGTTGAGAAGTCACAGAAGTTGTAGAGAGATCAGTAACCATTTGAGAAAGCCATAGAGAAGTCACCTGCATTTCTGAGAAGAGCAGATCTAGAATCCACTACAGGGTAAAAGTGATTTCCTGTTATGCTTTCTTCCTGAACAGGACACTGCTTAGAATGCTTTAAAGCTATACTAAATGTCCTGGTTCCCTCCGCAGGCAGCATAGCACCTGCCATATAGGATTCACTTATGCATGGTGAATGGATACATAAATGAATGAATTAAATAAGGTAAAGTGTGTAGTTGATTTTGGAAGAAAGCCTTCCAATGACATTTTAAATTACTCCTAATAAGTACCAATGTTTTCTAAACTAAATCATGAAATCTAAAATTATCACCATACATTTGATTTCTTCTTCAAAAGTCCCGAAGTCAAAGCAATTCAACCCTTATAGAGAATATATAATTTTCTGGCTGCCAAAATAAAGCATCACACATTAGAAGTAAGTTTCTGGGCTTCAGTGACCTTTTGGGTTCCTACTGTGATGTCATTAGAGTTACAATTTTATGCAAGATTAGGCATGTGTCAGATTCATTGGTTCCTGCTGGCTCCTTCAATAATGTAGAGTACACTAACAGTATCTCATATGCTTAGCTCAATATTTCATGATTTTTTGTTCTTTTTATGAGTCATTCATGACACTAAACTCTCCTAGGTATTAACTCATTTAATTGTCCCTGTAATTCAATAACAATTCCAGTTTACAGATGGGAGAGCTAAGGCTCACCAGGGGGAATAAAATACCCAAGGACCCCCTCATAGTCCATAAGAATAGTAGTACTAGGGCCAGCATTTGAAAGCAGGGGCAGTCAAAGTCCTCTCCAGCTGTATTTGGTCTAGTATGGGGGTCGGTGGGTATGAGCCATATAATGATCCATCTGGCCTTACAGGCTGCTGCTAACATGCTCTATGGTTGGCAAATGATACCATTCAGGTGGCCCATCACAACACAGATGACCTAATTGTTTGGATGAATATCTATGATACTTTCCAGCTCTGACTTGAGTCTCTGAACACTGATGAAGAAAGAGGAAGAAGAATAGAACCTAGGTAGTCATACCCCTTCTTCCACTGTGATCCTGGGGTTTGAACTCAGGGCCTGGAAGTTGCCAGGCAGTGTTCTACTTAAGCCACATTCCCAGTCTCTTTTGCTTTCATTAGTATTTTTTTTCTTCTTATCTTTTTTCTCTTTGATGCTGCGTCTGGGACTTGAACTCAAGGCCTGGGCATGGTCCCTGAGCTTCTTTGGCCCAAAGATAGCGTTTTACCACTTGAGCCACAATGCCACTGCTGGCTTTTTCTGAACAGTTTATTGGAGACAAGAGTCTCAGAGGCAGGCTGGGAATATGGCCTAGTGGTACAGTGCTTGCCTCATATACATGAAGCCCTGGGTTTGATTCCTCAGCATCACATATATAGAAAAAGGCCAGAAGTGGCATTGTGGCTCAAGTGGCAGAGTGCTAGTCTTGAGCAAAAAGAAGCCAGGGACAGTGCTCAGGCCCTGAGTCTAAGCCCTAGGACTGGAAAAAAAAAAAAAAAAAAGAGCTTCAGAGGCTTTCCTGCCTGGGCTGGCTTTGAACAACAATCCTCAGATCTCAACCTCCTCAGTAACTAGAATTATATGCATGTACCACCAGTGCCTGGAGCCTTCATTAGTTTTTAAATGGGGTCTTGTGCTTATGCCTGGGGTCAGCCTGGATGGCTTGTTCATGGTACTCCTATTTATCCTTCCAAAATATCTGGGAAAGGTAAATATTCCATTATACCCAGTTGTTGTTGTTGTTGTTTTTAGAGGGTCTTGCGAGCTTTTTTCCCTGGCTTGTCTTGAACTTCCATTTTCTGAGAAGCTAGGATTACAGGTGTGAGCCACCATCCTGGGCCTGTTAGTTTCCTTTGAGAGGTCATCCCTTGCTTCTTACTCTAGTAAACTATAGGCTGAATGCCCCAATCTCCTTCCTTCCTACCTCTGAATGACATGGTCATCATGATTAGTGAAGGCTAGAGACATCAGACTGAAGAAGACACTCTGGCCTTCTTTCTCATCCCCTGTCCCTGGGAGTAACACAGAAGCAACTGGTAACACAACAGCATTATCCTCCTGCACACAGGCTTCCTTTGTTTCCCCAAGCCACACAGCCGTGATTGTAACAGTCGCCTCCAATGGCACTTTACCCTCCTTTCTCCAATGTTACATTTGCTTTTCAGTTCTGGAATAGACTACACAATGACTTCCGGCAGAGGGTATTGGTCTTTCATATTTTCTGCTTGCTTCACCATGACACTTCAGTGAGTGGTGAGCCAGGCCCAGAGAGAGTGAAGCCTGTGGAAATGTCACTTTCTCAGCAGCCTGGTGCTCCAGAGAGCTTCATTCTCTCCCATGTGAGGTAGGATCCACCCTGGAAGAAAGAACCAGACAGGAATCTGCAGTTAAAGTGGGGGTGGGGGGGGAAGGAAGTACTGCAGCTGAATGCTTGAGAATCTAGCCCCAGAAGGATGAGCTCCTGGAGTCCAGATGCCCTATTTGCTTGAGAGGCACTTTCTGCTGGTAAACAAGCAGAAGCAACTGAGGTCAAGTTTGGCAGCTTCCCAGCTAGAGAAATGAATCCCTGTCATAGTCACAGGTTCTGCATTTGAGAGTTCACATGACTGAATTGAGAATGTTTTTTTAAAAAAAATATGTTTCATCTGTAATGAACATATAGATTTTTTTCTTGTCATTATTTTCTAACTAATGCAGTATAATAACTATCTATATTCTACTAGCATTATAAGTAATATAGAGATGACTTGAAGAATGTGGGAGGGCTTGCATAGCTGATACATGAATCTACACCATTTTTAAAAATAGGATAGCAGGGGTGTTGGAACTATTTTCCAATAGCTAATGAGGGATAATGTGCCATTTGACCGCAGATATCTGTGGGTAACCAGAATCTTCAGGGTTTGTCAGTTTATTGAAGTGACCATTGTCAAATAACAGTTCCATAACAAGCTCTCAGTCTATTATTTATTTGCTTATATTACTGTGTTGCCTCCCTGCATTAATAACAATAGTGGATAATGCAGATTGGATATGCCTCACATTCTTGCACAATTCAATCTGGTTATAGATTCTGCTTTCTACCACTCAGTCGTTTGTAGAACATTCTCTCCAATGTGGTAGTACTGATAATCAAACATCCTGGAATTTCATTTTGAGAAGTAATGCAGTATAATGATAACTGAATGATAATCTAATTGAATCCTTTGCATTATGCCAGTGTTCTAAACTTTTCTTTTTTCCCCTTTATTGTTGAAGTGAATTACAGAGGGGTTACAGTTTCATATGTAAGGCACTGAGTACATTACTCATTCAACTTGTTACCTCCTTCTTCATTCCAACCACCTCTGTCTCCCCCCTCTCCCTCCCCTTCCCCCCAATTGAGTTGTACAGTTGCTTTACACCAAATGGTTTTGTAGGTATTGCTTTTGGAATCATTTGTCTTTTTATTCTTGTTCTAAACTTCTTATTTCCTCATCTACTCTATATGACTATGCTATCAATATGGATACTTTGTTGCCCCTATCTTATAGATTAGCCAATTAAAGTACAGAGAAGTTAAGTCAACTACCCAAGGTCACACAGGTATCAAGGGACAGATTAACTTAGGCTACAGTTACTTCAGCATGTTATATTGACCTAAGCCTGTCTAGATCAAGAAGAGTTTTTTCTAAATCATTGGATATAGAGAGTAGCATCAGGCCAATGGCTTTATAGAACAATGACAACCAAGTCAACTCAAGGCATGCAGGAGCTGTTGATGGGTCTACTGTCTCCAGCTTCTGTCTTGCTTGAGAAAAGGGGATTTTTTTGCAGGTGACAGGGACAGAATCTAGAATGCTAAGAACTCACTAGTAAATCCTGTCTCTTACTTGAAAAGAGACTAGGCTAAGCAGCTACTCATGTTGTGTATTTAAGAAGCCAGTTTTATTTTTTTCCCATTGCTGTCTGTATTTGTTTCCTCCCCTTGGGTTGCACTCCTCACTTTGCCCTAGGATGAAAATTAAAGCAGGTCTGTTACTCTTTGGCCAACTTTCAGGAATTCACATTTTCTCATCACCTCTAGTTTCTAGTTCTAACACTCTCTCTGTTTCACAACTGATGTGGTCATTCCTGTGGGGGAAGTCAGACCTTTAAACTCCATGCCCTGTGGGGAACCCCACTCTAATCCAGTGAGACTTGCTGCTGAGAAGAGGGCTCTGCTCCCTGGTAGGGGGAGCAGAGAAGATGTGAAAGTTCCACTTAGTACTACAGTGTGCTAGTCAGCCTTCTGTTACTGTGACACAACACCTGAGCCAATCAGCTTTTAAGGAAATAAAGGTCTTGTCAAGGCCATGGGACTTGAATTTAGGGCCTGGGTGCTATCCTTGACCTTTTTTCACTCAAAGCTAGCACTCTACCATTTGTGCCACAGCTCCACTTCCAGTTTTCTGATGGTTAATTGGAGAATCTCACAGACTTTCCTGCCAGGGCTGCCTTTGAACCATCATCCTCAGATCTCAGCTTCTTGAGTGGCTAGGATTACAAGTGTGAGCCACTGGTGATCAGCAAAAATGTACTATTTTGGGTCATGATTTCAGAGGTTCCAGTCCTTGGTCACTTATTCCTGTTGCTTTGGGGCCTGTGGTAAGGCAGTGCTATAGCATGATGGAAGCATGTGGCAGAAGAAGGCTGTTAACCTCATGGTGTCTAGGAAGTGAAAGAGAGAAAAGCACCAGTGTTCAAGTATCCCTCTCAAGGCCATTCCCTCCTCCCCCCCCCCCCCCACCGAATTTCCTTTCACTAGGCCTTGCCTCTTAAAGATTCAACAACTTCCTATTATCATCACAGACTGATGACCCAACCTTTAGCATATGGGCTTTTGGGGGGATATTTAAGATCCAAGTTAGCAGTAAGCTGGGCTGGGTCTGGAGGTTGTACTAAACTTGCTGCCGTATTTCATGACATGATGTTGTGGATATGCTACAGATACTTGACACTGCCTGTCCCTTGGAGCTGGTTGCCTACAACTCCTTCCTTACGCAGGCATCAACACATTGCCCTATTAGTCTTGTAAGGTTGCTATAACAAAATATCAGGGATTGGCTAGTTTCTATGACTTTCTTACAGTCTTGGAAAGTAAAAGATTGGCTAACAATGGGCCCCCCTCCCTGGTTCACAGGTATCTGCCTTCTTGGTGTGTTCTCACACTATGTTTTCTGTGTACACATACATTCCTGGAATCCAGATGTGCAATCAGACTGGATTAGGACCTACCCTTCTTGGCTCATTTAAACCTAATCATGCTTAGAAAGCCTTTTTACTAAATATAGTCACATTCTGAGGTAAGGAGGTAAGTTAGGAGGGGTGAAAGGTATGGAAATACACAATTTAGCCCTTTACAGGTATCCTAAGTGTCAGTGTATAGAAGTTTCTTCTCTTCTCTTCCTGGTGCCCCTCTTTGAAAATACAGACCTAGTCCACAGATAGTCTGTGGCATATCTGGCTTATGGAAACTATCCAATTTCTCTTTACCAAATTTCTCTTTATCAAAGCGACCTCTCCCTATCAGTACTAATGACCACCTGTCTCTCTTGCACACTGGGTTTATCTGGCTTAATTCAGGACCTGACCTTCTTTGACATTCAAGCTCCAGGGGATCTATGATCCCTTTGAGACCACTATTGGTAGGAGGGGGGACAAGGAATGGATACATGGGGATGGCAGTGAACCTTTTCCAAATTCCTCCTCTGCCCTCCATGCCATTCTCATCCAGTGGCCTTAGTAGTAAAATAAAGAGGGAACAGTTTCCAGCTGTTGCTTTGCTAAGGCCACCACAAGGGAATTGTAAAGTGCTTTAGATCATGTCAGGTAGTCAGGTCACACTGAGTCCAAAATGGACTTTCTATCCTGCTATGCAACAGTGTCTCATTTCATTTTGATAATGAAACCTGGGAGAATCCAGCACTGGTGGCTCAGGCCTGTAATCACAGCTACTTATGAGGCTCAAATCTGAGGATCTCGGTTCAAAGCCAACCAAGACAGAAAAGTTCACAAGAATATTTCCTATTAATTAGTAAAAATGCTAGACTTGAGGTGTAACTCAAGTGATAGTTATGAGAGAGAAAAAAAACAGTTAAGTAAAAAAACAAAGCCCAAGTTCAAGTCTTAGTACTGGCACAAATTAAAAACAAAATGAACAGTCAAACAATACCCTAGGTGAACAATGTGATTATCCACAGGTGGAAGAATTTGGAACTCAAGTTAAAGAATTCACTTAGGGTGATTAGCTTCTCAGGAGGCTGAGATCTGAAAATTGTGGTTCAAGGTCAGTCAGGGCAGAAAAATCCCCATGAGACTCTTATCTCCAGTTAACCACTTCAAAAACCAGAAGTGGAGATGTGGCTCAAGTAATAGAGCGCTAGCGTTGAGCACAAAGAGGCTCAGGAATGGTGCCCAGGCCCTGAGTTCAAGCCCTACAACTGAAAAACAACAAACAGAAAACAGTAAAGCAGGTTGTTCCAGTGTGATCTGCTTGCAATGTAGGGAGTAGTGACAGGGTTGACAAATGTGTCAGGAGCTTTCTCAGGAAAGCTAAGCTGAGTTTCCTGGACCAGGGAGGTGCCTTTGACTGCTTGATAAATCCATTGTGTCTCCCCACAAATAGCTAACCAGTGAAAGGACACCAGTGTGGAATGTCTCACTGTTGGCACTAGTATAGCAATACTGGGTTTGGGGAGTCCTATGTAAGGTAGAAAGGGCCAAAGCATCTCACCTTCTTCTGTTTTTGTTGTTGTTGTTGTTGTTGTTTGTTTTTGTTTTTCAGATACTTCACCTAAAAGGACTTTGAAATAGAATATTATTTATTTCTTTAAAGAGCTTCTTTGATTTAGATGCTTAATTATTTCCTTTAAAAATGGAAGACCTGGCTTATGGCTGTCCATTTTCCCTAAGACAGGGAAGACTGCTCCTGGCCCTAGTAAACTTTTGGAAGGCACATGCTAAAGAGATTGTCTGGTAGCAGGGCAGGGCTGGGGAGGGGTAGAACAAGATTAAGCAGGCCTGGGAAAATGTGAAGCTGGGGCCTAGAACAGGACAGGGCAGAGCTATGGAATGGGAAAGCTGGGGCCCAGAAATAGAGCAGGCCATGGTTGGGGAGGGGTAGAGTTGGGAGTTGGGACCTGGGAACATGGCTGGGCTACACTGGGCTGAGAAGGGGTGGGGCTGGAGTGCAGGAGGGAGAGTCTGGAAATGGATGGGGATGGAGCCCCAAACACAGAACTGGGGCAGCCATGGCTGCGGCTGACTAGGGTACAGAGGAGAAAGTGGGGATTTTGTTTTCCTTCATCCAGCTAGCACTTATTTCTTGGACTTCTACTGTGCCTGAGTTCTCTGATCACTCTCCAGGGTTGGGCAGGTAGCTGAATGGGCCCTGGAAAACATGTCTGAGGAAGCATTCACAAAAAAAAATGAGGCACTGGAAAGAGTTGTCTCCATTGGAGGGAACAGAGGCGTGGACAGGCATGATGTGTGTGTTTCTGAATTGTTCATACAGCGACCAGAGGTCAAAGGTGGGTGGGAGTCAGGAGAAGGAGAAGGAAGAAAGTGGAAGCCTCCAATTTAGAACCTGAGGCTGGATAGCTAGTCTGGGCCAATGGAAACAGAAGGGTTTTAAGCAGAAAAGTGTCCTGATAGGATTTGCCTTTTAGAAAGGCAGGGCAGGCAGATCTGGAGCATTGGAGGTATCCTGGCTCAGGGAAATGTACAGCAAGGATTGAGGAGCAGAAGAAAAGCATGGCATTAAACCAGAGCGAGCGGACGCTGTGGAGTTGAGGGGGCAGGCATTCTAAACTGGACCACAGAATGTGTGTGTGTGTGTGTGTGTTTGTGTGTGTGTGTGTGTGTGTGTGTGTGTGTGTACACACCCATGAGTACATGCAACAGGTATGTGTGTTTACGGAGCTTAAAACCCTTCCTAGCAGGAGGAACTGGAACAGGGAAGTTGTTTTCTCTTTCTATAGATACGTACTTTGGACTAGAGATGTGATTCAAGTGGTAGAGCACCAGCCTTGAGCAATAAATCCATACTAAGAATGTGCTGTGATCTGGGTGCTGAGTGTAGAAAGTCAAGGGCCATATCCCAGTCCTTACAAACTGACATCCCAGGGAAGGAAAGCCAGCTGGTAAACAGGATTGTAAGAGTGATATGAATATGGACATAAGAATGAGCATCCCTTGTTTATTATTATTAATTACTATTATTTTTCTTAGGTATTTTTCACAGACAGGGTCTCCTGTGTTTGCTTTTTTCTTGGGCTGCACTTGAACTGTGATTCTCTTATGTATGCTTCCTACATGGCTCAGATTACAGGTGTGCATCACCATTTCTGCCCCCACCACACACAGAGCTTTTTGTCTTTGGGAGGACTACGAGTTGAAATATCTAGAGTTGAAATGTCATGATTTCTGTAATTTACATGATGTAGTGATATATTTATATATGGAAAGAGGGACAGAAGATACAGGAAAATGCTACCAATTTGGGGGATAATGTACAGGAATCTCCCTAGCTATTACATTATCCTCTTGGAATAACAGACTACAGAGTATCAAGGGTACAGACGAGAAGGAAAAGCATTGGAGGAATACAAAGGAGAGCTCATCACTGATGTAATGGGTGAGAGAAAACCCCATCTCAGAACTGGGAGGTAACTAACTTAGTGATAGAGCTGGCATGCACAAGATTCTGGGTCCAACCCAGCACAAAAAATTTTATGTTTCTACCAGCTGAGTAAAGTGGTACAAGCCTGTAATTCCAGACAGAGCAGAAAGATTGTGAGTTCCAGGCCAACTTGGGCTATTTTTGGAGTGACATCAGCAGATTTTAAGAAAGTAAAAAAGATGATATTGCTCCAGACTTCTCTGAAAATATGGTCCCAGGTCATCTTTGTGTGAGGAATAAATAAGAGAATACAGAGATACCCTCTTCATTAAAAATGTAGAAGGTACTAGTAGACCTCCGATACTGTCTTCAACTATATGGAGTAAGCTGATGTACATCAGAGTCACGTTCTCTTGCCTTGGCTTCTGTTAACCATCATATTTGGGACAACTTGTCGTTTTCACTGTTAGAATCATGAAACCTGCAACTGTTATAATATGCAGGTCATTCTCATACCCTAAGGTAACTGGCAAAACACAGTAAAATCACAGCTCCTCAATCCTCCTCTAATGGTCTCCTAACCCACCAGGGTTAGCTGTGTGTGATGTGATTACACTCTGTAATTCATCAGGAGCCCTTGATCCTTGAGGCTCTTCAGAGTCCTTAATCAGAATGAAAACTTAAGCAAATATTGAAAAGCAATAGAAAAGAAAAAACACACATGGTTTTGTCTCCTAATGCTTATTGATTTGTAAGACCTTCTTAAGCATGAAAACAAGATTCACTGCTGTCATCCTGACATTGGATTCCTGTTACTTGGAAAAATGGCTTATTGATCAGGTGGAGTACCCGGTAGGATGGAACTTGGCTAGGAGTGAGGAGTGAGGAGTGAGGACCTAAGATCTCAACCTTCTGAGTAGCTAGGATTAGAGGCATGAGCTACTGGCATCTGACTGTAGTTGTGTGTGTGCATGTGTGTGTGTGTGTGTGTGTGTGTGTGTGTGTATGTGGTAAGTCTTGAACTTAGGTTCTGAGTCCTGTGCCTGAGATTTTATTTTGCTCAAGGCTAGCACTACCACTTGTGCCACAGCTCCATCTCCAGCCCCCTGATGATTAACTAGAGACAAGAGTTTCATGGATATATATATATATATATATATATATATATTTTTTTTTTATGGATATTGAGATTTGTTGAACTCAATCCCTCAACCTTGCTTAGTAAGAGCTCTGCCACTTTAGTTTTTTTTTATTTTAGTTTATTTTTAAGAAAGAATCTCATGCTTTTCAATGGGCTGGCTTCAAACAATGAATCTTCTACCTCTGCCTCTGTAGTGGCTGGGATTTCAGGAGTTAGTTTCTGCCCCCAACCCTGTGGCTGGCTATTTCCACTAACTATATGTCTTAGAGCTCATTATATATTAGCATCAATGGACCTTCATCATTCTTCAAAACCTACCTAATGGTCCTATGTTGAGCAAAATCTCTGCTGATCAACAAACAATTATAATTTTCATCGTTCACCAACAGTGCTGTGATAACTTCCTCCTAGGTACATTATTATACATACAAGTCTGCATACTTACTGAGTATAATAAAATTTTTCTGAAGATTTACAAGACAGACATGAAATATGTAGAAGAGTGGCCAGGACCTTGCCAGTTGTTTTTCGAGAGCGTGCATTACTAGAACCAAAATCACAGCACCAAAGTGCATTCTGTCTTTTCAAAGATACTGCAGAGTTGCCTTCTGAAAAACAAAACAAAACTTTACCAACTCATCCTTGTGATGCAGTGTATGGGAGCAGTGTCTTTCTCTATTTGTCTCCTTCTCAATGACTGAGGGCATACCCACTAGGGTGCACAAGGGTTTCTTTTGGAGCATGGAATCAGATGGGAATTTTGGAACATGGAATCAGGTGTGAATTTTCTTTTACTTTTCCTGTATTGCTTGTCTGTATTTTCTCATGTTGCTAAGTAAATGTTGGGGTTCTGCTTTGGCCTTGAGGGGGAAGGGCAGTGGAGAGCGCTCCCGAGAGGCTGCCCTTCCCCCAGCCCTGGGGGAATGAGGAAGCAGGCCACAATTCTCTGGGTCCGGACCCAGAAGAACTGGCTTTGCAACCAGCCCCCCAACTTTCTCACCAGCCCATGTGCCCCCCAGTCTCGCGGGCTTTCCCCCTGGGGTGGTGCTAAGCAAGTGATGTTAGCTCATGAGGGGGTCCTATGACAAGCTTGCCACCTTATCGCCAGCTCTCTGATTGACCACCCCTTCTCTCATCGCCCCCTACTATATCAACTGCTAGCCACTCCCTTATTAAATCAGATTTGCTCTTGAAGCGTCTCCAAGATCCGCGTTCACCTGGCTTTCTTTACGGGTAAGGAGGGAGGTAAAGCGATCTCATACAGCCGTGTGCACCTGAGGTCTTTCCTGAGCCCCCCACTCCACTTTGGCCTTACCTGTGGGTCGGGTGACCAGGGGAGAGGGTGAGAAAGGGAGCGATTAGAATAGAGTAAAGCCTGAACCCCCGTGCCAGGGGAGGTGACCCGAGCCCGGCAAGTAAAGTCGTGTAATAAGCATATAATGTTAGGGACATAAAGCATCCCTACCTTCCTTCTCCTGGGGGCTTCCATCCCATAATGTTCTGGGTAAATGGTCTCTGGTTTAGATGCACCCTAAGCAAACATATGGCTTCTTCCTATTGGGAGGTTTATTTGTACATTTCTAAAGGAAACATCTAGGGGGCGCCAAAACTAAGCCTGGGGAAGTGCAGCTTTTTCCCCAGACCTGTGCATTGTTCTTGTCAACAGGTGCCAACCACCCCCTTTAGCAAAATCAAACCTGTGAGTCATTGCACCCCGACAAGCTGTCTGACCCTATCAGTTTGCAAACACTTCCTTTGCACTGTTGTTACTCCTCACAGCAATTCTGTAACGTAGGTACAAAATCAAAGCTCAAGAAGTCAGCTGATCATGAGGATTGTGGTTTGAGACTAGTCTGGGCAAAAAGTTGGTAAGACCATCATGCCAATCAACAAGCTGGACAATGTAATGTCTATCCAGTTATAGAGGAGGTATAAGTAAGAGGATCACGATCAAAGATGAACCTGAGTAAAAAAATCTCATGACTATATGGGGAAAAACTAAAGCAAAAAAAAGAGTTGTGACCATGGCTCAAGTGAGAGATGTCTGCCTGGCAAGCGTGGAGCTGAGTTCAAACCTTGGTACGGCCAAAGAAAGAAACTAGGTGACCTACCCAAAGACTAATTAATGCTGGTGAGTGGCTGAGGTGAATATTTTTAGGATGCCTGTAATTGCAAGCTGGGTGTCACAGACATTGTAAAGGGCAGGACAGTTAGAGCACACTTGAAGCGTGGGTGACTCAGCAGCTCAACCATACCCTGGAGATGTCTGATCTTTCCATGTGGTTGCTGTGCTGTCTGCTTGTAGCTTTTATCCTCAGACAGGAGCTGGGCTCTAACAGTGAAAGCAAAACACAGCCCAGGCCATTCAGGTGAACATCCCTAACTAGAATGCTCTCCCTGAGGTGAGGAAACGTCTGGAAGCTACTCCTTCCACAAGACTTTCTCTACCCTCTCACTTATTCTAGGTCACTTTTAACTTGAGAATAAAGCACTGGTTAAGGGGATGGAATTGCCTGGAAACAAATTAGACCCAGCCCTAAGGTTTGTGCTGAAGGTGAGACACTGTTCCTTGAGGAGATAGCTTGAAAAATTGTGTGTGTGGGTGGGGATGGGGCACTTGCTGCTGGGGATCAAACCCAGGACTTCATACATTCTATAGTCTACTACTGAACCACAGCCTCACTCTGAAAACTTGGAAGGGAAAAGGGGGGAAATGAGGAATTAGGTGGAGGAAGAAATGGTATCCAGCATCAGGAGGCCCGAACTTACATCCTCAAAGTCAGGAGTTTCTTTTCCTACCTGCTGTGCTGTTCTGCATCTTAGCCCAGAATCTCACTGCTGGAAATTGACTTGAATGTGAAGGTTGTAAGTCACTTCAGTGTGAAGGTCACATCCACTATGTCCACTATGAAGATGTAAAGGTGAGGGGAGGTTGGAGGGAGTAGAGGTTTGAATTGGACAGATCACTAGGAATAAAGGTATTGTCTTAGAAATGTCCCAATATCAGGGCTGGAAATATGGTGTAGTGGTAGAGTGCTTGTCGTGTGTACATGAAGCCCTGGGTTTGATTCCTTAGCACCACATATATAGAAAAAGCCAGAAGTGTCACTGTGGCCCAAGTGGTAGAGTGCTAGCCTTGAGCAAAAAGAAGCCAGGGACAGTGTTCAGGCCTTAAATTCAAGCCCCAGGACTGGCAAAAAAAAAAAAAAAAATAGAAAAGTCCCAATATCAACAGAATAATTTTCATATAGGGTTGGTCTCAGCTTGGAAGACAGTCATTTTCCATCCCCATGGGATCCCTGGGGATAAATCTTCAAAAGAGCATCTCTTTTTGATATCCTGCAGGATAAATAGGGAAGTATCTTATCAAGTATTTATCTGCTATTGACTTGATATATATCTTAGATTCTAAGAGTTTTGGAAAGATTGAATCCTTCATGGAAGCATGTTCTTAACTGACAGGATAGACTGACAAGTCATTCAGCCAATCTCTGTTCTTCCCTCTTCCCACCTTGGGATGTCTGGATTCAAGCTTGGCCAATGACTGACTTGGGCCAATGGAATGTGAATGAGCATGACTCTAAGAGAGGCTGTAATAATGTTTGCACTGTTCGCTTGTCTTTGTGTTCCTGTGAGCACCAAGGAAAGAGCACAATTTCCATGGTTACTGCCTTTTCTCCCTGGGCCCTGGAAGTTAAGGAACAAAACCAAGTTCTGCAGCATTGTCCTACCTGCAGACCTGTGAGCAAGACAAAACAACTATTTCCTTACATGACCAAGTGTTCATTTTGCCACGTGAACACAGCAATAGCTGACTGGATTTGGGGGCTTTGTTCAGAGGTATGAGCAGGGTGGATATAAAGGACAAGCTGGAAGAGTTTGTCTCATTAAAGAAGTTTCTAGAACAGCAGTGTTGAATAGAGCTCAGGGAGGGAATGAACTAGAGAGGTCTTGGTTGGGTTTCTTGAGACAACCTAAATTCTAGGAGCTTTCTATAACACTGTTCTCTGACTTCTTCTAACCAAAACAAACATTATGACCAAGAAACTGCCCAACTGTGCATTTCATCACTCACACTCAAATGTAGTCTAATGTAGAGAAAAGAGTGTGGGACACAGTGTGGGCCAGGCTGTAGTTGTGTGCTGCAGTGTTGCTCATGGTTTGTCTCTGACTAAGTCATTTAACCTCTTGGATCCTGCAAGGTGAGATGGTTCTAAAAATAAAATGAGGACAGGTGTGGTGGTGCATGCCTTTAATCTCAGCTACATGAGAAGTGGAAACAAGACAATTGCAAATTTGGGGTCAGCCTGAGTAAAACAACAACAACAACAAAAAACGAAACAAAGTAAAAATAAGCAGAAAACCCTGTATTTAGTTTCTATTACTGTGAACAAACATAAATAAATGATTCTGTATGTCTATGTTCCCAAGCTTTGCTTTTAGTGCATGGGATATTTCTTTTCAAACAAAATAATCAGAATGTAAAGCTGGTACCTGAATTCTACTGTCAGTTTAAATATACATTATTTAGGCTAAGGACATAGCTCAAGTGCTAGAGTGCCTGCCTAGCAGGTACAAGATCCTGAGCTCAAACCTCAGTAGAGAGAGAGAGAGAGAGAGAGAGAGAGAGAGAGAGAGAGAGAGAGCGAGAGGGAGGAAGCACAAGTGTGTGTGAGAGAGAGGTATTACATTTACTATTTGGTACTAAGTTCGCTGAACCTGCAAAGCTCCTCTTGTGAGTCCTTAAATTCTGCAATCTGTATAGATTCAGATGCTTAACAACTTTGCCACTGTTCTTGAATTTTAGTACAATCTACTCTTGCTATAAGAGATGAAGACCTTTCATAATGCTTCTATAGGGTCCTCTGGTGTTTACACTTTAATCCCAGTGATCGATGGTTGATGTTAATATATACCATCTTCTTCAGGGCTCCTATAGCAAGTACTTACATACTATGCCTGCAGAAAACTCTACTGTCATTACAGTGGCCAGTACTACTCTATCTCTCAAATGCTGCACATTACATAAGGCACTACATTTCTTTCTATGTGTATCCCATCCTTACTGCCTGTAAGATCTTAGACCATGTATTTTTTTAGTACACTAAACACTTCTCACTTGCCACAGGCAACTGATCCTGGGAGGTGGGTTTTGTTTGTTTAAGTTTTTACCATTCCTGGAGCTTCAACTCAGCCTGGAAGCTGTTCCTGAGCTTTTCTTTGCTCAAGGCTAGCACTCTGCTATTTGAACCACAGCACCACTTCTAGCTTTTCCCGAGTACTATATTGGAGATAAGAGTCTCATGGAGTTTTCTGCTTGGGCTGGCTTCAAACCATGATCCTCAGATCTCAGCCTCCTGAGTAGCTAGGATCACAGGTGTGAGCCACCTGTGCCCGGCTCACTGAGAATTTTTAATGATGGAATTTTTAATGATTTTTTAGTGTTGGAATTCTGGGATACCATCTTCCTTCTCTTCACGTCCTAATCAAAGGAGTCAAAATAACTACTTAAGAATAACCAAAGGCTGGAAACCACTTGAGTGTTTTTAAAGAAGGGAAAGAGTAAGTGAACTAGAGTACATGGTAAGACAGAATTCTATGCAACTATAAAAAGAGAAAGGAGATGCTTTCCTCAAGTTTTCGCATGGAAAGAACACACAAAAGATGGGCAGGAATGAGGGAAATAATATACACTTGTGGTACCTAACATATACATAAATGTTGGGTGAATTGCCAGAAGTAACTAATAAGTTGGATTTAGAGGTGGAAACAGGGTGATTGGGAGCTTGAGGTGGGGGGAGGGATTTTCTCCTGGATACCTTTATTGCCTGTTATCTATCTATCTGTGATCAAGAGAAATACTCAAAGAGAAGAAGATACGAAGGTGCTGACAGCAAACAGTTGCTGTGCTCCTTTTACCTCCTATTTCTGAGTTACCTGGATGTTGTTTACTCTGAATTAGGGAAAGGAAGGAGGAGGAAGGCAGGAAAGAAAAGATGGGATAGTAAAATCGGAAGAGGGGAGGTACTGGGTCCACAGTTGGAGAGCTCCTTCTCTATGATAAACACATCATTGGTGTGCTTTCTCTGCAGGGTCTTTAAAGCAAGCAGGGGTCTGGAGGTTCAGCTACTGAGCCTGGGCCTGCCAGAGTGTTATACAGTTTGTGCAGCAGTTCCTTGCCATTGTTTTGGGTGGCAGGGCAAGGTGATGCTTCTTAAAAAAGATTTTGCTGGGTCTTCATCAATCTATGTTCAAGTCTGAGCCCTGCCACTAACTAGACAGATGGGTGTGAGTGCCTAATTTATCTTCTCTGATCCTTTGCTTCTTCACTGGTACAGAGGAATGACTCTGGCCCCCTCCTCAGTCCTGTGAAGTATGTCAGAGTGCTTTTTTTTTTCTTCAAATTTTTATTATCAAACTGATGTACAGAGAGGTTACAGTTTCATATGTTAGGCTTTGGATACATTTCTTGTACTGTTTGTTACCTTGTCCCTCATACCTCCCCTCTCTCCTCCCCCTTTCCCTTTCTCTCCCTGAGCTGTTCAGTTCACTTTCACCAAACAGTTTTGCAAGTATTGCTTTTGTAGTTGTTTGTCTTTTTTTACCCTGTGTCTCTCAATTTTGGTATTCCCTTTCAATTTCCTACTTCTAATACCAGTAGATGTGCTCAATAGATTTTAGTGGTGATTTTCCCTGTCTGCATGGTAAAAGCAAGGCTGCAGCTTTATAGCTGAAACAGGGTAACCAGACCCTTTCTGGCTTCATTCTCTAATGCAGCAGCTGCGTTTCCATCCCTGCCTCTATGGGCTTAGTGTGCAAATCTACCAACTGCCATACTGCTGGCACACATTGTTTGAAAGGATTCCAGAGGCAGTGCCTGCCAGATGTTGCTGGGCATATGGGATGTTGGAACACTCTATCAATGTTTATTCCCTGAGTAATTGCTCAGTAAAGGGCTTAATGTTGTGAAAACGGCTCTAAAAGTTGATGGTCTTCTAATAGACAATCCCTCCAACCACACAAAATTGTTCTTAGTCTACTCTGCCTTTTGAATAGCAGTAATAGACCCAAACCACAGCCCAGTCAAGACATTTAGGTGGAGTTCCATTCATGATAAATGACTTGGTTGGGGCAAAAAAAAAGTAAAAGAGGTGATAGCCAGTTTATTAGGGTGCACTGCTCTTAATATTACTATGTTTTTTTGTCTTCCAAAAGAAGGTTTAACTTCTGCTAACACTCAGAGTTTGAAGAGTTCCATGTTTCAAATTTTAGAAACCATCTAACCAAAAAAATGTGGTGCAGTGATACCTACCTGTAGTCCCAGCTAGTTGTGAGGCAGAGGCAGGAACATCACTGGGTTAAGTCTAGGAACTCAAAGATAGCCTCAACAACAGTTTGAGACCCTCGGCTCCCTATCTCTCTCTTTTCTCTCTGTCTCTCTGTCTCAGACAAACACACACACACACACACACACACACACACACACACACACACACACACACACAGAGGCACGTAGAGTTGGATGTCCCAAAGACAGTATTTCCCTGGTCCTCACATTCTGAACAGTGCCATGCTTTGCTTTACAGTGTCACTAAACACTGTGTTCTTTGGAAGCAGCAGGTGAGCCAATGACAGACAAGCCTGTTCTTCCCAGTGACCAGGGGCAGGGAGGGGCTGGGAACCAGGTGGCCCACCTTGCCAGAGTCTTTTCCCATATGAGCCCAGCAGCAAGCAAGCTGCAGACTTGATGGGGTCATTTACCTTATCTGCCTTGTCACTGAAGTCTGCCCTCAATGAGAACACTAAATACAGTGTAGACACTGTTATCCCAGGGACTGGAGCTGCGATTAGAGGCCCTGTGCTTCCTGCCATTGCTGATTTTTCCTCAGGCTTCCGTGCTCCAAGCACCCTGCACCAGGAAGCTTAGAGAGCCAGAATGTGGACTCTGAGGCCATATAATCTGAGTTCAAGTCCCAGCTGTGCTTCTTACTAGCAGCAGCATGGTTATAGCCATCTTTTTACCTTATCTGTGCTTCTATTCCTCTTCCATAAAAGGATGGTCACTCCAAGACCTGATTTACAGGCCGGGTGGGAGAGTTTAATGAGTTAATAAGGGAAAAATAACTTTCACAGTAGGCAATATAGAAGCACAGTCTCAGATTACCAGTAATGTTGTGCCAATTACTAAAGAGTACCTAATTTAGTAGAATCATATGGTGCCACAAAGGACACAGAATCAATTCCCTGTAAACTATTTTTGTGACTTGGATAACAGGTTAGGTGTTGCTTACATGTGGGATCCTGAACCAACAGAAACAATTGCTGATTTTCTCTTGCAACAATCCAGACTTAGGGGCTGGAGAGGTGTCTTAGTGGTAGAGTGCTAGCCTAGCATGCACTATGTGGTTCCTCGGTATCACATAAACAGAAATAGCCAGAAGTGGCACTGTGGTTCAAATGGTAGAGTGGTAGCCTTGAGCAAAAGAAGCTCAGGGACAGTGTCCAGGCCCTGAGTTCAAGTCCCACGACTGGCAAAACAAAACAAAATGGAAGAAAACTCCCAAAACCAATCCAGACTTCGAGTTACTCAACAGGTTACCCTGTAGAGTCTCCTCACACATCAGTGGGCAGGTGAACTTTCTTCCTAGTATTCCGATTAGATCTGAGGAGGATTGTGGACATATGCATCACACACACACACACACACACACACACACACACACTTTTGCACACAGGTACAACTTAATTATCACTCAAAATTTCTTCCCTCCAAAGTTCCACTTGGCTAAACTTGAAGGGTTTTCCTCCATACCCTTTTCCCCATACCACCTGCCAGTGTTGTTCTATCTCTGCCTATTGGGAAATTCAAATTCCTTACTCATTTTAGTAAGCAGACATTTTGGACTGTGCTTCAGCCCTGACCCATGATCTTACTCCATCAAACACGTCACAGCCTAACATCCACAACTGGATTCATTACTGAATCAAAGCGGCCCTTTCTTGAGGGATTCTGAAGTACTTTCAACTACTTTGTTATATTTTACTTTGTAATTCTGTGATCCTGGGCAAATTAATTTACCTCTCTGAGTCTCAGATGAGTCATCTGAACAGTGAAAAGTGATGGCAGAACTGTTGGGGGTGTTGGACAATGAAGTGAAATCATGCCTTGAAAACATAGCACAGTGCCTGGTATATAACACGATGCCAATATATACTCTATGAATAAAAAAATTAACTGGCCCTTCTCACCAATGGGGTTTCTAGTAAGAAATGGGCATTGGCAGGTTTTTATGATGTGTGCATAAGACATTATGGGAGCAGAAAGGTGTGAAGAGTTAAGGCTATAGCCAGTGTGGAAACTTTTGCAACTTTTCTTTACCACTCTACTTATTAAGTTTCTTTACTATACATGGGGGTAGTAAATGCTACCAACTGCTGGGCTTCAGTGGCCCATTCCTGTAACCCTAGCTACTCCAGAGAGTAAGATCTGAGGATCAAAGTTTGAAATCAGCCAAGGCAGAAAAATCCAAAAGAGTCTTATATCCACTTTACCACCAAAAAGCCAAAAGTGGAGATGTGGCTCAAGTGCTACAGTGCTAACCTTGAGCAAAAACTGCCAAGAGGGGGCTGGGGATATGGCCTAGTGGCAAGAGTGCTTGCCTCGTATACTTGAAGCCCTGGGTTCGATTCCTCAGCACCACATATACAGAAAATGGCCAGAAGTGGCGCTGTGACTCAAGTGGCAGAGTGCTAGCCTTGAGCAGAAAGAAGCCAGGGACAGTGCTCAGGCCCTGAGTCCAAGGCCCAGGACTGGCAAAAAAAAAAAAAAAAAAAATGCCACGTGATAGAGTAAGGCCCTGACTTAAAGCCACATGAGTGCCACAAAAAGAAAGGAAGGAAGGAAGGAAGGAAGGAAGGAAGGAAGGAAGGAAGGAAGGAAGGAAGGAAGGAAGGAAGGAAGGAAGGATAATAAAGGCATACTGTAGTAAGGAAGGAAGGAAGGAAGGAAGGAAGGAAGGAAGAAAGGAAGGATAATAAAGGCATACTGTAGTATTTGCTTACTGCTGGGGAAATTAAATAGTATACTCTATGTTAAAACAAAGCCTGGTCTCATTTAAGAGTTCAGCTATTGTTAAAAGCCTTATTCAAAGCTTTGAGCTGCACTCTTAGTTCAGACTATTAGTTTTAATATGAAAGTATATTTTCTGCCTTTCTTGCTATGAAATTGAACTTTTCAAGGTTCAAATATACTTAGGAAATCTTAGTGTTATTTATTGAGGCCTTTGGTAGGAGAGAGATCATTTAATTTAAGCTAATGGCTTTGGCTTCAGATATTTAAACACACTACACAATCCATACAATTACAAATAGTTATCTCTTGATATTCAGTTTAGGAAATGTCAAGTTCTTTGTGGGTTGTTAGCTTTGTAGTGGTTTCCTTTTATCAGTTATACTCTGAGAATTAATTTGGGGTATGAGCTAATATGTCAGCACTCCTAGCCAGGGTTCCCTTTGATATTGTGTAAATTGTGAGCAACTGGTGAGCAACTAATTGTGAGCAATTAGTTATGAAGACAGAATATGCGTGATCCAGTGTTGAGATGCAATAGAGAAAGGATGTGCAAAAATCAATATTGTGGGACTGGGAATGTGGCTTAGTGGTAGAGTGGTTTGCCTCGCATTGAACCCTGGATTCAGTTCCTCACTATCACATAAACAGAAAAAGCTGGAAGTGGCGCTGTGGCTCAAGTGATAGAGTGCTAGCCTTCAGCAAAAGAAGCTCAGGGACAGTGCCCAGGCCCTGAAATCAAGCCCTAGGACTGGCACACACACACATATACAGACAGAAACACACACACACGCACGTGCACGTGCACAAGCGCGTGCAAATAACCACCCCAAATCAATATTATGTTGTATGGCAGTTAAAGAAGTCCTTCTAGTATTAATTACCAGAGGAATAGAATGAGCATATCAGGCACAGGAAGCAACTTGGGGCCCCTAAGAATTCCCCAGAACCCAGAGAACCAGAAATCCTGTTTTTCAGGACTAGTACGTGTCTAAATCAATCCCCACCTGGCCTTTAAGGGGACTGACTATAAAGGAAGTTTATTAATCTGGTTCAGGGATTAGCAAATTTTTCTTTGAAGGAAGAGTCAGGTAGTAAACGTTTTTTGCCCCTGAGAACCATATAATTTGTGTTGCAATATTGAACTTTTCCATTGTAGGGCAAAATCAGTCACAGATGAGACTATGTAGACAACTACATTTCAAGAAAACTTTATTAAAAAAAAAAAAAACAGGTAATGGGCTGGATGTGGCTCTTAGGCTGTAATTTGCCAGGTTCTGGTCTAGAGAATAAGGCTCTGAATAGAAAATGGGAGGGGAAAATCTGAACCCACTCTTTCCAGAAGCAGGCTAGTCCCTGTGTGGGTGAAAAAAATAGGAGCATAGGCAGGTAGGGTGCAGGGGCTCTTCACACCTCTTTTCTCTTCTCCCTCCATAAGAGAGCTACCTGCCTGAATGAAGGAGCCCAGCTGGAGCATTCTCACAAGATGGAAAATCTGTGGCAATTGACTGAGGTCCTATTTAAATCCCAGTTCTTTCTTGGGTTAGTTGTGTGATCTTGAGCAAGTAATTCTACTTCTCAGGGCCAGTCTGTACAGTAGGGTTTGGTACGGCCTGCCTCATCCAGTGGGGAAAGATCAGATGAACTTTGCTAGCGCAATTGCTCGACATACATTAAACAGAAGACATGGTATGCCTGCGTAGTCTACTTTATGGACAATTCAAGGAAAGTTCAAAGTCTTTGGAGGATTTATCACCTTTCATACAGATTTGCAACTCCACAGAAACTGGGTCTGTGCGCAGAGCTCAGTGACTAATTCCAGAATGCATCGAGGAGTGAAGTTGGAGATTTCAGCATTAGATAGTGTGTGTACAGCTCAGTGCTTAGTGTACAGTGTATGTCTCTGAGCAGCATTACTAGAATTCCAGTTGTTCACCATTCTTGTTTCTGCTGGTTTTAATTTGTCCCTTCCTAGTGAGTAATGATTTTGTGCACTTTTATATGCTTATTAGCTATTTGAATATCCTCTTTTTGTGGTGCTTGTTCAAGTGCCAAAATAGTTTTTGTTAGTTGGTAGGAATTCTTTATAGAGTCTAGCTATAAAAAGTTAGGCTGTACATGTCCTTCTTTCCTTCTTTCTTTCTTTCTTTCTTTCTTTCTTTCTTTCTTTCTTTCTTTCTTTCTTTCTTTCCTTCCTCCCTTCTTTCTTTCCTTCCTTCCTTCCTTCCTTCCTCCCTTCCTTCCTCCCTTCCTTCCTTCCTTCCTTTCCCTTCTTTTCCCTTCCCTTCCTTTCTCTTCCCAATCCCTCCCTCTCTTTCTTTCCTTCCTTTCATCCTTTCTTTCTTTCATAAAAGTCCTTGACTTGAATATAGGTTCACTTTTCTATGCTTTTCTTTTTAAAGTCAGTGATTTTAATGCATAATGTAATGCTACAGATGTGGGATCACTTATAATATTTTACATCAATATTTGAGCACCATTGGAGTAATTGGATAATTTCCTTCCAATCCAATGAGTTGATGAATTATGGAATTCTACCCATTTCCTATGAGCTCCTTCCCAACACACCTGAAAAGGATGAATGTATGGAGTTATTGCTGGTTATGAATGATCGCACATACTCAGGCAATATTTAGTTTGATCCATTTTTTGTAGAAGAGAAAAATAAGTTTGGAGGCCATAGCCTGCATGAGGGCAGGATTTCAGGGGAGAGGGTAAGAGGAATATGGAGATGGAGATTGAAGCAGCTGTGGAATACAGCCAGGGAAAGGTCCTCCGGAACAGAGGTTAAGAATGGAGAGGTGATAGTGGACTGAAGGATAGATTCAAGAAAAGGAAGATGGGGAGACAGGGAGAAAAGAATGTAGCAAATGCTAACACTCAAATATAACAACCAAAATAGATCATGGGGCCTTGGCCTGATAAGAGCTAGTTTCCTTCCATTTTTCCATTTTTTTAAATAGTAAGGCTTTAATGGTCTAAATCACATAGCAAAGCATTTTTGATACTAGAGGCATTTACAATCTACTGTTCTCCTCTCCTAATTGGGAATAAAATGGGTTATTAAGTCTTGGATAAGTACTGTATAAAATAAAGAGAATGAAGGAAATTTAGAAGCAGAAGCCAGATCTGTGAAAACTATATACCCCTGTCAAGATAATGGAACTGGTCCAGCCTAAAAACTCTGTATGTAAAAATTGGAGTGACCGAAAATTCAACTTAAAGGCCTCAACAGTGAGTGGAAGTTTTTGGCTTCCATAACGAATGGTCTCGAGCAGGTGCAGGCCTCACATGAGGCCTTTTCTGGCAGCTCACCAAGATTGGAAGAGTCTCCCTTTCTTGCATCTGCATTCACTACTGTTGGCTTCCTATTTTGCTTACCTGTATGGCATATCCCTACCCTTTCATAGCTCCCAACTCTACTCTGATGACAGCAAAACAGTACAGCAATTGTAGCTCTCACTTCCTGCTATTCAAGGAAGCAGGGAGCGGGGAAATTTGTAGTATCTTCTGCTGCAGTCCTGAAATTCACACCCTGTCATAGGTCCATACTGGGTGACAATAATCTAAATGGGTGGAAATGGAGGACACCTTTCTTTTTCAGTAAAAGGCCGGGGGCGGGGGTGATGCTGGAGAGGCACCAGTCATACCCAGCAAGGGAACTTGGACCATCAAGGAAAGTTCATGAACCAATTATAGCCACATGATTTAGGAGCCAAAAGGCTCAAGAATGGCAACTTCCTGGTGTAATGTCCGGGTAAGAAGATTTGTCTGGATTATGGCTCCAAAGCCTATTAATCATGTTACCTAACCTTTCTGAGTCTCAGATTCCATTTCTATCAGGTATGAAATGATACCTCTCATATTAAACACTCAGACCTATTTAGAGTTTACTACCTGCCACACACCATTCCAGGTATTGTTCATTTATATCACTCACACCTTAAACAATCTTACAAATTGAACACCACTTAGTATTTTCATTTTACAGGTGAGGAAACTAAGCCATAGGGAAGTTAATAAGTGTGCCCTACACCAACCTAGCTAGAAATGGCAAAGGTGGCCTTTGGATTTAGGCAGCTTGGCTTTAGGACCAAAATGTTGAACCACCATATTATCCACATCTATCAATGTTGAATCTACTGCTTTATAAGCCAAAATATGGAACCAAGTTTAGGCCTACCCTTTTGGGCAGTAATAGATCTAGAGAATACAAGATATATTAGATGAAGCATTATCTATGAAAGTAAATACCTAAATCGGAACACGTTTTATGATGCTGGTGCTTTTTCTTGTGGTGACTATTGGCTTTTTTGCTGTGACCTATGGGAATGTGGACACTTTTCAAGTAAAAGCAGGTCATTTGTAGGATGATAGAAAGAGTTTGAAATCAGAAGACTGGAATTGGGTATAGTTCAAGCTATCCCCTGCTGCAAACATTTAGTGTTACTGTTTTGCTATTTGTAGATAGTGAGCCTGGAAGTCAGAGAAGATGGTGCACAGAACTGTCCTGTGTGAGTCATCCCTAAACAGATCTAAAATATTTATCAACTCTCTGATTAATAATATTCCCAGAGATGATTTCTGCTCTCAATAGGTTGTGTGCTTTGCAGGAGTAGCATTTCTGCATATTTCCATGGGATTGTGCCTTCAATTTTTTTTTTTAAATCTAGCCTTCCTAAGTGACCTGATTCCTTTTTATGGCGATATCTGGACCAGATGTAAATGTGAAGCAGTGAGTGACTGTATCTGCTTTGAGGGCACAACTTAAATTGGCATCAACTCAGTATTTCCTGGAGCTCAAAGACAGATAAGGAACAGGCTGGGTGAAGCACATAGGCCCCCAGCTCGTGCTTCATACTCAGGGTACATTTTAATTCCTAAACAATATACTGTTTCCATATTCCTTGGCTGATCAATTAACAGGCCAGAGTAGGGTGGAGGCGTGGTGTTTGTCTTGTTTTATCTCCTAATATATATTTTTAGGAACCTCCATACCGATTTCCATAGTGGCTGCACTAATGTACATTCCCATCAACAGTGTCTTTCCCCACCGCTTCTCTCATCCTCATCCATGTTTCTTGTATGTATTCTTTCGTTTTGTTTTGTTTTGTTTCTAACTCTTAGCATTTATTTAAAAAATTAGTTTCAGGGAAATGCAAATGATAGTTTACATGAATATTACATCTTCATCAATAGAGACAGCTAGCAAGCACACATTTGAGTAATATAATGTTGCCAAAGTTTCTACCCTGGCATTTTTATTTAAACAGTAAGTCTATAAAGTTTTTAACTGAAACAAATAAATCAACAGCATTTATACTACAAAATTCACAATATGAACAGGAACAAGTAGTTATCTAAATCACACTGGAAATCTAATGGCATATTCCATCATATTATTAATGCATAAATTAGTATTAAAAAGGTAAGAAAAACATTTTTATTTTACAAAAAGAATAGCACACTGTTAAGAGTTTTTTTTTTCTCTCTTTTAAATTCTATTGTACAACACAATCAGTTCAGGGGCTTTTGTTTGAACAAATGATCCCACAGTCTTTCTCACATGCTCCTAAACAATCTGCTAGGTTTAACTGATCACATGATTCAAAATGGGGATGGTCTTTCACATTTGCTGCTTGTAATTCCTAAGTGGTCAATCTTTAGTATTTTCACTTCTGGGTAAGAGAAAAGGCATTTTGGTCCATCAATTCACCTACTCGCTCCTGGAGGACATTAACCAACTCTGCTATTATGAAGACGTGAGTGTCATCGATGTCTTGGATGATGAACTTCTTCCCCAGCGCGTTGGACTCACCCAAGTAAAAGAGGAACTGCTTCATAGAAGGATCTCATTCTATAAGCATTCCTTTCAAGACCTTGACCATCTTTTCCTGGTCAGAAGGTGCAGATGGCCTCAAGAATGCCCACTTTCCCCAGTCGCTCAGAGGCTCCGCACGCGGGACTCCGGCAGCTGCTCCCGCCATATCCCGGCGTCATCAACGAAGTCTCTTGTATGTATTCTTGATGATGGTCATTCTGACTGGAATGAGACTCAATCTCAATGATAATTTGGTTTGTCTGTCTTTATGGCTATGGATGTTGACATGTACTTCTTAGTCATTTTTACTTTTTGAAATCTTACTTTATAACCTTAATGGTTATGGGGAAGTGGTTGAAACTTTAGGTGATGGGGTTTAGTTGAAGAAAGTAGGTCACTGGGGGCTATGTTCATGAAAGGTATGTTTTGTCCTCAAACCCTTGTCCCTTATCATCCTCCCTCTGTCCTTCCTGGTCACCATCAGAGAAGCAACTTTGCTCCATGTGTTTCATCATAACCTTCTGTGTCATCACAGCCCATGGACACAATCCTTTTCTGCTTACTCATATTTGTCTTGGGTTTTCTCACATATGTAACTAGAAAAATAAGCCTTTATTTATTAAGGGCCTGGGCTTGTAAATAGTAGAAGCAGACACTTAATTCCTTAAGGAAAAACAAATATATGAACAAAATTAACCATGCCTCAAATTCCTAACAGTCCAATGGTTGGAGTTCAGTTCATATGCCTGGAAGGGAGGACTTCCAGTATCTACCTTGAATAAGGTCTGAATATGAGATCTATTTCATGAAGACACAAAGAAGTTCCCAAATCAGAAATATTCAGCAGCCATTTCATACATGTAGCTCCTCAAAAACAGTGCTGTGTGTTAGCAAAATGTACCAGTTGATGGAAGATTTGTGCCCCAGTTGCTCCTTGTCAGTAACAAGATCCAAACGTTTGGGCCTTCATTGCTTATGATGCAATAATCCTAATTCTTTTTGAGTGCTGAAAGTTGATGGCTCTTACCACATGTCCATCATCCTGCCTATTAATCTCAAAGACTTACTGTCCTATACCTTTCAGTTCACCTTTCCACATAATCACTAGCCATGGGAACTTTCCCCCATGTTACTTAATTTGTATATTAATTTCTTCATCTATCTTCAGCCCTACCTTGCAAAGTAGTTTGAAGATTGGAATTATATGTGCTACGTGCTTAGACTGGATCCAGTGGGAACCTTGAATTTGATAAGGAGGACTCAGGCTTTGTTTTAGCCTTCTCTCATAGCACAATATAGATATTTAAACTATTTTTGTTGTTGTTGTTGTTCGCTGTGGGACTTGAACTCAGGGCCTTTGCTGTGTCCTTGAGCTCTTTTGTTCAAGGTTAGTGCTTTACCAGTTGAGCCACAGTGCCACTTCCAGTTATGGAGTGTTTAATTGGAGATAAGAGTCTCACAGGGACTTTTCTGCCTGGGCTGGCTTCAAACCACATTCTAAGACCTCAGCCTCCTGAGTAGCTAGCCTTACAGGCATGAGCCACTGGTACTCGCTGTTATTTAAACTGTTGATATCTTTCTTTTCTTATATACAAAATGGAGATGTTTGTCCATTCTTCTCCATAAAATTTTTGTGTGTATTAAATGAGAGATTACACATAATATGCTCAGTTCAAAGCCTGGTACATAGCACTCTCTATATAGTAACTGTTATGATTGCAGTGGTTTCATTTGGTTTCTAGAAATGGGCTCCTGATAGAAACTCCTTCTTTTAGATTTTCTTGTTTTGCTTTTTTAAAAAACTGTTCTTCTTATTAAAAAATTTAGAAATTCTTTGGGTTTTGATGCTCTTGCTTGCTTTTTGCTCTTTCTCTGAAATTGCAATAGAACATGTGCCTATTCTTAAAAACATTTACTTTCATATGCTACTTCTTGTATTTCTTAAAAGGTTCTCTTATTTTGATTCATGTATATTTTCAGAATTTTATCTCTGGAGAGATCAGTAATGAACAGCATCAGTGGTTACCTCTGGGAAAATAAAGGTCTGGGATGCAAAAAAAGCATTTTTTCCTGCATTCCCATTTGTGCTGTGTATATTTTTGGAAATTACATTGCATGTATCTACATTGAGATAAATAAATGGTTATCAGATTAACAATATTGGCTTTATAAATATATATATACATATATATATGAATTTTCAGTTATAGACTCTATGGTCTCCCTCATAGGGAATAATTAGCACAGGTTTAGGCAAGTCACAGCAGAGGATCACAAGAGCCCAATAGCTATACCCTTATGAACACATAAGATGATGCTAAGTGAAATGAACTTCATGTTATGGAAACGATTGTTATATCACTGTTGTAACTACTTTCAATGTGCTGTGTGTAACCATAGCTTCTATTATTGATGATCTTCTTGTATCCCCTTCCTGTGGTGTACCTGCACTATCTCTATATCTTATCTGAGTACATTGGAAACCATGTATACTGGTATTAGAACTAGGAAACTGAAAGGGAATACCAAAATTGAGAGACACGTGGTAAAAAAGACAAACAACTACAAAAGCAACACTTGCTAAACTGTTTGGTGTAAATGAACTGAACAACTCATGAGGGGGAAAGGGGGAGGGGGAGGGGGGAATGAGGGAGGAGGTAACAAACAGTACAAGAAATGTATCCAATGTCTAACGTATGAAACTGTAACCTTTCTGTACATCAGTTTGACAATAAAAATTTAATTAAAACAAAAAAAGAATGGACAACTATTGCCCTATGTAATCGCAAAGATATCTAAGTTAAATACAGAGCTCCATAATGACCCCAAGTGATTTCTTATTTTTGTTATACTCTGCCTTCTGTGAGACCATTTTACAGTGAAATTATCTCAACTCAAAACCATAAGCTGGTTGTCAGATCCAGAGGCAACAGCTTCCTTTCACAACCTATAGAAAAGCAAAGAATCTCTCAAAGAGATTTTCTCAGAAAAGCAAAAATTTTTATTTCAAGAAGCCTCTAGCAAATATATTTTTTTCCCATCTTAACTGGCCCAGATGAGATCATGAATCCATTTCTTAAAAAAAAAAAAATTACCCACAGAAGTTGGGCGTCACTAATGTGCTTATACTAATCTGGACCCACTGTGAAGCTGGCTGACTTGGCCCACAGCATCCATGCCAGGAGAGGCATGTTAAAGGAA
This sequence comes from Perognathus longimembris pacificus, assembly GCF_023159225.1. Taxonomy (NCBI): domain Eukaryota; kingdom Metazoa; phylum Chordata; class Mammalia; order Rodentia; family Heteromyidae; genus Perognathus; species Perognathus longimembris. Next base: position 210,319 of record NC_063184.1, on the reverse strand, counting down.
ACATCATGGCAGGGTGGCAATGGTAACATGTGGACTTGGGCCTACCTAGGTTACCACCTTCGTTTTGTCCCTGTTGTTTACAAGTCTCTGTATTGATTTGCTTGACCTACCACAACAAAGCATGGCAGACTGGGTGGCCCAAACAACAGAAATGTATTTTCTCACAATCTGAGGTCTACAAGGTTGAGACCAATGTTTCCATAGCAACTCCTTATTATATGTTTGTTTACCTAACTCAGAACTTTCCAACTAGGGGACCAAAGGCAGCAGGGTAGTAATTATCTTGATATATGGGTTCTTTCAGTCTGGTAGTCAGGCTGAGTTAGGGCAAGCAGCCTGCCTTCAAATGTAACCATAGTTAACTCAATTTCAGAATAGCCCTTCATACTCTGCTATATGGTATTTTCCTTGTGTGTTTCATGACATGCAAATTGAGAAATATCACTTATCTCTATAGTTTCCCCTTGGTTAGAACCACACTTTCACTTTTGCTGACACTTTTTTGACCTGAATTGATGCCATTTTCTATTAAAAGAGACCTAGCTTATTCAGAAAATCATGAGTCCCGATCTGGTAAGCATTTGGAGAATATTTGTTAAAAAATTTTTACTTAGGCTGAAATTTAAAAGACTGCTAATACTATGAATTAGCAAGGCTATGGGACGACTGAAAGTCTTGTTAGTGGGAACATAAAATAATTCATCTACTTTGGAAAACTATCTGGCAACTATTCTAAAGTTAATTATATTTCTTATAATGAAATTATAAGGTATTTGCCCCTGAGAAATGAATGTATATGTCCACAAAAAAGACTTAAAAATATTTATAACTTGCACTTACTTGAAGTGATTTCAATCTAGCTGTATTCTTTTGGCTTAATTTTTTTTTTTTTTTTTTTTTTTTTTTTTTTTTTTGCCAGTCCTGGGCCTTGGACTCAGGGCCTGAGCACTGTCCCTGGCTTCTTTTTGCTCAAGGCTAGCACTCTGCCACTTGAGCCACAGCGCCACTTCTGGCCGTTTTCTGTATATGTGGTGCTAGGGAATCGAACCCAGGGCCTCATGTATACGAGGCAAGCTCTCTTGCCACTAGGCCATATCCCCAGCCCCTTTTGGCTTAATTTTTAATTCAGTGATCAATTACAGTCATGTGTTAACTGGTTGCTTACCAAACACTGCCTCATTTTGTGCAGGAATAAATAAGGCTAATGTAATTAGAAACAGTGATTACATGCCTTTTCAGTGATTTCTAAGAGACTTTATTTTGTTGCCTTTGCAATGCTGAAAACTGTTCGTATATTGTGTCCCATAACCTAATAAAAAAATTGTATATTTATTTGGATTTTATTTACATGATTATTTGTAAATGGTTGGTGTAACTTGTACTTTCAAAAACTTACCAAGTCCCCTAATGAACTGACTTCTGGTTTGTTTTTTTTTTTCTCTTTTCAGATATGTGACTTTTTTTTAGTGGAGGCTTTTCATTGATTAATATATACTAGCACCTAAAATCTAGCCTTTAAAATATTGATAGGATTACTAGTTCATGCCTGTATTCCTGTCTGCTTGGGGGACTGCCAACCCACCCAGGCAGGGAAGTTCTTAGAACCCTTTTCAATCAATAGCTAGGCATGATGGCACATGTAGGTATACAACCAGGCAGGAAGCAAAACCCCATCTCAAAAATAACTAGCAAAGAGGGCTGGTAATATGGCCTAGTGGTAGATTGCTTGTGTCGTATACATGAAGCCCTGGGTTCGATTCCTCAGTACCACATATATAGAAAAAGCCAGAAGTGGTGCTGTGGCTCCAGTGGTACAGTGTTAGTCTTGAGCAAAAAGAAGCCAGAGACAGTGATCAGGCCCTGAGTCCAAGCCTCAGAACTGGCAAAAAATACATAAATAAATAAAATAAACAGCATGTAAATGGGGCTGGAGGTATGGCTCAATGGTAAAGCACCTGAAAACAACCTCAATGGCAAGTTCAAATCCCAGGACATCCCCTTTTAAAAAAGCTTATTTTAAAAAATAGCAATTAGATTTGACTAGCCCAGCTAATCAAAAGGTGGACTCTTTTGTCAGGAATAAAGGCTGAACAAAAAAGTAACTCAAAGTATTCATCTTTATTTCAAATGGAACTTTATCCTTATCACAATAATAGTATTCCAAGACACTAATTTTTCCACAGTAGTAAGATTTTAAAAGCATATAGCTGTTTCATGGTAGACTACATACAATAATCATCTTTACTGAATTAATTAATTTTATATTGCCTTTTATACATCAAAGCAGTGGAGTTTGTTATAGATGAGGAAGTGCTTCAGTAAGCCTGTAAGCAAAGAATTGTGATAGGTTTGTTCACTCATTTGTACAAAGCACAACCAGAACTTTACGTTGGGTGGCTTACATACATCTTGATTACTGTTACTGTTAATAATGTTGACTTTTTTTTTTTTTTTGGCCAGTCCTGGGCCTTGGACTCAGGGCCTGAGCACTGTCCCTGGCTTCTTTTTTGCTCAAGGCTAGCACTCTGCCACTTGAGCCACAGCGCCGCTTCTGGCCGTTTTCTGTATATGTGGTGCTGGGGAATCGAACCTAGGGCCTCGTGTATACGAGGCAGGCACTCTTGCCACTAGGCTATATCCCCAGCCCCTAATGTTGACTTTTTAAAAGTTGACTACATAAATATGTCACTGTATGTACTAAGAACTGGTTTTCCTGACATTTTAGAACCAATGGCTAAGAAAAGCCAAATCCTTGAGAGGTTGAACATTTCAGGAAATTGAGTCAGTATGGAAGAATATCAAATAAACAGGATGCTGAAGTTCTATCTGTCTCATCTCCTATGATATGTTCTTACTGATGAGTGAATGTAGCTTAAGTCTTTGTGTGCATCCTCAAGGGGAAAACTTCAAAGAGGGACCAGATAACATTTTAGTGGAGGAATTGTATTCCAGGTGTTTCAGCTTGAACCTTATTATTTTAAGGAAAAATTAAAAAAAAAATAAATAGAGCAAAGCCTGTAAAGCAAGTTGACAAGAAAAACATGCAGAGTTGGTTAGCACAGAGAGAATATACTGACCTGTCCACATTCTGGCACTGTGAGTGCAGGGCCCAGCTAAGTCAAACGTGATACATTTTCAATTATTCTCACCAGCAAGGAAAAGGAAAATAAACAATCTACAGGAAATGTCTTGAAAAGGGTCAAGCAGTAGCAACTTGGAATTTTATCTACTTTCTAGGCATTGAATCCTTACCGCTCCAAGCATGGCATTTCCAGCTGCTGTGTGATGAGCACCTTGGAGATGGTCAGGGTCAATGGAATGGGTAAAAACTGCTAGAGGAAGAAAATCTCTGCAGGGAATGATTTGATGTTAGTTGGCCACATGAAATGATCAAGCTTTGTGTTTGGGAGGTTTTATTTTCTTAGGTGTTAAGATTGAATTGGTAAATGCTTTATAGACATTTTTATCCAGGTGCCACTCCAATTGTGTATGTAATAAAATTATTTATATTGAAAGGGGGAAATAATTTTTCAACATTTTACTGTGAGTATAGATTTATTAGGGATGGCAAAGAGCACTGGTTAGCAGTTTCCCTTGTAAAGTTGTCCTTGACTGATTTATAACATAGTAGTTGTAGCCCTCCCCCATCCCCTCACCCCAGCAAAAAGAACTATTTCTAACCCAGATGTGTCATTTGAGACTTTTTAGCAACAATATAACTGGGGGGGGGGGGTCCTCCAAAGGTGTTTGGCTTTTGAATTTTTCCTCCCCTAAAACTCAGCACAAAACAGGGTATCAATTTTTCCACCAAAATCTTTCTGTGTTTTGTGTGTAAAGGAAAGAAAAATGTACTTGGTTACAATGCATTTTATGAACACCATGTACATATATTAGCTGTTTTGTGTTCAGAATGGTAGCAATTGCTTTGTATATTGAAGTGATCCTTGTGAATTTGTGATATATTGTCACAAAGTGCTTTTCCTTACTGTAATCTTTGTGGTATCAAACTGTCATAATGCCCTTTTACACAAACATTTATGTGCAGTCATATAAACATTGCTTTTAAAAACTCAAAAAAATATTTATAAAGGAATTATGTCTAGGGCTTGCATGTAACTTAGTACCCAAAGCACTTGCTTAACAGTGCGACATCCTGCTTTTGATCCCCAGTACCAAAAAAGAAAAAAAAAAAAAAAACAAGAGTTATGTCTAATGTTCAATAACTTCAAAAAATCAAATGTCCTGGCAACAAGATAATAGATATATGTTACTATATTTGTATAGTGGAACTCTGTATACCTCACAAGAAAGGATTTAATCACTAGAACATACAGGAAAATAGTTGAGTCACAGACATTGTACTAGTTCACAAAATCCAAGCACAAAAATGTGCACACTGCATTTGTATGATGGATTATATACACTTTATTTATATGATGCCCTTAACATCACCAACTTGTCCATATTCATGCATGTGAAGGTAGTGGGTACTTCTAAGTGGGCAGTTGGAAGTGGACTGTTGAGGATTCAGTGTGCTGGCCATGCTCTGAGTCCTAGTCTGGGGCATAATACCTTTTAGGCATATCATATCTGAAAATCTAAGTTGGACACTTCAAATTAGTATCTTTACTTTAGCTGTGTTGCCATTGGGGAAAAAATCTTGCAAATAATGCTGTTTCCTGAGTTTGTAAATGATATAAACATTAACCAGTCTCATAGCTGGAGGCTGATGGCTCACACTGATAATCCTAGCTGTTCAGGAGGCTGAGATCTAAGCTAGCCAGGACAGATACATCCTAGAGACTAATCTTCAGTTAACCTGCCAGAAGCTGAAAAATGGAAGTGTGGCTCAAGTGGTAGAGAACTAGATATAAACAGAAAAAGCTAAATGAGAGTATGAGGCCCTAAGTTCAAGGCCTAGTACTGGCAACAAAAACAAAACCAGAAAGAAAAGTAATCTTAACCTATTTTGAATTTATCTGAAAACAAATACATATTCTTTTTTTAAACTTTTAGACAATAGCAAGAATTAAAATGTAGGCAATAAATCGATTTTTTTTCACTAGAAAAAAATCATTGCTGACTTCTGAGGCTTTAAAATTTTATACGATATATAGATATTACTGTTTATGACAACATATAATTTGCATATATATTTATATATTATATATTTTCATCCTCTTCATTCTCCTTAAATTTTTAATAAAGTCTGATTCTAGTGTACTAGCTATTTTGTAGCTTTCTTTTACCTTTTGCATACATGTTTATTGAGGCTTTTTAAAATTTCTGTGTTTGTTTTGGTTTCTTGAGGTGGTTGGGATTGAATCCTTGGCCTTGCCCATACTAGGGCAAGCACTCTACCAATGAGCTACACCTAGGACTGCATGGATGCTAGGCAAGTGCTGTACCACTAGTGCATATCTTCAGCTCCTCTGAGGAAATTTCTTTAATACTTGGTTTACTGTAATTAGACTTCAAATAAATATTGCATTTTATTGGCCTATTTTCTTGACATCCTGCTCCCGCCTTCCCTCTACTCCTCCTTTCCTCCTTTGTATTATTTGAACACCCTGGGTCAGCATTTGTCCTACAGTAGTGTTACCTGGCTGCAACCCACTGGGGTCTTTGACAAAGTCCTGTCTTCCAGTGGTAGCTGGAAGAGGCTCTGTTAGATTATTTCAGGCAAAGCTCTTGAAGCAACTGTTAAAATATTCCCTGGGAAGGTCATAACTATTTAAAAAATCTGAACCATGCTTAAGAACCCAATTAAATGTCAGGGTGAGTGGTGGTTCAAAGCTTGTTTATTTAGGGATAATAAAAAGGAACAAGCCTGTTATTACATCTGAGCTGATGTTCCCAGTGATGGATGAAGTATAAAGGTGACATGAACTCTCTACAAGCCAAAGTAGAATGGGCAAGATATTTCATTCTGTGTTGTTTAGTGGACTTTCCAGCTCTTGTACCCCTTGGCTTGGTCCATCAGACACAGAGGGTTGGCAATTAAAGACCGTCTCTGGGGCAGACTCTGTTCCATTTACTCTGTGGAGGAAAAAACTTTTTCCTCCATCTTTTCACATTTACTAGGTAGAGGACTATATCTTAAAACTGACCAAAGACACATTAGCAAGATTTCTGTTCACAATTTTTTTTTTGCCAGTCCTGGGCTTGGAATCAGGGCCTGAGCACTGTCTCTCGCTTCTTTTTTGCTCAAGGCTAGCACTCTGCCACTTGAGCCACAGCGCCACTTCTGGCCATTTTCTATATATGTGGTGCTGGGGAATCGAATCCAGGGCTTTATGTATACAAGGCAAGCACTCTTGCCACTAGGCCATATTCTCAGCCCCTTCTGTTCACAATTTTAACAGACTAACTACCAGGAAGCTGCAACTTGAGGTGTCGAGGGAAGGAGTAAGTCAAGGGGAAGGTGATAGATGAGCAAAAAGAGAGAATGGGTGGAAGAATGCAGTCATTATGTATATATATATATATATATATATATATATATATATATATATATATATATGAAAAGTGGAACTCAGCAAACTGAGGGGCTGCATTGTATTGGAAGAGATGGGAAAGAATGATGGAAATGGTGACATTGATCAAGATGCATTGTACTCTAACATGCTGAACCCCTATACAACTACCTAAAGATAATAAAATAAAACTATAAAGATTTCTGTTCACATATGTATATAGAAGTTCATAGAACAATGTAATCCAAGAAAACAGGAGGTAAGGCTTTATACTGTCATGATATGGTGATAAGAGAGGTATTTACAAGCAGGCAAGTGATGTTTAGGGGAGATAAAGGGATTGTTGTAAAAGAATGGATGGGACACATGACAGTTTGTGAGAAAGTCCCATGAGGTAATTTCTTCTCTCTGTGTCAACTTCTTATGTGGTAATAGGGGTCCGTCTTCCCCAGTTGCAAAATTGCCAGTGGAGATTTTATGACTTGAGATGTTATCACTTTGGGAAGTTCTTCTCTCAGCCAGGTAAGAGAGTTAAGGAAATGCTCTTGGAGATACATTCTGGGTCTTGTCAGTTTTCTCCTGGGACTCTTCCCTAGGGGTGTACAGATAAGGAACCAAGTGACTGGCTGCTCCCCATCCCATGGAGGCAGTCTGTCTTGGGAAAGTTCAAGTTGTGTCTTAACTTCAGTAGGCTGTGGTGTAGGTGTCAATGTGGCCACTGTATTTGTTGAAGTTGGGCCTTTCTGTGGTGCAAGTGATCCAGTATTTCATGAAGGAATCTTCTATGAAAAGAACAGTGAAATGTATTTCTGGTCGGAACACACTATAACCCCATTCTTTAAAGATCAAAGTACAGATATGGTGATTTCTGTTTGTCTTAGATGGTAGGATGAATATGGTAATCATGGCTATTTTCTCTAGCAGAACAAAAAGGAAAACTTAGCCTAGGCACAGTTACTCAGATGCCTCATTAGCACCCTAATAGGCCCATAGGAAAAAATTCCTACTAATGAGTTCCTTTGTGTTTGCAGGCCAAAGAACACCACCTTTTGTTATGAGAATCTCCTCTTCCCCATACAGAGTCTCCCTGAGTAGACTGGCTTGACCTGCTGCCTTTAGCAATAGATTCTCACAGTAGATAAAGGAAGTCTTTTCCCAAGTAAATGGAGAAGTCAGGATCAAAGGTATTTAGCCTTGAGGTGATAGTAGCTAGAAGATAATTACAGCTCTGCCTTGACTGGTTATGATCCTTTGTTTTTATATCAATAATCTTTATAATGACTACCTGTTGTGATAGGAAAACTTTTGTATTAGTCTCCTTCCTCCCAGAAGTAACCTCCTCCACTTTTGTATTTGAGATGGATATCATGCTGTATTAATGTTTATCCTTGAAGTTGTAAAGTTGATTTCAAACCCTATATAAACCCTGGCCCTCCTGAAATAAAGTGTGCATTGATTCACTCACCTTGCATCCCCATGTCCTGACTATGGCTGAAGTTACCCGGGTCCAACTGGAACCTGATATTCTGAATCATAAGAAATCGCGGAACTACCGATCTCCGAGCTCTCAAGTGAGGTGAGAGATACTTTTTAATTCACAGGAGATAAGGGAACTGTGTGTAATTCACAGGAGATAAGGGATCTGTGTGGAGAGCTCCTATTCTTAAAAAATTACGGGGTTATGGGACAAGCTAAATCAACTCCATTTTCTAATCTTATCCACCATGTACTGAAATGGAATGGAAGTATGATCTCACACTTACAAATAGATGAGTGCGTACAGGTGGTAGTGGAGTATAATCTTGGTTCCTGGAGGAAGATACTTTAGATTTAGAAGTCTGGGAACGAATAAAGAATAATGTGGAAAAGGCATATAGGTATGGTGACAATATTCCAGTTACATTTTGGTCTGTTTGGGCATTAACGCGTGCTGCCCTGAGTAGGATGTCTCCCGATGCTATCATAACATCAGCTGCTGAGCCAGAGGCTGATGTGGAGAAAGCTATGAAGACTTATAATTTGCCACAGGAGGCAGAAACTCAAATTGGGCAGGAGCTAAAAGAGATGGCTACATCTGAACAATCTCCTGTCAGTTTTGTTAAAGAAAAATTAACATCAAATAAGCCTTCGGCCTTTACATATGTTCCTTCAGAGAATGACGCTAAAGATTGTGGCTGCAGGGCCCACTTTTACTTTAATCTAATGACTATGGTTCTGTTTCTCTCCCTTACTATCAAACTTTTCCAGTCATTCAACCCTCTCCAGCCAGAGGTGTAGCACAGCCCCCTCATTATGAAGATATTGACCAGATTCACTTAACTTAGGACAGCTGTAATATGGGGCCAACTCGTGGCTCCATTCCAGTGAAGGAGGCTTCCCCATCATTTTTTCCTTACAAACAGCCACTAGCAGGGGAGCTGCCACTCCCTGTTTCTGTCCATCAGCTTGGAATTGGGGAAGGACTAGTGATTTTTCTTTTACCTCTCAAGAGAATTTTTACTGCAATTGCACTTTTAATTTGTGCCTGCGCTACATGTTTCATGCATATGTTTCATGTGTCTTTGTCCTTGTCTGATTAGTTGTGTTTTGTGTGAACTGCTATATTGGAAAAAAGGCCAATGGTGGGCAGGCTGATTGCTGGGGGATGGAAATCTCCACTAGGGAGGAGAATTTTCAGGGCCCTATAGATTTTCCATCGCTCTGGCTGGCAGCTTGTGGACGCTGGACATGCCATCCAAGGCATAAATCCTCTATGTCCTGTTTTATCTTGACTAGTTTTGTCTTTGAGGTTGGTACCAGTTTTAAATATAAACTTCTATTTTCCATATTTCTCTTGTTCATTTACATGTCTATGGGGAAAACAGAGTCTACAATGTGCTGTGTCTCCTTCTGCAAGAAGGCAGTTGAAAAGGTGCAGGCTGCTAAAAGCCTCATTCAAACAGCTGGCTAATCTTAGCCTGGGAGTAATTCAAAACTGTAAAATCCCCCTAGTAAAACTGGGCTAAACACTGGAGTAAAGTGCTGGGTGGGCTCAGTTATACTCCAGGGGACCCCAACCCAGTTATCTTCAGCTAAAAAGTATTTAGTATGCTAAGATATTTTGCTAAAACTAACAGGCCCTAGTAAATGAGACTAAAAAAATGCTAAAATCATTCATTAAAGATTTTGTCTTAAGTTTCGGTCATTGCAAGAGTAAGATTGGCAAAAATACCTCTTGCCACTTAAAAATGTGTGGCCCAGAGTTGTTTTGAGTGCTTTTAAGTTCTTTTATATAAATACTTGCATATGTGAATGTATGTATGTGTGTGTATGTGCACGCACATGTATGTGGGTGTGAATGTGTTCAAGATTAAAACCATATGATGTAAAAATGGGTTAATTCAACTTTAAACTTCAAAAGGTTATCAAGTTTTGGAATTACCAAAAGTTTTAAAGGATTATTATTTTATTTTAAAAAACTATAGTTAAAAATTCTTTAATTCATATTTATAAATAAATAAATAAGAACCTAGCATGGGCCAGTGAGCCTATCCTCAGGAGTGACTGATGAATGAACGAAGGTACAGCTTAGCCAGTCCACATGGTGGGACAACCACATCCACTCATGGTGGAAGAAGGCAAGCTGGTGCCAAGGCAATTCATCAAGCTCGAAGCAGTAGGATGGAGATAGGCTCATTCTATAGGACAGGCCAATGGAGGCCTTTCTTTTGTTTCTTTTATTTTCAGGTAAACATTGGAAACCTGGTGGTAAAAATAAATGACTGATATTTCTAAAACTGCCTCTTAGGATGGATTCAAATTGGAATATCTTAAAGTGAAGGGCTAAGACAACTCCATCTTAAAAGCAATAGCATAAGACAACTCCATCTTAAGAGAAATAGCAACCATCTTGTTGTTTGTGTTAAGCTAAGAATAACCCAGCACATACGTAAAAACCAGCAAATGACTTGTTTATGGTGAAACTAGCCAGGCATTGTACAGATTCCAGGAATAAGATTGTTTGTGCGGATGTTTACGCCGAAACCAATAGGTCATAAAACCCATTTCCCAGATGGCCCAACTGGTTTGGGAACGTTCCTGTCACACTGACCGCCTTGGAATGTCCGCCAACCAATTATAGATGTGTGGAATGTCCTCTGATCAAATTTTAGAAACCCCTAGCCCCGAGCCAATCAGGTTTGTCCCTGCACCTCAACCCTGCTTGCACCTGGTTTATGTAACTTTGTGATTTTTTCCTTTAAATACCCATGTAAAACTCTGCTCGTGGCCTTCCTCCTAACCTCCGCTGCGTCGGTGTGTAGGACGAGGTCCGGGCTGCAGCTCGCCTAATAAAGCCTTGCCTTGCTTTTGCATTTCGGAACGTCTGGCTCTCGGTGGTCTCTTGGTGGTCTTCTAGGGCTTGGGCACAACAGTTGGGGGCTCGTCCGGGATCCCCAAAGACCCCCGAGACCCCAGACCCCGAAGGTAAGAAACAGCGCTGTTAATTTGTCTCGTCTTGTCCCTTGTCTCTGTGTGTGTTTCACTTTCATTTTCTTGCAGGAAGCCGGCCATTCCACCTTGTACTTTTTTCTTTTTTCATTTTTTTTAGGGGCCTGTCGAGCGGACGCGCTCATCGACAACCCTGGGGGAACTGGGAGACGTCCCAGGTCCTCCATCCTTGAAGGGGGACCCCTGGAACCCCGCCTTGATACTTGTAGGGCGCAAATCAGTCCGGTTCCTAGCCGGCACTGACCAAGAGGGTCTCCTCACCGAGGCTCAGTCTGCCCACCTTGAACTTGAGTCCACTCCTTCTGCATCATCGCAGGAGGTAGGGGGACAACTTGGGAGATCTCCAAAACATACTAGTAACTTGTTATTTTCTCAGGCCTGTGTATTTGGTACCTTCTTTGTTATTGTAATTGTTGTGTTTCTTGTAGCTGTCTGGATTGAACACCTGACCAGAGCCATGGGTAATGTGCCATCTAACCCCCTAGAATTAACCTTAGCCCATTGGAAGGAGGTTAAGGAAATTGCTCATAATCGAAGTGTAGATGTTAAGAAAGAAAAGTGGATAAGTTTATGTAAATCAGAATGGCCCACCTTTGAGGACGCCGAGTGGCCTCCTGAAGGAAGTTTTGATATAATTAAAATTGCACTTTTACAGGCCAAAATTTATAATGTGCTTAGTGGGCATCCAGACCAAGTCCCTTATATAATTACTTGGAGGGCACTGGTTGAAGAGGATGGCCCCGCCTGGGTGCATGCTTTCTTGTCCCCCCCAGCCTCTTCTCTCATCCAGGTATTCACTAACAAGACACAGGGGGAAGAAAAAGCAGGAAAAAAAGAAACCACCAAAGAAGAAAAGAAGCCGCCTCCTCCATACTCTCCTCTCCAACCCTCCCCGCCTGAAATACAGGAGGAAGATGAAGACGCAGAAGAGAACGTGCCACCAGCCCCCTCCGCACCAGAGGGTCCTGCCCAGTCAACCCGACGGCGCCGGGGAATTACGCCTCCCCACAACTCCACTGCCCTTCCCCTCCGCCCCGTGGGTCCCGTGGATGAAAATGGCCAGCAGCAATTCCAGTACTGGCCGTTTGCCACTAGTGACCTATACAACTGGCGTACCCAAAACGCCCCCTTTTCTGAAAAACCCCAAGACTTGATTCGTTTGCTTGAAACTGTCCTTTTCACTCACCAACCCACTTGGGATGATTGTAACCAGCTTTTACAGGTTCTTTTCACCACCGAGGAGAGGAGTCGCATCCGAGAGGCGGCCCGGAAACTTGTCCCCGGCCCAACCGGAGCGCCCCTCACAGACCCTGCCGCGATCTCAGTCTCCTTTCCTGAGACTCGACCAACATGGGACTATAACACGGCTGAAGGTAGGGAACGACTCCTCATCTACCGCCAGGCTCTGTTGGCAGGTCTCAAGGCGGCGGCTCGCCGACCTACTAATATGGCCAAAGTCTATGATGTGAGGCAGGGAGAAAATGAAAGTCCGGCAGCATTCCTTGAGCGGCTTATAGAAGCCTTTAGCCAGTACACTCCCTACGATCTTAACTCAGGAATCCGCTCAGATTGTTATGTTCACCTACATAAATCAAGCTGCCCCGGACATAAAGCGAAAGCTGCAGACAATAGACAGGCTTGGTGAAAAATCTGTTAGGGACTTAGTAGCAGTGGCGGAGAAGGTCTATAACAAAAGAGAGACAGAGGAGCAGAGACAGGAGCGAAAGGACAGGGAACGTGAAGCTGAACGTGAAAGGAGAGATAGGGAAAAAGAAAAGAATTTGGCTAGGATCCTGGAGCAGCAACAAGCGCAACAGACTAGAATTTTAGCACAGCAGCAAGCCCAGCACAGAAGAGACATTAGAGAAATCTTAACCTCTGTGCAACCTGGAAACTTTAGACGATCCTCGTCTCCTACTAGAGAACGAAAATTCAAGCCTCATCCTAGAAAACCTAGAGTAGGAGAAAACCAGTGTGCCTATTGCAAGGAGATAGGACATTGGCTCAAGGACTGCCCAGAACTAGCCAGAAAGGAGGAGAAAAAACAGAAAGTAGGATCCAGAGTGTTGCCGGCCTTAGAGCTAGCTGAAGACAGCGACTGAGGGAGTCGGGGCTCAGACCCCCTCCCTGAGCCTAGGGTAACTTTGAAAGTGGAGGGGAGCCCAGTCACGTTCATGGTGGATACGGGAGCAGAAAACTCAGTACTACTAGCCCCGAGAGGGCCGATGTCCAATAAAACAACATGGGTGCAAGGTGCAACTGGCACCAAACCCTATAAATGGACTACCCGAAGAACAGTGGACCTAGGAGTGGGCCGGGTAACCCACTCATTTTTAGTCATTCCTGACTGCCCCTACCCATTGCTTGGACGTGACCTTTTAACAAAAATGAAAGCTCAGATACAATTCACAAGTGATGGAGCTTTGGTAACAGACTCAAGAGGAAAGCCTGTAAATATATTAATCACTAGCAAACTAGAAGAGGAGTATAGGCTATACCAACATCTCAAGCCTGAGTCTCCAGAAAATGAGTGGTTACAGGCGTTTCCCCAGACATGGGCAGAAACTGGGGGGATGGGACTGGCAAAACATCGTCCTCCAATCTTTGTGGAACTCAAAGCTGGAGCTGACCCAGTAAAAGTTCGCCAGTACCCCATGTCACTAGAAGCAAAGAAAGGGATCACCCCCCACATCAGAAAATTGTTGGAATTGGGAATCCTAAAACCCATCCAGTCAGCCTGGAACACTCCATTACTGCCCGTCAAAAAGCCTAACTCCAATGACTATAGACCAGTACAGGACTTGAGAGAAGTAAACAAAAGAGTAATGGACATTCATCCAACCGTTCCAAATCCATATACTTTGCTGAGTTCCTTACCACCAAGCCACGTGTGGTATACTGTGCTAGATTTAAAGGATGCCTTTTTTAGCCTGCCCTTAGCCCCACAGAGCCAAAATTATTTTGCATTCACCTGGCATGATCCTGAAATTGGGATAAGCGGCCAACTGACCTGGACCAGGCTGCCTCAAGGATTCAAAAATTCGCCCACCATCTTCGACGAAGCACTGCATGAAGACCTGAGTGAGTACCGCTCTAAAAATCCTGAGATAAGCCTGTTGCAATATGTGGATGATTTGCTGATAGCTGTCTCAGACAAAATTAGCTGCCTGAAAGGGACAGCTAGGCTCTTAAAGACGCTTGGCAATCTAGGCTACAGGGCCTCTGCTAAAAAGGCACAGATTTGCAAATCTGAAGTCACCTACCTAGGCTTCATACTAAAAGAAGGCAAGCGTTGGCTGTCAGAAGCACGAAAAGAGACTGTACTAAAAATTCCTGTACCAAAGTCAGCCAGGCAAGTCAGAGAGTTCCTAGGAACAGCGGGCTTTTGCCGGCTGTGGATACCTGGGTTCGCTGAAATGGCCAAGCCCTTGTATGAAGCCACCAAAAATGTCCCAGAGTTCCACTGGACTGAACAAATGCAAAGGGCCTTTGAGGCAGTTAAGAAAAGCCTCCTAGAAGCCCCTGCCTTAGGCCTACCTGATGTGAATAAACCATTCACCCTATTTGTGGCCGAAAATAAAGGGATAGCAAAGGGGGTGCTCACCTAGCCAATTGGGCCTTGGAAAAGACCAGTCGCCTACTTATCCAAGAAATTGGATCCTGTTGCTGCTGGGTGGCCCCCATGCCTGAGAATAATAGCCGCAGTAGCCCTCTTAGTGAAAGACGCAGACAAACTGACCTTGGGACAAAATCTAACTGTGGCCACTCCACACGCTCTGGAAGGGGTGCTAAAACAACCGCCTGACCGATGGATGAGCAATGCCCGCATGGTCCATTACCAAACCTTGTTACTTAACCCCGCGCGTATCAGTTTCTGCGTACCAACAGCATTAAACCCAGCTACCTTGTTGCCGGATCCGGACCTGGAAGCGCCTCTGCATGATTGCGAGCAGATCCTGGCCCAAGCACATAGTCTCAGGCCTGACTTGCTGGACTCACCGCTATCACAGGCTGAGCACACCTGGTTCACCGATGGCAGCAGCTTCATGCGAGAAGGAAAAAGGTACGCAGGCGCGGCAGTCACCACGGACGCTGAGATAGTGTGGGCAGAGGCACTCCCCCAGGGAACTTCTGCACAAAGAGCAGAACTAGTGGCACTAACAAAAGCCCTACAAATGGGGAAAGGAAAGAGACTAAATATATACACGGACAGTCGGTATGCGTTTGCTACCGTACATGTTCACGGAGCTATCTACCAGGAGAGAGGGTTACTGACGGCCGAAGGAAAAACTGTTAAAAACAAGCAAGAGATTCTAAATCTCATTCGGGCCCTCTGGGAACCAGCCAAGATTGCTATCATGCATTGTCCAGGACATCAAAAGGGAGTTGATTTAGTGACTAAAGGAAATAACTTGGCAGACCAAGCAGCCAAGGAGGCGGCCCTCCAACCTAGAGCAGAAATATTAACCCTAGCGGATCCAGGGCCGCGGACTCTGCCTCCCGTGCCCCAATATTCTCAAGAGGACCTAGAATGGATTAGGAAAATTCCTATGGCCCACAAACCCCCGGACAAAGAAGGAAAAAATGATTGGTGGAGAACGTGTGAAGGGAAACTTATCTTGCCACAAGAACTAGGTAAGGGGATCCTCAAGAGAATCCACCAGGCTTCCCATATGGGGACCCGAAGAATGCAGGACTTGCTTCGCCACTCAAAAGTAAAAATTAGACAGGGAAACCAAATTGTTGAGGACATTGTCAAAGGTTGCAAAGCCTGCCAGCTCACCAATGCAGCGGCTCAACCAATTATGAAAGGAAGCCGCCTTCGTGGAGACAGGCCAGGTGCGTATTGGGAGGTAGACTTTACAGAAATTAAACCTGGAAAATTTGGATACAAATATTTGCTAGTTTTTGTAGACACCTTTTCAGGATGGGTTGAAGCTTATCCGACAAAGCATGAAACTGCAAACGTGGTGGCCAAGAAGATCTTGGAAGAAATCTTACCCAGGTATGGCTTCCCATCCTCCATTGGGTCGGACAACGGACCGGCCTTCGTCTCAAAAGTAAGTCAGGGAATAGCCACTGCACTGGGGACTGATTGGAAATTACATTGTGCTTATAGACCCCAGAGTTCAGGGCAGGTAGAAAGAATGAATCGGACCCTAAAAGAGACCTTGACTAAATTGGCCCTAGAGACTGGCGCAGATTGGGTGTCGCTCCTTCCTTTTGCCTTATTTAGAGTAAGAAACTCACCTTACCAGCTTGGTTTCACTCCCTTTGAAATAATGTACGGGCACCCCCCGCCCATTGTTCCTAGCCTTCAGACTGAATTGCTTGCAGATTTAGATGATACTGAATTTCTATGTAAACTTAATCATTTACAGCTTGTGCATAAGAATGTGTGGCCTCAACTTAAGACACTATATGATTCTGCTTCTGTCCCTACCCCTCATTTATTTAGACCAGGGGACTGGGTGTTCGTTCGGAGACACAACCCAAACTCCTTAGAACCACGGTGGAAGGGACCCTACGTAGTGCTGCTGACTACTCCCACCGCCCTCAAGGTAGACGGCATCGCCGCCTGGGTTCACTACTCCCACGCAAAACCAGCTGATCCCTTCGCGTTGGACGAGGATTTTCGTGGAGAAACATGGGAAGTCTCCAAACATCCAGACCCAGCCACTCCGCCTTCGCCTCAAGAAACGAAAGTTAGACTGAATAGTGCTACTATTATGATCATTTACTTTTTACTTTCATATTTTATTGTTCAAGTTAATGCTGATGCTAATGCTAACCCTCACCAGCCCTTCCAGTTATCTTGGCAGATCACCCCAAGAGGGGGAAAACCCCTTGTCTTAGCAACTAAAGAAGCCCCCTTAGGGACCTGGTGGCCAGACCTAATAGTGGACCTGTGCGACCTAGCTGCAGGCAGCTGGGATGTGCCAGATCATGATGACCCAAATCTAGATAAGCAACTTCCCGAGTGCAAGGAAAAAGAATCCTGTCTAGTCCCGTGCAAATACAGCTCCCTAACATGGGGATCTAGACATGGATGTGGCCACCCAAAGCTAAGAGCTGAACTGAGAGAAATGCCTTTCTATGTGTGTCCTAGAGATGGGAGAACTAGGGCAGGTGAGAGAAGATGTGGAGGGGAAGCAGATTTCTTTTGTAAACAGTGGGGGTGTGAAACCACGGGACAAGCACACTGGGACCCACACTCCAGCTGGGACTTAATCACCATAAAACGAAACCATACAGGAAAGGGTCTAGAAAAAGAAAATAGTCTTGCTTGTGAGTGGGCTAACTGGTGGTCGGGACAAGGAGCCTGCACTAAATACAGATGTAACCCTCTGGTAATTAAGTTTACCAAGAATGCTAAGACCTTCGGTGGGTGGACTAGAGGAAGGACATGGGGATTAAGGTTGTACATGTCAGGGTATGACCATGGACTTACTTTCCAGCTCAAACTCATTGTTAAACCTATGACAGATGTAGCAGTGGGACCCAACTCGGCCTTAAAGCCTCAAGACCACCTTGACAGGCCGACACCAGGCCCGACCCCATTTAGAGCCCCAGAACCCTCTCTTAATTCAACGCTGGCTCCAGGTACTGGACCCTCCTCCCCCATGTATACCCTGGCCTATCTACCCCGTAATAACAACCCCCTAGTAAACCTGATGCAGAAGTCCTATATAATCTTAAACCATACTCAGCCCAATTTAACTAGATCTTGCTGGTTATGTTATGATGTTGCTCCACCCTATTATGAGGGAATTGCTGTCTCTGATAACGTGTCTCAAGCCAAGGAAGAAGAGTCTTGCAGGTGGAAGTCAAAAGTAGGGCTCACTCTAACTCGAGTCACTGGTTCAGGCACTTGTATTGGAAAACCGGGAAAAGAAATGGCTCCTTTATGTAACCACATTATCAATCATAAATCAGCAAGTGGTTATTGGTTGCCTCCACAAGATGCTTGGTGGGCATGCTCTAAGTCGGGTCTAACCTCTTGTGTACACTCTGCTGTCTTAAAAGATTTTGAGGATTCCTGTGTGTTAGTACGACTGGTACCCACTATATCTTACTATCCGGAGCCAGATTTCTTGGACCGTTTACAGGGCTCCTGGAAACAACTCAGTCTAGAATACAATCCCCGGGTAAAAAGAGAGCCCTTTACAGCTATAACCTTAAGTATATTAATAGGAGCCAGCTTGGGGGGACTAGGTACAGGAGTAGCCTCCCTCGTCCAACAAAGAGGATATTATGATGACCTACGGATGGCTATAGATGAGGATATTAAGAAAATAGAAGAATCCATCTCTCACCTCCAGGAATCCCTTACATCCTTATCAGAAGTAGTTCTCCAGAATAGGAGAGGGCTAGACTTACTGTTTCTACAGCAAGGAGGACTTTGCACTGCATTGGGAGAAGAGTGTTGTTTCTATGTTGACCATTCAGGAATAGTAAAAGATAACATGTCCAAAGTCAGAGAAGGGTTAGAAAAGAGACGCAGAGAATATGAGTCAAAACAAGGCTGGTTTGAAAGATGGTTTAATTCTTCCCCATGGCTTACTACTCTAATATCCACTTTGTTGGGGCCCCTAGTGATTATCATTCTCCTACTAACGTTCGGGCCTTGCATCCTAAATAGATTAGTCCAATTCATGAAGGACAGACTAAACACCATACAGTTAATGGTGCAACGGAGCAGGTACATACCTGTTCCAGAAAGAGAATTGTTAAGATTAACTCTTAAGTCTGAAACACAGGATTGTGCTTCATGCCCATAACTCTAGGGGGGAATGAAGGGCTAAGACAACTCCATCTTAAAAGCAATAGCATAAGACAACTCCATCTTAAGAGAAATAGCAACCATCTTGTTGTTTGTGTTAAGCTAAGAATAACCCAGCACATACGTAAAAACCAGCAAATGACTTGTTTATGGTGAAACTAGCCAGGCATTGTACAGATTCCAGGAATAAGATTGTTTGTGCGGATGTTTACGCCGAAACCAATAGGTCATAAAACCCATTTCCCAGATGGCCCAACTGGTTTGGGAACGTTCCTGTCACACTGACCGCCTTGGAATGTCCGCCAACCAATTATAGATGTGTGGAATGTCCTCTGATCAAATTTTAGAAACCCCTAGCCCCGAGCCAATCAGGTTTGTCCCTGCACCTCAACCCTGCTTGCACCTGGTTTATGTAACTTTGTGATTTTTTCCTTTAAATACCCATGTAAAACTCTGCTCGTGGCCTTCCTCCTAACCTCCGCTGCGTCGGTGTGTAGGACGAGGTCCGGGCTGCAGCTCGCCTAATAAAGCCTTGCCTTGCTTTTGCATTTCGGAACGTCTGGCTCTCGGTGGTCTCTTGGTGGTCTTCTAGGGCTTGGGCACAACAAAAGGAGAGTTAAAAGTTTATTTACCTGATATAATTTGATTTTTGTACAGTTTTCCAATTTGGATGTATTAAAAAGGCAAAATCATGTTTATAATTCTGGGGCACACTGTTAGGTGTACTCCTTTTACAATTGTTTTGGGTATCAGTCTAATGATTCAGGTACTAAATTTTATAAGTGTAAACTGTGATGTAATAGAAAGACTATCTAAAGTTACATATAATCACGTAAATATTTTAAAGTACATAAATTAATGGGGATAGAAGTAAACAACTCTCTTTAACTCTCTGGCTCTTTTAACAGGCAGCTAGGAGGAAATGTGCCCCCTGGGTTTCAGTTTTTCTATGCAAATAAAGGCTGAGGTAAAGGTGAAAGCCTCTACTTTAAAAGGCTTTAGAATGCCTTTCTAGATAAGAAATTTAGAAGTGAAAAACAAGCATCCTGAAGCAATGGGTGGTACCTAGGCTCCAGATTTCTTTAAATACATCCAGACTTGGTAAAAGACTTGAGAGATTAAAAAATGAATCTCTAAATATGAGATCTGAAAAACAGACCTGTCCTACATGGTTATTTTAAGTTGAATATAAGAAAACTATGGCTACCAAGATGAGTGTTTAATTGCTACTCCAGTTTGCCTTGCAGGTTTTCAATAAAATGATTTGTTATTTGCTGCACCTGATAAAAATATTGTACCTGAATTGTTGCAAATTTTGCCTTAACACTTACAACAGTATGGTTTAATAATTGCCCCTGATAAAATTCATTTAAACAAAAGATGCATTTAAGTATCTGGATATTTAGTTAGAAGACAAGCAGTTACCCCCCAATTAATAAAGATTCGGACTGAAGAATTTAATGCTTTTAATGATTTTCAAATGTTACTGGGAGATATTAACTGATCCCTACCTATGCTTTACATAATCTTCTCTCCATTCTTTTAGGAGATTTGGCTTTAAATATCCTTTGTAAATTAACTAGTGAGGCACATCAGGAATTACTTTTAGTAGAAAAAGCCCTGACTTTATCTGCTCCTGTTGGGTTATTAACTCTACATATCAAAAAACTACCCCACAGGGGTGCTAGCACACTACAACAAGTCTTTTGGAATGGATGTATACCAGTCCCACATTCTCTAAAATGCTAACCACACATCTGAAATGATTGGTTTTATTATTATACTAGGTCATGAAAGGTGCCCACAAATCAGTGGGTAAGACACCTACTTTATTATCATCCCTATACCTAAACAGCAATTCAAATTTGCATTACAAACCTCTGATCTTCTCCCTCTGGCCTTCAGTGGCTTTACTGGAAAAAAATGCATACCATTTACCTTCTAGCCTTTTATGACAATTCTTTTTTTTTTGTTTTTTGGCCAGTCCTGGGCCTTGGACTCAGGGCCTGAGCACTGTCCCTGGCTTCTTCCCACTCAAGGCTAGCACTCTGCCACCAGAGCCACAGCACCCCTTCTGGCCGTTTTCCATATTTGTGGTGCTGGGGAATCGAACCGAGAGCTTCATGTGTAGGAGGCAAGCGCTCTTGCCACTAGGCCATATTCCCAACCCCTTTATGACAATTCTTTCAAAAACAAACTTATATTATTGATAATATCTTACTTTCTGAGCCATTCTAAATACTCCAATATTTTATAGATGGTACTAAATATAACATGTACATTTTGAATAAAAGATAAATATCAGGTTTTTCTCACTCTTTAGCAATTGGCATAACAATAAGTTACAGACTGTTATATTCTGCTAATATTTCCCAAATAAAACCCCCACTAGATTCACTATTTAAACAATTATGAAGCCAATTACGCCAAAGACAGCACTCCCTGTATGTAGTTCATATTCGGGCTCATTCTAATTTGCCAGATCCTACGGCATATGGTAATTCTCAAGTAGTTGCTTTAGTCTCTTTTGCCTCAGCAGAAGAGGACCATGCTGCCCAGCACTAATGCAGGTCATTTACATGTCACTTATAAAATTCCTTTTAAACAAGCTAAACAAATTATTGCCATTTGTCCTACTTGCCGAACTTTGCATTTACGAACTTTTGCCCATGGTGCTAATACTCGAGGCCTGGCTCCTAACAAAATTTGGCACGTGGATGTAACACACATCCCTAAATTTGGCCGCTTACAATATGTACATGTAACTATCAACACACATATGTACATGTAACTATCAACACATATTCTTCATTTATTTGGGCCATGCCTCTAC
Source organism: Perognathus longimembris pacificus (assembly GCF_023159225.1). Taxonomy (NCBI): domain Eukaryota; kingdom Metazoa; phylum Chordata; class Mammalia; order Rodentia; family Heteromyidae; genus Perognathus; species Perognathus longimembris. Next base: position 188,739 of record NC_063184.1, on the reverse strand, counting down.
CGGGTGGGGGGAGGAAGGGACTTATGTCATTCAACATTTACTAGAAACATTTGCAGTCATGGGAATTCCTTCTCAAATAAAAACTGACAATGCACCAGCTTATTCCAGTAAACAAGTACAACAATTTTTAGAATTTCATAATATATCTCATGTTACAGGAATTGAATATAATCCTAAAGGTCAAGGTGTAGTAGAAAGAGCTCACTATACCTTAAAAACACAAATTAAAAAGTTAAAGAGGGGCTGGGGGTATGGCCTAGTGGCAAGAGTGCCTGCTTCATATACATGAGGACCTGGGTTCGATTCCCCAGCACCACATATACAGAAAATGGCCAGAAGGGGTGCTGTGGCTCAAGTGGCAGAGTGCTAGCCTTGAGCAAAAAGAAGCCAGGGACAGCGCTCAGGCCCTGAGTCCAAGCCCCAGGACTGGCCAAAAAAAAAGTTAAAGAGGGGGAGTATGGATAGTACTTTGCAGAAGGACTATTTGTTATTATTAAAAAAACAAATTTCCCTCTAGGAGATATAATGGCCAGAGCAGAGCACCACTTCTTACCCCCACCTTTGTTAAACAAGCCACAAGCTGTCTGGACTTTGGGTATGGGGCTAGATTGTGTTCCAGGGGAGATAATACCCCAGGGGCGAGGATATGATTATGTTTCTATAGAAGACAGCCCATCTTTCTAGCATCTGCTCCAGTGGATCCAGCAACAAACACCCCCTGTGCATCAAGACCGGGGTGAGACATTCTCATCCAAGTGATAAGGCCATTCTAATGGACAGGTGTACACTGATTACCTGTAGGGGCTACATCAGAGGTAATGTATTGGGCCTATATTTCTAACCCTCCTTTATGTCCATATTTATGGACAGAAGCCCTCGTCTCTGTTTCTACACCTATTCCTGACTTACTCTCTCCCCCATTATGGGTCTGGCATTCCAGTCTTTCCTATGGAAGAAGGACGATCTTTTAGCTTTTCTTACTCTCAGTTGTCTAAAGCTATCTGTCTAGGCCACTCCCCATGTTCCTTTTAGATATCAATATTGGATTCAGCATGGAGGTCCATATAATTCCAGTAGAACTCAGCTGGTTAGGCTGTTTTCTTGGTCTGTGGGATCTCATACCTATAAGTTAGACAATTATCCTAGTCCTGCTGGCCTGCCTAAATGTGACATTTTTACTTATCTGAACTTGAATTTTACTGAAAGGAGTTGGGAAACTTGTCGAGGAATTTTTCCAACTATCTGGAATACATCCCAACATACTTGGTATGATTGGAGACCTTTTGGTGTGTGGTTACAAAACTGCACTGAACATAACCCATCTTGTGACCCTACTTTATCTAAGAATATGTCCAATGCCATGTCTGCTAAACAGCTTTTAGGATGGTTTGGAGCAGGCTTTAGTGACCCCCGGCCTGCTCTTGCCCATGGAAACAGGCTATTTCCTCCCCAGTGTCATTTATGGAAATTAGCCGCTCCTCTGGCCCCTGTATTGCTGGCCAGTGGAACTTACACGGGAACTAAAGGATCTTCAGCTTCCTACAATTTTAAAGTTGTAAAGGCCTATAATATTTCTGCTTGTGTTCATTTTCCACAAGTACTGATGGTTGGCCCCATAAATATAGCTAATAATACCATTACTTGCATTAATTGTAAGCTGTATACTTGCTTGAATAACAATGTCACCTTTAATTTTAGTCAAGAAAGGATCATGATTCTGACCCAGGGCCACTCAGTTCGGGTGCCTATTCATATGCATCGTCCCTGGGCTGGAGGACATGTACAAGGACTAATAATGCAATTTTTCAAGCAGCTTTTGAAGAGGAGTCGTCATGCCATTGGACTGATTATCGCAGGACTCATTGGACTGATTACCATTGCTACTACCACTGCAGTATCTGGAGCCGCATTGCGACAATCTGTACAAACTCATGACTTTATGGTGCATTGGCACCAGGACTCCCACAATTTATGGCAATATCAGCTGGAAGTAAATGCCCACTTTCAAGATGGAGCTAGAACAAGGAGTGTTTTGGCTTGGACAGAAATATCTGGCTTTGCAGCAACGATTGCTTTTAACCTGTGACTGGAATTCTAGTCATGTCTGTGCAACACCTTATAAATATAATGCCTCTGAATGTGAATGGAATGATATACAAATGCTTATAGATGGACCCATAATAAATGGTACTTTAAGTGAGCAAAGTTTATACCAGGAGGGTTTTTTTTTTGGCTTTTTTTTTTGCCAGTCCTGGGGCTTGGACTCAGGGCCTGAGCACTGTCCCTGGCTTCTTTTTGCTCAAGGCTAGCACTCTGCCACTTGAGCCACAGCGCCACTTCTGGCCATTTTCTGTATATGTGGTGCTGGGGAATCGAACCCAGGGCCTCATGTATATGAGGCAGGTACTCTTGCCACTAGGCCATATCCCCAGCCCTAACCAGGAGGGTTTTGAAGCTTTTCAAAAGGAATTGCCAGATGCCTCTTCTATTGATGAGATAGCCCAGCCCAGACCTTAGAGGGATTAGACCCCAGGGGGTGGTGGCAAAGTATTACCCACAGTGTTGCAAGCACTTCTATTGCCTAAACTCTTAGGCTATGTGTCTTTTTCTTAGGATATTATTTTATCATAGCAATAATGAAGTGTTTCGCTAAGAATCAATCTTCTGATATTTTACTCACTGCCCTTAAATTTAGTAGGAAAGCAGCTACTAAAAATTAAAAATAAAGGGGGAATTATAGGAGAATTAACTTCTCTGACCAGTGGAAAACTTAGCCTCTGCACAGTTACTCAGATGCCTCATTAGCACACTAATAGGCCCATAGGAAAAAATTCCTACTAATGAGTTCCTTTGTGTTTGCGGGCCAAAGGACACCACCTTTTTTTTTTTAATAGTAAAATAATTTTATTTGATTTCTTATTTTAAAAAGGTAGTATTTCACATATAAATTTAAACCTCAAGATTACAGTGTATATTTACCAAAAGGAACATCCCTGAACGATGGCTATGCAGCTCACCGAGTGGGCAGAGGGAAGCTCACTCCACAGGGAGTTTATGCAGAAGTGTTTTCTTTTATATTTCACAACACACTTCCTTGTTCTTCAATCCTGCTCATGGCTGGTAAGAAAACCCACTCCCATCACTATGGGCCAATGGCATTTCACTTACAGGAATGGGAAAACCTCTCTAGGAATGAAAGCACAAAGCTCAATGATCCAGATTACCCACAATAATCATTATTTATCTGCAGCAACAATAAAGACAAGTTTATTTTTAGAATTCAAACTTTTTTTTAAGGAGGGCTTTAGAACACAAAATTTATTCATGAAGAGAATTTATGTAACTAAACCAAAACCCAATGTTCTCCATATTACAAATTCCTTTGTAGTAAAGCCCATGAAAAAAGACTCATTCAATTCTAGATTTTCCTTTCCCAAATAAAGTGTTTGGCACAAGTTATCCACAGTGGTGAGACTGACAGCTGAGAGATTTCTGGAAATGGTCCCATGACTTCTCTGTCTGGCTTCAACACAGTACACACAACAGGTCAACAAGCTACACAAACTCAGGCTGAACTATGCAGCACAATGTTCAAGAAAGTTCATCTGAAGGGGGAAAATCCCCCCAAAAAACAGGTCCAGATGAAGTACAGCTAGGATAGCCACAGGTTAACTGTCATCTTCTCACAGAAAATAAATTACCTGGCTGCTCAGGAAATCAGTTGACTCCAGATCTCAAGGATAAGGTGAAACCAAATCATCTTTGATTTCAGCACCCTAGGTTCAGGAGGAAGGAGAAAAGATGACCAAAGATGCTTGTTAGTGTTCCACACGCTGAACAGGATCAGGGTGCTAGTAACCATGGCAGCCCTAGGAGTTGGCCTTAGATAGAAGTGCTGGGGCAAATGAATGTACCCCAAATCCAGTTTTAAAATTGAAAACTCCCACAATGATGGCATAATACTGTGCAGTTATGTAGGAATTGTATGTAGTCCTGTGTGCGGTAGAAGCCCTGTCACATTCTTGGCCAGTCAGAGCTGAGAGGTGACACATAAAGAATTGTCTGTGGCTACAAACCAGGCATCTTAGTCACACTCGAGCAGGGCAGGGATGCTGGCAGCCACCACCCGACCACAGGGGGAACGTGGGGCCCTAGAGCTTTGGTTCAAAGTTTCATCTCCTTCAAAACTGTAAACCCAGCTTACTTTATCTGAGTCTATTAATGCAATAAACTAGTGATTAGGAATCTCTGGTTGGGTGGCAAAGCGCATGTCCCTGTAGGCCACCAACCTGTCTGTAAGAAAGCAGAAAAGTTCAAATTGTATCAAGTGAATGATTGCTCAAGTGGAAGATCATTTTCTGGGGAAACAGCTGTCTGGATGTTAATCACATTGATGAACAGTAAGATTGGACCCCAAAAAGCTTGGGTCCCAGATGTAATCAGTCTTTTTTAACTTACCATGTCTTGATAGTCTTCTTCAATTTCTAGAATGGCTTGAGCCACACATGCCAGGGGACCAATGTAAACATTATTCAATAGACCTCAGCTTAGAAAAACACAGCCTGTTATATATTTAGTGTTTAACATTCCAGCGCAGGCAGTATCGTAGCATTAGACATTCCCTCACTCATGAGTATCAGTTTAGAAAGGAACACATACATACAGGATACTTGATAAAACCATGGCTGAAAAGACCATTTAAGTGCCAGACAGCTGGTTCTATCCCACAATCAGCTGACAAACTAGGACTATCACAAGAGTGCTAGGACAGACAAAGCACAAGTTCTCTGTAAATCTGAGGAGACCATATAACCACTGTTCCCACTTAGACTTGAGCCACATTTCAATACGAAGGAGCATTTCCCCCTCTTGCATCAACCTGTGTTCTCCTCATTTTGGATTGCACTCTCTCCAGAGGGCTCAGGAGCCTCCTCACGGGGAGAGAGCTTTCTCCTCCAGTTCTAACACCTGAATATTTCAAAGCACAAGATGAGTCCACTAACATGTGAGGGATGTTGCTGCCAAAGTAGATCTTACTGTTAGAAGCAATGGCCTGGTACTTTTGGAGCTCCAGATACTCAGGGGTCAACTTGTGCTTGTTTGATGTGGTGTATTTGTGTGCAGCATAATATTCAGCATCTGCTTTTGCCTTCTCATGGGCCAGGAATGCAGCATCTTCAATTTCAGAAACGCGCTTTTCAGTTTCTTTCTCCATCACTTTCTGCTGAAACCGAATTTTTGCCACTTGTGCAATCTTCTCTGCTTCTACAACAGCCTTTTCCCTCTCTGTCTCAGCTTCTTTCTCCACAACCTTTTGTTTTTGTGCAGCTATAAGAAGTTTTGTTTTTGAGGGACAAGGCAACAAACAGTACAAGAAATGTATCCAATGCCCAACGTATGATACTGTAACCTCTCTGTACATAAGTTTGATAATAAAAATTTGAGAAAAAAATAAAAAAAAAGAAGTTTTGTTTTCTCAGCTTCCATTAACTCAAAATTTCTTCTTATAGCTTCTGAGATTTGGGGTTTTGTAACACACACAGCCTGTATGGTGAGGTCAGGTGCCATGATGTTTAAGTCTTTCTGCAGTGCTTGTTTCAGGTTTTCATCTATTTGATCAAACAATTCAATGTAAACTTCTTGAAGTGTGTGGGCACTACAAAACTGGTTCAACTCATGGTGGATTTTATTGAAGATTAAGGTCTTGTCATAATCTGCAGTATAGTTTCTCACGATATCAAATACTGCATAAGGAGCCAACATATTCACTACTTCTATCCAGTCAATATAGATCATAACTGCACCACTTGTCCCACAAGGCACATTTTTAACTTCATCAGTTTGTAGTGTTGTCTGCACAGATCTGAAAGTAGTAATGAAAGGCAACATGATATGATAAGGTCCACTGGGGCTAGTTAGTAAAGCTCCTCCCCTGTAGTACACGGCCAGGTGGCCTTCCTAGATCTTGTGAATGGAGGCATAGAGGAGGACAGCCACCAGCCCCACCACGGCAGCCACCATAACTCTGGCTTGAGTCATATTCATCCTCGTTCCTCCTGGGTGAGGGCAGAGAGGAGGACGCTCAGTCCCCAGAGGGACGGGCCCGCCCCCGCTGGCAGCACCCGCTTCCGCCGGCGCCCCTGCGCAGGCTGGGCCGGTGGGTTCCTGGGCCCCTCTTCCCTCAGCTTCCTGCTGTGCAGGGCCGGGCGCCCCTCGCCTAGCCCTTGGCTCGGGCCAGGACGCCACCTTTTGTCCCCCTTAGACAGTCTCCCTGAGGAGACTGGCTTGACCTGCTGCCTTTAGCAATAGATTCTCACAGTAGATAAGGGAAGTCTTTTCACAAGTAAATGGAAAAGTCAGGATCAAAGTTATTTATCCTTGAGGTGATAGTAGCTAGAAGATAATTATAGCTCTGCCTTGACTGGTTATGGTCCTTTGTTTTATATCAATAATCTTTGTAATGACTACCCTATGTGATAGGAAAACTTTTGTATTAATCTCCTTCTTCCCAGAAGTAACCTCCTCCACTTTTGTATTTGAGATGGATATCATGCTGTATTAATGTTTACCCTTGAAGTTGTAAAGTTGATTTCTAATCCTATATAAACCCTGGCCCTCCTGAAATAAAGTGTGCATTGGTTCACTCCCCTTGCATCCCCATGTCCTGACTACGGCTGCAGTTACCCAGGTCTAACAAATTGGCACTTTTTGTGGCAATGACAGAAGTCAGTACACATGACATGATCATGTATTTAAAGAAACTCAGAGTTTCTTCACTGGTTACCTGAGCTAATCAGAAATGGGCAACGCAGCAGCAGGGTATAAAATTAACCCACAAAATTCAGTAACTTTTCAGTATGCAAACAATGAGAAGAGTGAGGCTGAAATCAGGAAAGTAACTCCATTTGTGATTGTGTAAAAAATACCTAGGACTTCTTAAAAACCTTAAAAAGGGAATTAATGCAGATAGAAAGAAAAGGAGAAACCTGCCATGCTCCTGGATTAGAAGAATTAGCATCATTAAAATGACAATACTGCACAAAGCTATCTACAAATTCAATGCAATACCTGTCATAGTGTCAACTATATTCTCCAATGATATAGAAGAAGCATTCTAGAAATTCATATGAAACAAAAGGAGACCCTGAATTGCAAAACAATCATTAACAGAAAGAACATGCTGAAGGAATTACCAATACTAAATTTGGAACTTCATTACAAAAGTGTCATAATAAAAAGTGTGATACTGGCAAGAGAACGGGCCTTGGGACAAAGAAAAAGAAGACTCATGAAAGAACCCACAGACATACAGCAACCTAGTATTGGATAAAGAAGATGAAACAGGATAGAAGAATGTTAGTCTCTGCAACAAATGCTGTTGACAGAATTGGCTATATACATATAGAAAACTATAATTATTGCATTCTCTCTCACCCTGTAACTGAATCAAATCCAGTTAGATCAAAGATCTCAATGGAAAATCAGACACCCTGAAAATGTTACAGGAAGGGATAGAGGAAACATTAGGGCTCCTTGGCACAGGTCACAATTCCGTACCTAATGATCTGGAATTACAACAAATCAAAGGAAATCTAGATCAATGGGATTGCAAAAAACTGAAACATTTCTCGGTGGCAAAGGACATGACAAGATCAATAGAATGCCCTCCAAATGGGATAAGATCTTTACTAGCTATGCCTCAGACAAGGGCTTCATATCTAAAATGTACTTAGAGTTCAAAAATTAAACCCACCAAAAAGAAATCCTCACAGAAAACAACCCGATTATTAAATGAACTAGAAACTTCAAGTGAGTCTTCTCCAAAGAAGAAATAAGAATGGCCAATAGACAAATGAAATGTTCACCATCTCTGCCCATAAAGGAAATGAAAATCAAAAATACATTGAGATCCACTTTACCCCAGTTAGAATGGCCATTAGAAAAACAAAACCCTAAACTAACAACAGATAACCACAGATGCTGATGGGGATGTGGCCAAAAGGGAATTCTACTACAATGCTGGTGGAAATATAAACTTGTTCAACTACTCAGAAAAGCGGTATATGTGTTCCCCAAATAATTAACCATAAAACTTACCTCTGAGCCAGCAACTCATTCCTGGGAACATCACTTGGAATGCCTGAAGGGGTTCTGGGATAAGGATGGAACTGTTTTTGTTTGCTTGTTTGTTTGTTTCAGTGTGATTTATGTTTCAAAAAGCAGGGTTGGAACATGCCTTTTGTATAAGAAGCCAAGTTTGAATTAACCCAGGAAGTGACACCCTGTCTAGGTATGCTGAGTGTGACTCAAAAACCCAATCAGAAGCTACTCACTGACTGGTTGATATGGGGAAGTAGGGTGGGGCTTAGGAGTATAAAGATGCCCCATGATCAGAGAATCGCAGCAGACTTCTGGAGCCTTCAGTCAGTGCTGGACCTTTTGGGATTCAGAGAGCCCTGCACACCTGATCTACATCTCTTCCAGCCCGATGAACATCAGGACCCCATCGTCACTCCAGCATGTTGCCATGTAGAGTCTTCTGAGCAGCCAGTCCTGGCCCTCTCTGCCCTGGAGGACCTACTGGTGTTGTTGTTCCCTTTGGTCTTCATGGAGGTCTATGGCCAGAGCCACACAGAAGTGCTAAAGGCCATGGTGCAGGCCTGGCCCTTCCCCTGCCTCCCCCTGCACGACCTGGCAGAATCACCTGAGCCACAAACCTTCAAGGCTGTCCTGGATGGGCTTGAGCTGCTACTTGCCAAGAAGGAGCACTCCAGTCAGTGGAAACTACAAGTGCTGGGTCTGCGGAAGGGGCACCCAGACATCTGGACACAGGGCTACCCCTCCATGCCCCAAATCTCCTATCCAGACATTCTGACTGACAAGTCAACAGTGAGCTGCAGTTCTGGGATGTGCGAAGAGCTGCCCTTGGTGACAGTCATGGATCTGACCCTCAAACAAGGCATCCATGATGCTCTCCAATCCTACCTGCTCCAGTGGGCCTGAGAGAGGAAAGAAGGAGTTGAGTCCAGCTGTGCTCCAGGAAGCTTCTGTCTGACTCATTCTCTGAAATCCAGAAGGTTCTGCAGATGGTAAGGCTGGACTCCATCCAGAAACTGATGGTGTGTGAGCTCTGGAATCCAGAAACCATGAAACCATCTGAGCCTGATGAAAAACTGTCACATCCTAAAGATTTGTAATCGGCTGAGTACATCTGCACTTTCAAAGGCAGAGTTGGCTCCTATTCCTAGAAATCAAAGGCATATTTTTGGCATCTGCCACATGTCCAGAAACTAAATGTGGAAGCCATCATTTTCATTCCTAGAAACCTGCTTGCCATCATCAGAAGCCTGCCACCATTGAGGACCTTGTCTCTGGATGGTTGTTTACTGGTGGAAGCTGACATGTGGTTTGTGCCTCAGTACCCACACACCTGGCAGCTCAAGTACCTGCTTCTGAGGCATTTGCCCATGAATGTCCTCAGTCTGGAGCCCCTGAGAGTCCTGCTGGAGCTTGTGACTGGTACCCTGGAGACTCTGGTCCTGGACCACTGTGTGACATGACTGATGCCAAGCTTCATGCCATCTTCTTGCCCAGACCTCATGCTCCCAGCTCCACTTCTTCAGTTTCTATGGAAAAAACATCTCCTTGCCTGCCCTGCAGGATGTCCTAAGCTAGGCTAGGACTAGGATGGGCCATTTGAGACTAGGGCTCTATCCTGCTCCTCTGGACAGCTATGATTACTGTCCTGAAAGGAAGTACCAGTTCTATAATCTGGAGCCTGATGGTTTTTGGGTGGTCACAGAGGAAGAACTTCTTGGCCTTTCTGATTTGCCTGTGTAGTCTGGCACCTCTCCTCAGCATTAGAAATGAAAGCCAAGACAGCCCTCTTGGCCCTCTTGGCCCTCCTGTGTAGCTACAGCCATAATGATTGCTCATGGACTTAAATCATCCACACTATTCTGTTTGGCCAATACAAATTATGAACGAATTCACAGTCAAACTATACTTTTAGCTCAAGGACTACAGACTGTTGTTCCTTTAATAGCAACACGATTATTCATAATTTCCCTAACCAATCTTGCATTACCTCCCTCAATTAACCTTATTGCTGAACTATTTATCATTATGTCATTGTTCTCATGATCTAACCTAAAAATTATCTTCATAGGATTTAATATTTTTATTACTGCATTATATTCACTTTATATGCTCATCACTACACAATGCAGAAAACTGACTAATCACACACATAACATTAAACCATCATTCACACGAGAACATACCCTAATCTTTCTTTACTTAATGCCAATCATACTTCTAACCCTTTACCCCAGCCCTATTCTTGGTCCTACATACTGTAATTATAAATTAAACAAAACATTAGACTGTGAATCTAGAGACAAAGAATTATGATTCTTTTAATTACCCAAAAAAGTAAAGAGGAGCTGCTAACTCCCCTTCCCATACATAAAAATATGGCTTTTTTTTAAATTAACTTTTAGGATAATAGTAATCCAGTGGCCTTAGGAGCCAAAAATTTGGTGTAAATCCCAGATAATGCTTACTCTATCATTTATATCTATATTAATTGTTCTTCTCAAACCACTAACAAAATTTTTAATGGGTCAACCAACACTATCTTACCCTGATCAAATTACTAAATCTATAAAATGAGCCTTCATTGTTAGTATAATTCCACTATTCTTATTCATCAGTATAAATAAACAGTTATCTCTATCACTGAATGACCATTCACTCCATAGAATTCTATATAAGCTGGGGCTGGGAATATGGCCTAGTGGCAAGAGTGCTTGCCTTGTATACATAAGGCCCTGGGTTCAATTCCCCAGCACCACATATACAGAAAATGGCCAGAAGTGGCGCTGTGGCTCAAGTGGCAGAGTGCTAGCCTTGAGCAAAAAAGAAGCCAGGGACAGTGCTCAGGCCCTGAGTCCAAGCCCCAGGACTGGCCAAAAAAAAAAAAAAAAAAAGAATTCTATATAAGCTTTAAATTAGATCTCTATGCTATTCTTTATTTTATCTACAGCCCTAATCATCACCTGATCAATCATAGAATTCTCCATATGATATATGCATTCAGACACAAACCTAAATCGATTTATGACATATCTCCTTATGTTTCTCATCATTATGATCATCCTAGTTATAGCCAACAAAATATTTCAACTTTTCATTGGGTGGGAAGGTATAGGAATTACATCTTTTCTACTAATTGGGTGATAATATAGCCGAACAGACGCTAACACTGCAGCTCTCCAAGCTATTATTTATAACCATATTGGAGACATTGGATTTATTTTATCTATAGCATGATTTTATAAGAACTGTAACTCATGAGAACTTCAACAAATCTTTTCAATAAATAATTAATCTGCTTTACCCCTATTAGGTCTAATTCTAGCAGCTACTGGTAAATCAGATCAATTCGGTTTACACCCATGACTGCCATCTGCTAAAGAAGGCCCTACCCCAGTATCTGCTCTACTCCATTCCAGCACTATAATTGTAGCAGGAATCTTTCTTGTAATTCGTTCTTATCCTTTATTAACTAATCACCCAAATGTACCATCTTTAATTCTATGTATTGGAGCCATTACAACCTTATTTACAGCAATCTGTGCTCTTACCCAAAACAATATTTTAAAAATTATTGCATTCTCTACTTCATGCCAATTAGGTCTAATAATAGTAACTCTAGGCATTAATCAACCTTACCCATCATTTCTCCACATCTGCACGCATGCATTCTTCAGAGCCATATTATTCATATGCTCTGGCTCAATCATCCACAACTTAAACGATGAGCAAGATATTCGAAAAATAGGAAGAATCACTTCATGTCTGCCATTTACAACATCTGCTCTAATTGTAGGTAGTCTAGCTCTAACTGGCACACCTTTCCTCACAGGATTTTACTCAAAAGACCTAATTATTGAAGCAATAAATTTATCATATACTAATGCTTGAGCTTTAGCCCTCACCCTCATCGCAACATCTTTCACAGCTATTTACAGTTCACGAATCATCTTCTTTGTTTTAATAGGACACCCCCGATTCTTACCAATTTATTCCATCAATGAGAATAACCCAAGCCTAATTAACCCTATCAAACACCTTCTAATAGGAAGCATTTTTGCTGGTTTTTTATTCTCCAACCTTATTAATCCCACTCATACCCAAACTATAACTATGCCTATCATAATTAAATTAATGGCTCTGACAGTAATCAATCTAGGATTTATTACTGCCATAGCATCATATTTCAAACTGTACCCAAAATCATATTCACTTAATTTCTCTAATTCACTAGGATTCTTTCCAACTATTATTCATCGTCTATTCACCCTAATCTAGGTCTCTCATTTAGCCAAAAATTACCAACATCCGCTATAGACTATACATGAACTGAAAAAATTATACCTAAAACTCTATCCATTATCAACATATCTGCTTCTAGCTCAATATCAAATCACAAAGGCCTATTAAAAATTTATTTCTCATCATTCATCTTATCCACCGTACTCATACTAATTATTATTAACTAAATACCATGAGTAATTTCAATAATAATATACACAGCTATAAATAGAGTTCAACCACCAACCACCATAATTCAACTTCCATAACTATAACTAGCTGCCACCCCAAGTGAATCTTCTCAAACTAACAACCCATCAACTTCACTAAATGCTGAAATATTATCTAGATCATATAATCCACCTACACTTTCCAGTCCCTCAAAATGTAGTATAGTGATCACTAAAACAACTTCTAATAAAATTCCTGATAGTAATAAAAATCATAATCATGAATTTGAGCCTCAAGTTTCAGGGTCTTCATCAGTTGCCATAGCAGTTGTATAACCAAACACCACCAACATCCTTCCTAAATAAATTAAGAACACCCTGCCGAGCCAGCCGGCAGTGAACGGGAATCCTGACTGAGGGCGGCGAGGATTAAGGAAAAGGAAAAATACAAGACAAGAGAAAAAAGACAAGAGGCAAAGATGGGGTACGGGAGGTCTGCATCTCGAGATTGAGACTCAAGACTGCAGCCAAATTTATTCTAACTCCCTGCTTATATGCAGTTTTGGAACCAGGGAATAGCATAGGGTTGTTAAAATTCCAGAACACAAAGAGGCTTAGAAGTTTGCAACATTTGATTACAGTAAACACAAGGTAACAAAGCAATTCTGGATAATGGCTGTGGACTAATATCTTTGCATTTAGCATATCCTGGCGGTAACAGCACAGCCAGAGGTGATAATGAACCTAGCTGCAGGTTTGGCTCCCGACATCTTGGCGACATCGGCACAGCCAGAGGTCAGGATGAGCTTAGCTGCTAACTTGGCTCCCGACAGAACACCATCATACCAACCTAAGAACTACCATTAAAAACCATTAAACCACACCCTACAGCCCCACTATTAACCCTACACCTGAAAAAATAGGTGAAGTCTTAACAGCCACCCCAACAAAACCTAAAACCATTAAAATTAGAGTTAAATAAAGTCATCAATGACCCATGACATGAAAAATCATCGCTGTTAATTCAACTATAAAAATCTTACATAATGACAATTATACGAAAATCTCAACCTCTTATAAAAATAGTAAACCACGCTTTTATTGATCTTCCAGCCCCTTCAAACATCTCAGGATGATGAAACTTTGGATCCCTTCTCGGAGTATGCTAATTATCCAAATTTCCACAGGCCTATTCCTATCTATACACTACAACTCTGATTCACTCACAGCATTTTCTTCAGTTGCCCGTATTTGCCAAGATGTAAATTATGGGTGATTAATCCGATATATACACGCTAACGGAGCATCCTTATTCTTTATATGCCTTTATCTACACATCGGCTGAGGAATTTACTACAGCTCTTATCTTTATAAAGAAACCTGAAATAGCAGAATTATTCTTCTATTCCTAGTAATGGCCACAGCCTTTATAGGATATGTTCTTCCATGAGGACAAATATCATTTTGGGAGGCTGGCTGAATTACCAATTTATTATCTGCTATCCCCTATATCTGCTCAGACCTAGTGGAATGAATTTGAGGGAGGGGTTCAGTTGACAAAGCTACTTTAACTCATTTCTTCGCACTCCATTTCATCCTCCCACTTATCATTGCAGCAATAGCTATAGTCCATCTTTTATTTCTTCATGAGACCAGATCTAACAATCCATTAGGCATTCCATCTGATGCAGATAAAATCTCATTCCATCCTTACTATTCCATTAAAGATCTATTAGGAGGTGTAGCATTATTAGCCTTCTTCTTTACAATTGTTTTATTCTTCCTTGATATTTTAGGAGACCCAATTATATACCAGCTAACCCACTTAATACCCCACCCCATGCCCCGGCCTGTGGAGTTTTGTCAACAGGAGCCAGAGGGGGAATTGACCTGAATGAGAGACAAACAAGACACAAGGAAGGAGATCAAGACAGGATTCTGATCAAGGTCTCGAATTTCATTTTTGCACTGCAGCTTATATAGTAATCAGCAAAAGGTAACTAATGTAAACAGGGTCGTTAGGTTGCTAGGTTACAGAACCGTAGGATGCTCTTTCCCGGGACAGTGACTGAGTGGAAAGTTCACAAGGTTGTTCATCAAAGCCAGACAGGGTGTTAGGCTTAACAGGCAAGGTTGTAAAAGCATCAAGTGTTCTTATCAGTTAAGTTTTATAGTTTCTTTATGTTACAACATGACAGCTAGACCCAGATGTCCTTATCAGTTAAGTTTTATAGTTTCTATATGTTATAACATGACAGCCATTTGGTTCCCGGCAACCCCATATCAAACCAGAGTGATATTTTCTATTTGCCTATGCCATCCTATGCTCTATCCCAAATAAACTAGGTGGAGTAATTACCTTGATTCTCTCAATCCTAGTCCTAGCCATATTCCCACTCCTTCATACATGGATTAATATTCTGACCCATTAGCCAGATCCTATTTTGAATCCTAGTTTCTGACTTATTTATTCTAACCTGAATTGGAGGTCAACTGGTAGAACCACCCTTCATCATTATTGGCCAAATCGCATCCATTCTCTATTTCTCTATTATCCTACTTCTACTTCAAATCTCTGGATTAATTGAAAACAAAATATTTAAATGAAGACTGCTTTAATAGTATAAAAATTATATAGGTCTTGTAAATCTAAGATGAAGATTTAATCTTCTTGATACATCAGGGAAAGAACACAATCCTACCTCCAACCCCCAAAGCTGGAATTCTTAATTAAACTATTCCCTGTATTGGGAGAGTAAATAACTTTAAACTGCTCTGTCAGGCTTAACCACAAGCTCTCCCAAAATTTATTTCCTCAGAAAAGACCTATGCATATTATGATTAATCATCCATAAGCCATAACATGCTTGTTCCACATAAAGTCACCATACACATGCTTATAAGCAAGTAACAACCCCCATAAAGTACATTTACATTCTATGTTATACCCACATTAAATGCTCTACAATACAGATATTGCACAGTATTAAGAATTAATGCTTGTCAACAATAATACCAAACCCACATTAGTCCATTAAGTTTCATAAGTCCTTGACCACATGGATATCCCCTGCTACTTATTTTCCCTTAATCTACCATCCTCCGTGAAACCATCAACCCACCCACTCAGCCTACCCTTTTCACTCCAGGCCCATGAAGCTTGTGGGTAGCTGTTATGAAAGTATACCTGACATCGGTTCTTACCTCATAGCCATAGAATTAAGATCACCCACACGTTCCCCTTAAATAAGACATCTCAATGGATTAGTTACTAATCAGCCCATGATCAACATAACTGATCTGTCATACCCCTGGTACTTTTTTATTTTCGGTATGCTGTGACTCAGCTCAGCTAAGCTCTCAAGGCATGGACGCAGTCAATTGATCTGTAGCTGGACTTTTTAACTAACATCCTTCAACCCCATAAAATTAAGCCTATAGTATATTAATTAATGCTTTGGGACATAAAAAAATTTTATACTAAAATAATACTCTAATGCATATAACCAAAAATAATATTTCTTTCCACCCTTAGGAGATTAGCACTTTATTAACACCCATTTCCCTAAATATTAATAAGTATAAATCCCAACATAGCCCTAATCTGAACTTACCAAAAACTTAGTTGACACTCAGACTTCTAAGGCACGCCGAGTTAATGTAGCTTATCAACAAAGCAAGACACTGAAAATGCCTAGAAGAATTATTTAATTCCATAAACACAAAGGTTTGGTCCTGGCCTTTTTATTTACTGTTATATTATACATGGAAATATCCATACACCGGTGAGTTTCACCCTGAAATTCAATTTGAATAAAAGGAGTAGGTTTAAAGCTCTCAGTGCAATAATTGAAGCTCATAAGGCCATGTTTAACCACACCCCCACGGGCTACAGCAGTAATAAAAATTAAGCCATGAACGAAAGTTCGACTAAGTTATACTGACATAGGGTTGGTAAACTTCGTGCCAGCCACAGCGGTCATACAAATGACCCAAGTAAATAAAATCCGGTGTAAACAGTGTTGAATTCCATCTTCAGTAAAAAAAAAAAAAAATATAGCTCCATTGAAAAAATTTTAGCTTTTATGAAAAACAATGTTGAAAGAAATTTTACCTGACTCAAACACCAAAACTATAACCTAAGGGCTGGGGATATAGCCTAGTGGCAAGAGTGCCTGCCTCGGATACACGAGGCCCTAGGTTTGATTCCCCAGCACCACATATACAGAAAACGGCCAGAAGCGGCGCTGTGGCTCAAGTGGCAGAGTGCTAGCCTTGAGCGGGAAGAAGCCAGGGACAGTGCTCAGGCCCTGAGTCCAAGGCCCAGGACTGGCCAAAGAAAACAAAACAAACAAACAAAAAAAAAAACCTATAACCTAAACTGGCTAGGATGGGCCATTTGAGATGAGGGCTCTGTCATGGCCCTCTTTCTTGGCCCCTGGGATCCTGCTCTCTCTTATCTTATCCTATCCTTTCCTGTCCTATCCTGCTCTCTCCTGTCCTGTCCTATCTAGCCCTGGCCTAGCTCTAGTTCTAACTGAGGAATCAAACCCTGAACCTCAGGAATTCTATGCAATTGCTCTACCCCTAAGCTAATTTCTTGCTCTAATTTTCAGTTTGTGTTTGAACCTACTTTTCCTCCTCCCCTCTTCCTTTCTATGCCCTCACCACTTTCCTTCCCCGCCCATTCTCCCTCTCCTACAGCTGCTCCCTCTCTTCAGTGTTGAAGAATCCAGGGCTTTGGGATTTACAGGCACTAATACTGCCATTAATTTCCACTCCCAGCCCAGAGAGCTTCTCTGAAATTTGATTTTATTTCAATTCTACTCAAAGTACATTTGTGTGGAAGTGAGATATTTTGAGGAAGTTGCCTTCTGACCTCCAAAATTTGATAAGCCAAACAAAAATACAATATTTTAAAGTGATATAATAATAGCAGATAGAGAAGCCTCATTAATCCAACTCAAGTGGATAATGATGTTTTTATTTATGTCACAGACCAGGAATGGCTATAATGGGGCAGTTGGAAGGGTACAGTCTGCTTAGGGCCTGGTTCAATTTGTTGGCAAATCCCAGTCTCAGAATAAATTGAAATTGTAAATGGCTCATGGCTTAAATTGGCAAAAGTCAGTCTGGCCACCTGGTGGGCTAAGAGATCAGGTAACCACCGTCTTTCCCCAGCTGAATGTATTGAAAATGTAAAGTGAGAATTTCTCACTTTAAAGTGAAATTCTCTAGTCATAATTGGGCAAAAGACTCGAGTGAAGTACTGGGTGGGCTCAATTTTGCTCCAGGGGACCCCCACCAGCTTTCTTCAAGCAAAAACTATTTGGTGTCCTAAATGCCTTGCTACAGAAGCAAGCCCTGGTAAATGAGGCCATAGAATGCCAAAGAAAGTAGTGCTGCCACAATTTGTCATAGCTAAAATATGGAACCAACCCAGATGCCCCTCAGTAGATGAATGAATCAGGAAAATGTGGTACATACACACAATGGAATTTTATGACTAAATGGAATGACTTGGAAAAAATTAGACTAAGTGAAGTGAGCCAGACCCAAAGAAACATGGACTCTATGGTCTCCCTCATAGGGAATCATTAGCACAGGTTTAGGCTATCCCCTTCCTGTGGTTGTACCTGCACTATCACTGTATATTATTTGAGTACACTGAAAAATTTATATACTGGTATTACAGCTAGGAAAGTGAAAGGGAATACCAAAATCGGGAGACAAGGATAAAAAGACAAACAACTACAAAAGTAATACTTGCTAAACTGTTTGGTATAAATCAACTGAACACCTCATGGAGGGAGAGGGAAAGGGGGAGGGGGAGGGGGGAAGGAGGGAGGAGGTAACAAAGTACAAGAAATGTATCCAATGCCTAACATATGAAACTGTAACCTCTGTGTATGTCCCTTTGACAATAAAAATTTAAAAAAAAAAAAACAACAACAAAAACGGTAAACCTAAATGCTGATCTTCCATAAAGATGAATATCCTGGATCTGAGAATGAAAAATTAAATTTCAGGAGTATAAATGAGGGTGAGTTTTCCATTTTGTTTCACTTTTTCTTACTTTTCTTTTAAAAAGATGATTCTGAGGAGTAATCATTGAGAAGCGGGAGTCTTGTATTTTTTTTAGGTTTCATCTAACTATTAAAATTAAAGTACATCTGACATTTCTTTGTTTAAAAAAATCAATTTCTGTCTAGGTGCTACTTACTTACCTGTAATCTAAGTTACTCAGAGGCTAAGAGCAGAAGGATGTCAGGTTTGAGGCAAATGAAGGAGAAAAGTCTCCAGAATTTATTTTTAAAATAACAGAGCCGGGGGTGTGACTCAAGTGCTAAACTGCCAGCTTAAAAAGCACAACAAGGCTGAGAGTTATAAATAAATAAGTAAAAGATAGTTAGTAGGGTAGATAGATATATGATTGATAGATAGATCGACCCTCAGGGTGATGCATACCTGTAATCCTAATATTCAGGACCCTGCAGCAAGAGGATTGGAAGTAAAGAGACCAGAGTTTGAATGAGTGATCAAGAATATTTGGAAGGTAATGGGTCCTGGATTTTTAGTCCTACTGATGTATCCTCTTGGGTCTGAGTGCTTTTAATGACCCCATTCCTACATCTTGTTCATTCTTGCTCAATGCTCTTCCTTAAGTGCTGTCCTATTACACTGTTGGCTAAGTGGCTCCATGACAGACCATCTTGAGGCTTAAACAGTATAACAAGGACATGTAAAAGCAGTTGTATTCCCTGATCAATTAGCTTAGAAAACATGGGGCTTATACTGTTAAAGTCAAAACTCCATGATCCTGGAGCATTTCAAAATGCAATGTGATGTCAGTAAAATCAAGCAATCTCTAGTGCATGTTTCTGTCTACTATCTTTATTGAGTTACCAGGACACATGGGTAAGCATATGTGTGTAGTCATTTTTAAAATGACTGGAAAGGTAGAAGAAATGTTCACATCATTTACAACATTTCTGAGTGGGAGTACTTCTTCTTTTGTCAGTTGTAGGGGTTGAACTCAGGGCCTGATTGTAATCCATGAGCAGTTTCCTGGTAGCTAATTGGAGATGAGAGCTTCACAGACTTACCTGCCCTAGCTATCTTTGAACCAAAGTCCTCAGATCTCAGCCTCCTGAGATGCTTGGATTATAGACATGTACCACCAGTATCCGGCACTTCCTTTTGACTTTTCTTGTTTTCTATTTTTTCTCTTAAATGAACATGTACTGCTTCATATGTGAGGTAAAGAATATAGGGTCCTCTGTTATAAGACTAATTAAGGAAAAGTCCTTTGTTTCCTTATCATTGGAGTTTTTTTCAGTCCACATATTATTGTAAGTACATATGATATGAAGTAGTGCTTAGGTCTTACCAATTGGTGCCTTTCTCCCAACACCATCTGTTTTTGGTCTCATTGTATATTGGTATCTTGGGTCCTGTTTGCTTTGTCCTGTCTCTTTGCAATTCTCAATATCCTAATTCCTGGTTAGAATCACTAGGAAACCACACTTCCCTATCCGTGGGGGTTACATGGAGGATATTGCAGATGCTCCTACAAGTAAAATAGCATGCTGCATAATAATAACAAGTTAGACACCCATAAGGACAGCAACAATTTCCTACATACAAAGAAGAAACTATTAAAACCCCTATAACAAGATATTCACTCTGCTTTCTTGGATTCTCTCCTGTCTCTGACATAGTACAGTTCTGTCTAGAATTAAATTAACCCTTGGGACAAGTGTGATCCACTCCACCCTGCTTATACACCATTTAGGAGGAACCTTCCATGTGAGGACTAGTAAAAGATCTCACATTCATGCTCTTCCTTCCTTCAGTGCAATAGGTATGCCTAAATATTGATTCCTTTACAGGATGCCTAGAGACATTTCCTGCCATCTCTGAAGAAGCGTCTGAAGTTACCAGATTTCTATTATAATCTATTATTCCCCAGCTCTGGGCCCTTCATTTCCCTGACTACTGGCTGAGTCATCCTTTACTTCACAAATCACCCAGCAGGTGGCAGATGTCTTAGGAAATGCCAGGCAGAAGGAAGCTCAAAACTGATACCTAATGTGGAGACAGAAAATTCCCATCCTCACATAAAAGACAGCTTAACAATCTCTGTAGGGAACCCCATTGAAGCTAGATGGGACTGATTTGCACTCCTTCTCACTACTACCCTCAGAATCCCTCTTTACCTCATCTCCTTGAACATATATCCAGATGCCATGCCCCCAAATAAATACCCTAGGATCCCCCTTCCCTGGGTTCCCACCTGCCTGCTGCTGGTCTCACTCACTAGCTTCTCAGGAGATATTACAAACAAGTCCTTCAAACTGCTGGCTCTTCTTCTGAAACATCATTACACCCTGAACATTGATTGGTTGTAAAGTACCTCTCAGGACAAAACATAACAACAAAAGCAAGAAAACCTCTTGAGCCCCTTTGAGAGGAATCCTTTTTAGGCAAATCTAATACCCCTAGAGTGACAAACTGATGAGAGTTCCTTCTGGAATTTACTCTTAAGATTTCTGCTCACCTCCCCTACTTGATACCCGCATACTGCCCCCCAAAACCACTTGATCTAGGACTTCTCTTTGTTTAGGAGACGATTGCCTGATCTCAAATGAAACCCAGGTGGGACTAACAGCATTACCTGACATGGAGGAAACATTCCTGTGCCAGCAAATCTGTCAGCCTAGTCTATAAGCAGGCCACCTGTCATCTGAGAAATACTGCATGAAGCTCCAACTCAGATCATCACTATAGGATATGTGCCAGACACATTGTCTCTGGACTGTACCTCATTCAACCTCTGTCTCTAGAAAGACTTATTTCCAGCCCTGTACCATTTTTAAGAACTCTTTCAGGCTGGGGATATGGCCTAGTGGCAAGAGCGCTTGTCTCGTATACATGAAGCCCTGGGTTCAATTCCTCAGCACCACATATATAGAAAACAGCCAGAGGTGGAGCTATGGCTCAAGTGGCAGAGTGCTAGCCTTGAGCAAAAAGAAGCCAGGGACAGTGTTCAGGCCCTGAGTTCAAGCCCCAGGACTGGCAAAAAACTAAAGAGTTTACTTATTATAATTAAAATGTTTTAATACAGGAAAAAAAATTAGGATACTTACAGATGTCTGGGACATACTTGACTGTTGTGTGACACTTCCTTTAGGGGATGTAGGTGGTTTTCCACTGGACAAACTTGCCTAAAACAGTAAGACCATTGTAATATAAAAAGTGTAAAGTTAAAAGCTTTCTGGAGTAAGACATCAGTGGCTCAGGCCTAGCTACTCAGGAAGCTGAGATCTAAGGATGGTGGTTTGAAGCCAGTGTGGGTAGAAAAGTCCCTGTGAGACTCTTATATCTATTAACCACTCAAAAACCAGAAGTGGAGCTGTAAATCAAAGTTGTAGACCGCTAACCTTGAGCAAAAGAGCTCAGGGACGGCACCCAGGTCCTGAGTTCAAGTCCCAAAACCAAAAAAAGAAAAAAAAACACCAACTTTCAGGTACCAGCATAATACAACAAAAGTAAAAAAGTATATGCATGAAATAAATTTTATGGTCAAAAAACAAAAGAACCCTTTCAAATATTCTCACCTCTCTCACAAACTCAAACCAGGCCAAGACATATTCCTATACCAAACTGAGAGAACCCTCTCTATTTACAAACTCAGTCATTTTACAGCTGACCAGAAATGCACTTCTACTCAACTACCATTCCCTGCTTTTGAGGGCCTATTTCTAACCCTCTCCCCATCTGACTGCCCCTATGGAAAATCTAGGTTCTTTTACTAGCCCTTGAGGATGGATGAACAATTCTGTTATACAGTAACCCAAACAAATCAGAATCAAGATGGGACTTTCACCTGGATAGAACAGTACGGCAACATGGTATCAGGCTAATCCTCATTTAACTGCACCACTAACAATTCAATAGGGAAAGGGCTATCTAACAAAGCCTGGGCCATCAAGCTCAAATGTGTGGCCTGTGTGGCCATTTTTTCTGGCCCTACCTAGAAGTGCCTTTGAACTCTATTTTGTTCCAGAGTTATACATCCTATTTCCAATCAATTATCCCATACTTTGGACATTCTGTCCAAAAGCCAACTGTAACTGGTCTAACAGTGTAGAACAGAACCTACCTCATTTATCCTAACCTGATGTTCTCTCAAGAGTGCCCATAGGAGGGAATGATGCACCAAGTTCTGTACAGACTTCTGAATGGTCCTTATTGCTAAGCCACCAGATCAAACTAGTCAACTCTATGCAGACTGTGCAATACCAATTCCCAACTTGTGGTCCTCGAAAACCATAGGGTTCTAGCTCTCTTAGTTACCAGCCAGGAAGCGAACTATGTGATCCTGCAGGAGAAATTATACTTGTGTTAATCAGGTAATTGAAATCACTCAAGAGGACCAGAAAATACCCAAATGTTTTGAAATGCTCGAGATCAGATCCCCTGAAAGACCTCCAGAGACCAAGACCAATGCAAGCAGCAAAAAGGGCATTTATTTCAAGCTAGCTTGGTCCTCCATGCACTCAGCATGCTGGTGACACTAAGAGGCCCTGAATCTAGGGCTTCCAGCTGTTTTAGGGGTATAGCAAGGGGGATAGTGCATAGCTGCAGGGTTTTAGATACTGGAAACCACACCTGGGTGGGGGAGTTCTGGTAACTCTAAAACTTGTTTTTCTTCTCTTCCAGTCACTCTTATGGGTGTTTATGGTTTTTCTGAGAACTCTCTGTCCCAGGGCGTTTTATGGTCTTTAGGGCTTACAGTAAGGTCAGTCAGATACAGAATGGGCTCTTAGTACAATATGGAGTTACTCTGGTCCTTCACCCTGGCTCTACAGTTTGATTATGGAATGGTTTTCCGGGAAGCTTGATATCTGGTCAGTTCCTTGATGGCTTAACCCCCTTTCCAGCCCTCTGGCCATTGTCCTTAATTTTAATCCAAGCATCCTCTACTTTCTAACAAGCTTCTTTCAGAATGGAATAACCCATAGATTAAAACCTTAGTCTATCCCAGTACCCAAAGTTTTTCAGCTGTTTGGCTTCAATCTGTCCTCCAAAGTGACCATCTGCTTCCTCAGATGTGATCCTTCTCAGCAGTAAGAAGCTGTAGATGATAGGAGATCTCTCATCTACAACAACCCTAGAGAGGGGGCCAACTCTGTCAGTCTCCTGAGGAATCATCTCTTCACTGGCCGAGGGAAGAAATATAGAACCAATGAACAGACCTAAGTAACTTCATTTAGTACCAGAATTCTATTTTATTCAGGTTCCCATAAAGCCTAGTTTTGCTCAGACCCAGCTACTACCTCTGCACTCTTTTTAGAGAAACCACACAGTGCTCAGAAACTTTGGCACATAATAAGGTAAAAACATAACCTGGACACATGAGGACACACATTCCATTATCTGTCATGAGAAACCAACTATGCCCACTCCAACCCCAACCAGCTTGCTATAACCCCTGCCTTATAAAACACCTTTAAAAGTTCACTCCAATCATCTTATAGGGCTTGTGCTGACACTTACATTCTCTGAGAGAATGGGAGAGATACATTTGTTGGCCACTCTCAGTGAAATCTTTCACACCCATCTCACAGGATGAAATTCCTCTACCAACCATAGTAAGACAAGTTATCAATGATAACTAAGTATTAACCATTTTTCTACCTTGGGTCACAAGACATATGCCTAGGTGAACATAATACCCTACTTAGGTGACCCAGAATTTGGTTACCAAAGTAATAAATTGCTGGGGCTGGGGATATAGCCTAGTGGCAAGAGTGCCTGCCTCGGATACACGAGGCCCTAGGTTCGATTCCCCAGCACCACATATACAGAAAATGGCCAGAAGCGGCGCTGTGGCTCAAGTGGCGGAGTGCTAGCCTTGAGCGGGAAGAAGCCAGGGACAGTGCTTAGGCCCTGAGTCCAAGGCCCAGGACTGGCCAAAAAAAAAAAAAAAGTAATAAATTGCTGGATTTGTCACTCAAGGCCCCCATCAGTAAACAGTTACCAGGATCCACTCGTGTACCCAATGTCTGATTATATGATTCCTCTCTCCCCAGAAATGTGAGACATATTCTGATAAGAAACAGTGTTTGCATAGTAACAGCAGCAGCATTAGTAGTGCTGTACCCTTCTGTCTGGTTGACTGCTAGTGTTATTTAATGGCACCTTAATAAACATTTGTTTTTTACTAGTCTCTTGTCTTGTTATAACTGTTTACTAGCCTGTGCCTCTGAAATATCTGTTAAAAATTGTGGCCTTCACAAGGGGTCTTAGAAAAGCTTTGTCCTTTATATAGCAGGACCTACAATAGTCCTGCCCTTGGATTTGGAGACAATCACAGTTCTCTAGCCAGGGTGACTCCCTGGTGAGAACCAACAGTCCTTCCCTTTGTAAGTATCCAGAACATGTCACTCTTAGGGGGAAGGATATGGGAATTACAAAGATCATTCTGTGAAACAACCTACTTCTCTTAAAATTTTTATGCCCATAATTCAGAGTCCCTGAAAGACCACCTGGGCTCATGACTGTCACCATCTCAGAGGGTCAGAATCGAGAGCCTTGACCCTCACATAGGCAGGGTTTTTATTGTGATTATAACAAGGGCAGGGTATTTCCAACTTTGCAGACCTTTGATTGGATGGTATTAAGCAAGCAAGTCTTGTCCTGTTTCTATTGGCTATCTACCCTTTCAGTTACCTAGTTTGGCTTTGATAATGGGAACTGGCCTTGGTATCAGGAACTGACAGCAGGTGGTCATGTAGCACTAATGCAGGGGGTTAATGCAGGGGGTAGAGCAAGTTACAAATGGGTTCAGCAAGCTGTTTACATAAGGAGAATTCTGCAGTCAAGCTGACCTAGTACCAACTTTATTTTAACAATTGCCCCCATGTTTTCCCATTACCGGTAAGCAAGCTTGAGTGGGCTAAAACAATCCAGGACTTAATCATAAGTAAACCATCCCAACAGTTACCATGGCATTTCTACTACTATTATGATTATTTCTATAGTCTATGACTATGATTATATTTTACTGTCCATTACCATGGTTGCTACTTCGGTAAAGAGGGAAACAAGGGCTCCCTGTATTTTTAAATGTCAAATTACAAAAAACTAGTCTCACGGGTAGGGGTGCAACCCTCTAGCATGGAGTCATCACCAGGGTTTAGAAGCTGCTATAATTTTAACACTAAAACTTCTATTTAGTCACTCAGGTTCACAGGTTAGCCCTTACAAAATATGTGGGTCTCTGGCAAGTGTAACTCTCTGATAAAACAGACCAAAAAAAATCAAAGTTGGGCCCATCTGCTTGTAATTTCCAAGAGTAAAGAGCTTCCATTCCAACAAATGTTGAGACTACCTCTCCTTACACTTTTTGTACTTGCAAATCTGCTTCTCAGCTGCTCACACAGCATCATCTCTGCTAGCATACCATTCTCCATTTTGACTCAGCAACCTCCATCTTAAGTCCTCAGCCCTTTCCCAGAAATCTGGTGACCAGACCAGACCTGTCCCCACTTGTTACCTCCCACCACCATGACCCATAGCCTCCTGCTACAGGAGTGGAATGCCTTAAGCCTAGACCTAACCCCAACTGTTGCAAATAGTAAATGCAGACTTCCATCCCTAGCCCCTGGCTCTTTAATGGTATTCCCTTTTGCAAGAGAAGCAGTACATTGCATTGCACCTTGCTGGAAAGTCACAGCATTGTTAATTTGAAGGCAATAAACGTTGTTGTCCCTCTATTTGGTGTATGCATGGTCTTCTGGGCTGGAACTTTCAATCTCTGCCTTGAAGTATTATTTCTACTCTATGGAAGCACACTTGGTGGCCATAAAGTTACAGAGGAAGCTACAGCATGGTTCTGTCCTTTGCCATCTGGCCCTCCATTGTCTTCCTTTCAGTGCCCCCAAATAGTTTTCCATGCAATTCTATTCCAGTATTTATTTAGTCTCCATGTCTCCACAGACTGTCTTATAACCCTTGCCAGGACATCAAAGGTCAGGTAGAATGTGTAGGCAAGTCACTAGCATGAAATAGGCAATGCGGAACATTATATAGAATATTACACAAAAAGAATCAATCAACAAAGCCCATGAAAAAAATATTGCCAATCAACTGTTCAAATTCCTGGAGGTCTCATTCATAGTCAGATCCCATCTGCACATGGGCATAGCAGTTGTGTTATGCCCCTCTAGCCTGCCCTCCATGGTGAGGGCATTTGAATAAACCTTTGTTTCTCCTAAAAGAAAAGCAACCCAGGAGTTGGGAACTATGTGGTGACAGCAATTTAAAAGATGACAGTTTTAGAAAATTACATTCCTTTTTAATCTTACTTATACCAGAAGAATACATATTGGAGAAAAACACACAAACCCTAGCCCTCCCTGACTCACAATCCTTGCAAGGAAGAATACAAATGAAAGAAGCTATGCATGGCCAAATAACAGGAAATGCCGTGTTCTTTCACAGCCAGGAGCTGTCATTTTATTTTAACAAATCTTTCAAAGTATTACCCTGGTAAAACTTGGAAGCAAATATGGCAATTGCGATCAGTGAGACAATCTTGTGTTTTCCCAGCAATGCCAAAATCTCAGGGTATTGGACTGCCTGAATCAAGACAATGCTTATAGGATATGTTGATTGTAACAGAACTTAGGATTTGTTATCTTTCAGCAAGAACAGTTTCTCACTTGAGCCTCAAATCCCTGCCTCAGTTTTGCATGTCTTTTTAAATCTTCTTCCACTCTTGTGGAAGGCGTCTCAGTCACTGAAGGAGCACCTGCCCTGAACACTGGGCATACCTAATGCTGTTAGCCCCTTTCAAGCCTGAAGAGTATGAGTACTGTGCTGTCCATGTCATGGTCCCCACCTCAAGAAAAGGACCTGAACAAATCATTATTAGGACAGCAAAGCTCCATTCACCTTGGATTCTGGCAATTGCAGGGGCGATTTATAAATGTCTCATAGCCAGAGTCAAACTCACCTGCCCCCCTGGGTGATCCTTACAGTGATCAACTAGACCAGTTCAAACAAGTCTAACCCTAACACTTGTGCCCCTTCGATACATAATTTAGAACCTATGACAGTATCTTAGGTTTTGTTTTGTTTTTTGCCAGTCCTAGGCCATGAACTCAGGGCCTGAGCACTGTCCCTGGCTTCTTTTTTTTTTTTTTTTTTGCTCAAGGCTAGCACTCTGCCACTTGAACCACAGTGCCACTTCTGGCCATTTTCTGTATATGTAGTGCTGAGGAATCGAACCCAGGACCTCATGTATACGAGGCAAGCATTCTTGCCACTAGGCCATTTCCCAGTCCCTCTTAGTATTTTTTTTTTTATTTGCCAGTCCTGGTGTTTGAACTCAAGGCCTGAGCACTGTCCCTGGCTTCTTTTTGCTCAAGGCTAGCATTCTGCCACTTGAGCCACAGCATCACTTCTGGCCTTTTCTATATATGTGGTGCTGGGGAATTGAACCCAGGGCTACATGTATACGAGGCAAGCACTCTTGCCACTAGGCCATATTCCCAGCCCCATGACAGTATCTTAGAAGGACAGACCGGACAGACTTGAGGGCAACTGAGCCCTTCTGTTCTTCCCAATGTTGCACACTGAATAACTTGTTGCTGTACTTTTCCCAACCACTGGTCTTTAATTGGCATAGGTAGTGGTTGAGCCTAGTCTGTTGAGATTCAGAGCTGGAGGTTTTGCTCAGAAGCATCAATAACAATGATTCTTCCCAATTAGTCAATAACATAATGATTACTCACAATTAGTAGGGGCACTGTTGGTAGCAAGCAGCGTGGAGAGCTCCCCTTAGACTTGAGAGTAAATGGAGAAAAGAAAAGCAGGCAAAAATCTAAATAGCCAGGCACCAATGTCTTCAGACCCTCCTCTAAGGAAGAAACAGGAACTCCAACTCTACGAATATGATTCTGTCTTCCTTCCATCTTGCAAGAGAAACTTGAATATTAAGTTCAGTTCTTTTTTAACAATTCATTTTTAATGCTTTCCAAAAAACTTGATTTCTCCCCAGAGGAATAGCCAGTGGATAGTTCTTTGAGTAGTCTACATTCTTGTTTAACAGTTGGAGGCAATGTGTTCTTCAAAACCTCTTACATTTTTAGTACCACAGCCAATAAACAGCTAAGTCCTTTACTAATGTAAAAAGCTCTTCAGATTCCCTGGCAAAAGTGATGCTCACTATAATCACCTTACCATCACCTTAGAAGTCATATAATTGCTAATAATCTTGCTGTGAATCCCAAGTAGAAATGTGGACTAAATAGTCAGGAAATGAGACAAGTAGCTACCGGGGCTCCAACAATCCTTAGCTCACCAAACCCCTGTCCTCACAGAAAATGGAGACCAGTTGTGTTAGTTAGCTTTCTCATCACTCAGAGAACACCAGAAACAAGTTAAAAGGAGAAAAGATTTCTTTAGCTCATAGTTTCAGTACAGCAGAACAGACCAGCTCAACTCAAGGCAGGCCAGAATCAGGGGAGAGGAGGAGGTGTGTTAAAATAGAGAAAAATCAAAGAATTCCTGTGTCTTGCTTTGCCTTCTGCATCCCCTCAGGGTCCTATGCAATGGGATGGTGTCATATTCATGTCTGACCCCATAAGCTCCCCTCTAGAATCACCCTCCTATACATACTTAGTGCCTAGAAGATTAGTAAAGCATGATTCTAAGAGTGATGTGTTCATAGAAAGAATCAGAGAGCAGCCTAGTAGATGAAAGTGACATCATAATTGCAGATATTCTAGAAGAGAAAGCTCAGACCTTGGATTAGGAAGACCGGCTTTGCACTGGGTCTGCTTCCATTCTCTTCCCTGTGCAATGCTTTGGTTTTCTAGCTGGCCCTCATTTGTCAGAATGTAGCTTGTTTATCCTGACTTCTTTCCCACCAACTCTCATCTCCCGAGAATTCTCTTAGAAGTGAGCAGATACAAGTGGGTCAGATAACAATACTGAATTAGGCCAAATTCATTATCTTAGCATTACTAAGAATGTAATTCTGACCAAGAAAGATAAATAATGCTCATATCTTCATGCCTTGCTGTTATCAATTCCTAAATACTGTAAATTGGTGTGACAAGTGCTTGCTGTTTACTTCTTTGCTTCCATATCAAGAGTTTAAAGTTAATTTCTAAAATAAGCTATCTTTGAAAGACCAGCAGAAGCAAGAAGGCTATTAGGCCTTGTAATTTCACTTGGATAAGGTGTGATTATTTTTAAGTAGATGCTTTCTAGTATCATGTTCTCATTTCTTTTTTTTTTTTTTTTCAAATTTTTATTATCAAACTGATGATGTTCTCATTTCTTTAAGGTATTCCACTGGTTCTTCTTTTGAGCCTGAGTTTAAAAAACAACAACAACAACAAAAACTCAAATGGAGTTCTAGAAAGGAATGGATTCTCCAGATTTAGAAAATAGTGTGGTATTTACTGAAGGATTTCCTTCATTCACTATTTAAGCTGGTAGCTTAACTGAAGCATTTGTTAAGAGAACAGAGACATATCACATGACACACCAGCTCTCCTCTGGTGAAAATGTGGAGGAAATAGATGCCTCTCAAGGCACACAGGTCTAAGAGGCAGAACTGATACACCTGTGACATAAACACTGAAGGACTTTGTGCGCAGGCGGGTAGCAGGGGCAATGATAAGCCATATTCCTGGCTGTACTGTAGTGAGTAGTAGACAGATTTCTCTGGAAATCTGTATAAAGCACATGTCCAAAAACATGTTTTTAAGAGCCCAAGCAAAAATTGTTCTAAAATGCTAATGTGGGAAGATGTTGAAGAACTATTCAAACATGGCCTGGGACAGAAGCTGTGTTCTGGTTGCATCTATATTTGCTACTGAGAGCTTTGTGAGGATTTCTTCAAAGCTTCACATTCAATGACATCATTCAGTTACTGTGACATTGCTCCATGGTTTGAGAATTGACACTGACACAGAACACTGTTAAAGCTACAAATATACCTTCTGTTCCCTGTAAGAGCCACAATGCTCAGGCAGGACCAGAACTGAGTCTGTGAAAGGTCAGACTAAGGGAAGTAAGCCAGACCCAAAGAAACATGGACTCTATGGTATCCCTTTTAGGGAATAATTAGCACAGGTTTAGGCAAGTCACAGCAGAGGATCACAAGAGACCAATGGCTATGCCCTTATGAACACATAAGATGATGCTAAGTGAAATGAACTCCATGTTACGGAAAGGACTGTTATATCACTGTTGTAATTACTTTCAACACACCATGTAAAACCGTAGCTTCTATTGTTGATGATCCTCTTGTATCCCCTTCCTGTGGTTGTACATGCACTATCACTGTATCTTATGTGAGTACATTGGAAACTGTGTATACTGGTATTAGAACTAGGAAAGTGAAAGAGAATACCAAAATTGAGAAACCCAGGATAAAAAAGACAAACGAATACAAAAGCAATACTTGCAAAACTGTTTGGTGTAAACCAACTGAACAATTCATGGGGGCAGAGGGAAAGGGGGAGGAGGGAGTGGGGAATGAGGGAGGAGGTAACTAACAGTACAAGAAATGTATCCAATGCCTAATGTATGAAACTGTAACCTCTCTGTATATCAGTTTGAAAAAAATTTTTTTTTAAAGGTCAGACTTGTTTTTAAGGAGCAAGACACAAAAAAATCACTTTAAAAATAAAATTAAGTTTTAGGGAAGATAATTGATGACTTGTTCACGGACAGGTTTTCAAAAAATATTTATACAAAACAACCCATCATACTTTTGTCTTATACTATCATGCTTCTGGGACATTTAACAAGAAGTTCATGCCAACTTTACATGGGAGGTAAAGAGGTAAAGACGTTGGTTTTTGAACATATGCCCTAACTAGTCTCCTTCGAATATCTACCTTGTTTCCAAGCTGTCAATGCTGTTCTCCAGTCAAATGGGAACTTGGTGTTGATCACAGGAAAAAAGTACAGTCAATCACAATATTTTAAACAAAGAAATGATTTTAAAGGTCTCTTTCAAATGTCAAACATGGTTCAGGACAGAAAGTGGGAACTATAAAGACCAAGTTTATCCTCCTTCCTCAAAGGCATGTGCAGATATACATGCACCTGAGCCTGTAAGGCTTATCTTACCCTTACTGAGCTCTGCCCCCAAAATGTGACTGAAGTGAAGAGAATCTTCACTATGTTTGATTCTAGCTTCTGGAATGCAGAGGTATCAGCACAATCATGTGTGCTAACCACATCTAGGTCAAGGCTCCACAGAATACTAGATGGCCCAGATCACTCCAGATTATATTGTGACGGGACTGGAGAATTAGAGTTCTGTGGGACAAAATTACAACTATTCTTCTGTCTCCCTATTAAACTGTAGACCACACACTAAGCCCCACTGGTTATTGACTTTATGAACCAGGTTTTATCAGAATGTGACATGAACATGCTGTTGGACCACTTCTACAGTTCCACAGGGTTGAATACTTGCTTTGGAAATCACGTGGCTTGAAAAGCCCCTAGAATATCTGCTATCTGAACCTTTACCAAAGCTTTGCTACCTCCCTCCCCACAACCCCCACCCTCCACCCCCCGAAATGACAACCATCTTTCCTCATTTGGGACAAGACACAAATGTGTTCGATACTCAGCAGATGGTGATTATTTAAGGCCCTGTTAATCTGATTTAGTGAAGAGACCAGTTTTGGCTTGGTGACTGCTTCTAAGGTTTCTATATTATTCGGTTGGTGGTAGTCCACCATGCTCCAGAGTTATCTGGATTTTTCAAGAGCCAGAAGAGTAAAGCGTGTGGAAACATCCCTTACAGATTTTGGTAGGATTCTGAGGCTTGAACCCAGGGCAGCAAACATGCTAAGCAAGCACTCTACCACTAAGATACACCCTCAGATCATTTAGTTAGCCATTCGTCAAATTTAATACTGTTATTTTAGGTCAAGGGGAGAGCACAGTGAGGCCATGCCTACATTGTTGGAAGCAGAGGAAATTGAAGGGTTGACAGGGTGAGGCTTTCTACTGCCAGCTCTCTGCATCTGGACAGATCTTTCTTGATTGCAGATCGGGCATTGAATGCAACTTCATCAGGTGATGACATACGACCACAAGAATTGAAATAATGTCAACACTATAGTGGGAAACAACAAAACATCGGTTACCCACAGGGACGATTGGCAATGGCTTAATTCTAAGGTGAGCTGTGCAATATAATGGGCAGACAACTGACCAAGAAGACAGGTGATCTGTACCATACTTAGTCTTATTCTCATCCACTGAACTAAGTCAGCCACCACATGGAACATGGTGGCCCCTTGCTCAATTGCACTTATAATTAAAGATATAAAATTATATGATTAAGCCCAAACAAAATATTCTCCACACTGTCCCAGGAACAGAACCTCACCCAAAAGGGAAAACTCCATACTTCTTGAAAATCATTCTTCATGGGCTAGAATTGGTTTGAACCCTAGCCCCACTGATCAGTGAGAATGAAGGAGACTGTCATTGGGAAATTTAGTGTTATATCTAGTTTAGTATTAGTCTTTGTTTACTTTTTGATTCTGCAGACTTCTGCATAAGCTCTCATTTCTAAAACAGCCCTGTAGGTATTTATGATCATGACAGCCTTATCTGACTCATTAGTCAAAATTCTCAAGTTCCTATTGCTACTGTACCTTCAGTTAAAGCCACTCATGTCCCTTTCCCTCTAATCACAGCCTCTTTTAGCTCATTCTATACCCTTTACGTTAATTTTACAGATTTTTCATAGCATGTGCTCTGGCTCTTTTCATTAAAAAATGATATCTGTATGTCTACATATCAAGTAATTTCAAACTGCAATTAATTACTTTTGCAGATATTAATGTTTATATACCTACACACTTAAAACTTCATGCCTTGATATCTCAGAAGATCACATGTCTGAAGGTACTACTGAATCCAGAGTTGGATCCAGTGCTAATTAGTATGCAATTAATTAGTATGCAATCTACAGGCTCTGGGTGGAGAAACCATTGAATGTAACATCCCCCTTAGACTTTTGCTTACATCTCTGCCCTTTTCTGGCAACCTGTATAACTGCAATTAGAGAAAGCAATTTGGTGGCCATTTCCTCACATACTAAGGATGCTACTCTAGAACTCTGGATCCAGATTCCCAAAGGACTGCCTTAAGGAGATTCTGACAATAGTTCTTTTCATGACATGCCCACAGTTCATGTATAAGCCAAAATGATTGGAAAGCACACTGAACCAACATAGACTTACAAAGGCAAATTATTCATTTTACAAACGCATGCTAGAATAAGCTTCTGCTCCAGGGATCTGGGAGTGTACCCGGGAATATGTAAGCTAGGCCATACAAAACAAGGTCCACCTCTTCTGGGTGCTCTTAGCCCAAACCCACCTTCCCCTCCCCCGGTTTTGGTCGTACATTGGAAACTGTGTATACTGGTATTGGAACTAGGAAGCTGAAAGGGAATACCAAAATCGAGAGACACAGGGTAAAAAAGACAAACGATTACAAAAGCAATACTTGCAAAACTCTTTAGTGTAAATCTACTGAACAACTCATGGGGGGGAAAGGGAAAGGGGGAGGGGGAGGGGGAACGAGGGAGGATGTAACAAACAGTACAAGAAATGTATCCAATGCCTAACATATGAAATGGTAACCTCTCTGTACATCAGTTTGATAATAAAAATTAAAAACAAAATAGAGGAAAAAGAAAGTTCAATGAACATAACCCAAGATGATGGTGGTGGTGGTGGGCATCAGCCCTTCTTCAATTGCAATTTCCACCGTGACAATAGTCTAAATATCACATGATCAGCCACCACTAATACAAAACCATGATAGCAGTACTGAAGACAAAAGAGCCAAAAAGTCAATCTAATTGCAAAGTGCAAGAGTAGTCCAGTATAATGAAAGACAGGTCACAAAAACCAGTCTCAATGCACAAGTAGATCTAGCTGGAAGATCTTTTACAGCCCAAGGAACCATTTCAAAACAGGCTGAAAGGCTCTTACAATTTCTGCTGTCTCAGCTCTAATCTAAGTCATTTTCCCTCCTTCATCTCTGAAGGACAGCTTTACCAGGTAGAGAATTCTTAGCTGGCAGTTTTCATCTTGAGCACTTTATTGGCTTTAAGTCCTATGTTCAGAAATTTGCTGCTAGGCTTGATAGAACTCCCTTGC
This sequence comes from Perognathus longimembris pacificus, assembly GCF_023159225.1. NCBI lineage: Eukaryota > Metazoa > Chordata > Mammalia > Rodentia > Heteromyidae > Perognathus > Perognathus longimembris. The sequence goes on along the minus strand of NC_063184.1, from coordinate 153,959 downwards.
ACGGGAATTTTCTCTTGGGGAAGGTGACACAACACTAAATTGAGCCCAAAGCCTGGATGTTGGAACCTTTCTGGCAACTAAACGGGGCCCAGGGCTAAAATATCCAACTGATCGCTACTGGCTGAGGTCTAAAATATCTCTTGGTGCTGAGATTTATGAGCTCAGTTTGTCATTGGTGTCCCATACCACTCACTAAGCAATGAGGAGGACCAGGCAAGAGAATCACAAGAATGATGAGCTAAAAACTCTAATAGTGATCAAACTTATCAAAAGATACCTGTACTACCAAATATTCAAATTTTGGAACGCAACCACCTTGTATGATTTTTCACTGTAGCCTCAGGAGAGATACATGGCAACACACAGGGACACTATGGGCAAGGAGCTAGGGAGGACTATGCCCACCCAGCTTCTAACATATGGTACCCACCCTTGTTGGAGAATTAAAGTCTCCAACCAGTGGAAAAATTTAGCCCGGGCACGGTTACTCCGATGCCTCATTAGCACACTAATAGGCCCTTGGGAACACATTCCCAGTAAGGAGTTTCTGGTGTTTGTGGGCCAAAGGAAGCCACCAGTTGTTGTGAGAATCTCCTTTTTCCCCCTGCTTAGCAAGTCTCCCTGAGGAGACTTGCTTGACCAGCTGCCTTTAATGTTAGATTCTCACTATAAACAGGAAAGTCTCCTCACTGCTATTTCACAAGTATTTGGAGAAGTCAAGATTGATGATATCTAGCCTTAAGGAGATAGTAGCTAGGAGATGATTATAGTTCTACCTCAGTTGTATACAGTTCCTTGTTTTGATATCAACAATCTTTGTAGACACTACCTCCTGTAATTAGAAAGGCATTTGTACCAAGTTCCTGCCCTCACAGTAGGAAATTTCCTCCACTTTTGTATTTGAGACAAATGTCATGCTGTATTGATCTTTTACCTGTAATTGTAAAATCGGTTTCTAACCCTATATAAACCCTGGCCCTCTTGGAATAAAGTATGCATTGGTTCACTCGCCTTGCATCCCCCGTGTCCTGATTTCGACTGCAGTTACCCAGGTTCAACACACCCTCTCACATATAGCCTAGGCCAGTGCCTGTCACCCAACAGTCATCATTTCAGCTTCACTGTGCCAGAAGAACAGGAGTGGGGCTGAGGAAATTTCAAAGGCACTGGGGTCTATCAACCAGTAGGAGCAGGAGTCCCAGATAGGTGTGTGTGCTCCCTTCTCCTAGAGCAGCCCCTTGTAAAACTGCAGACTTGCCTAAGAGCGCAGAAAAGGATCCATAGGTTCTACAGATTTCACAAGTGAAAAGACAATTCTAAAGCAGGTACATTGTGTCTAGTCATGGATTGGTGTCAGATAAGGCAGACTTGTGAATATACAGATGCAAAGGAAGAAGAAATGAGAAGTCTTCTCACGTACAGTGGTTTGAGCTTCCATAGAGCAGTATACAATGCCTTGCTTCATGCTAACTTGACTCCTCTGGCATTCTCACTCCTAGCCTTGACTTAAAACTCAGCACACACTGGCAATGAAAGCCATCTCTCTTCAGCACACAGCTCTGTGAGATCTGAATATAGTCACATTATCTCAGGACCTTCACTGGAGCCAAGAATATATTAATATTTCCACCTACCTCTCCCTTACTGTCTGTGATAGGAGAGGTAACACTGGCCAGCCAAGACTCCAGTCCTGGCGTAGCCTGTGGATTACAGGTGAAAACCACTCAGGCAAAAGAAACAAGCCTCTGAAGGCTTCTGAGACAGTGCCCCATAATGGCTCTCCAATGTATGCCTCTCATGTGGAAATCTCATCACTTGGTGACAATTGCCATACTTCCTACAGGATGTACTTCTGGTCAGGGCCTCTTGAAATTCTCATACAGTATTGGAATTTGTTGAACTGAAAATCAATTGGAAGAGGTACTGTTATAAAATATCCTTTCTGGGGAGGGGAGAGGGAGGAGTAAGGGAGGAGGTAACAAACAGTACAAGAAATGTACCCAAGGCCTAACGTATGAAACTGAAACCCCTATGTATGTCACTTTGACAGCAAATAAGAAAAAAATTCCTCTCTGCTCTGTACTAATGCCTCAAACCAAGACCTAAGACCACAGCAGAAAAATGTTTTAGAAAACATTTCCTATACCATGTTTAGGTGTATAAGAATTGACTAAAGGCAACTCTCACAAGATTAAAGCAGAAGAAGGTTTATTGAGAGAGAGGGAGATCAAACTGCCTGCTACACTAGATGGAGGCAGGAAGAGAAAGAGCTTCTGGCTGAAGGAGACAGATTATACAGGGGAAAGTGGGGGGATGGTTGGGCCACAGAGAATACAGAAGTGACCTCAGAGGATGAGAAAATGACCTCAGAACATAGGGGAAATCCCAGTGCCCCAAGCATGCCAGTTACCTGGGTTACAGGAGCTGGGCACAGATTTTTTGGTTGCACCAATAAAAAGAAACAAGGGAAGGAGCCATTTGTCCCAGGTGGACCTAATAAGATAGACCAATGTTAAGATTCCAGAAGGAAGCAATCCAAAATAAAGTCTAGAGAGAATATTCAATTACATCTACAACTACTTCCAAAACATTCATAACACAGCAAACTTATGGTTTATCATAGAAACATGTTTAGTTCTTCCAAATATGCCAGACACTTGATGTCTCATTGGCTATACTGTTCCAGCTTCAGCGATATACTCACTTATTTACTTTCAGACTTAGTCGTGAGCAGCATGGTATGGCATGTTGTAGGGAATTGCTATCTTCTCCCCACTTCTTAGCCACCAGAGTTCCAAGACTGACCCAGATTAACATCCAGGAGTTGGAGTTCTCTCTGCCAAAGTACATAGAATACAGGTACCATATCAACATGTTTTCAGGTTCCATCACTTAAGGTTTTGAAAAAAGGAGGATGTACTGATTAAAACTCACACCCACCAAGAAACTATGGGAGACCAAAGGTTGCATGTGCTCCACAAAATAAATTTGCTTTACCATGCTTCTATTGACTTCCTTTCCTGAATGCTTTCCATTAATTTCCATTGTCTCACTAAATGAGACATTGAAGTTAAAACTTGAGAGCCACAAGGAAAGGACCAAACAACCCTTTCTTACATTTAAGCTTGGAGTCACTCACCCCTTCTCAGGTTACCAGTAAGCAACCTTCCCTCCATCTCTGTGGCTGTCATTTAAAGACCATACATAATGAGCGCATTCTAGTAAGTTCTCTGCAGAAACCAACACAAACTTAGCCATTGAAAAATTTCGAACTGGTAGGTTATGGATGGCCATCTTCTCCTCTCACACACAGATCAAGGTGTTAAGCCACACAGCCATTATCTTCTCAGATACCCTTCAACAGTAGATAACAGCATCTCAAATACTCAGTCTTCTGTTTGGAATTACCCATGTGGTGAGTTTTTGGAATATTTTTATTACTGTTAAGTAGTTGTACAAAGGAGCTGCCATTCACCAAAGCAGTTTAGGAATACAGTTCAAACACTTGATGGTAATTATAGATACTTTTACAGGGTGGAGAGAGGCATTCTCCTCTCCTAATAAAAGAGTTTCCTCTGTATCCAGCTTATTTTACAGGAAATAATTCCCTGCTTTGGCTTGCCAGCATCAATCCAGATGCACAATGGCAGGGAACTTGTCTCCACATTAACCCGATTTTTGGCTAAGTCTCTCAACATTTCCTGGCACTTCCATATTCCCTAACACCCCCAATCCATGGGAAAATTGACACATGCCAATCACTCAGTTAAACAGACTCTAAGTTGTCCCTTGAGTTCCATATGGACTGGTTAAAGCTTTCACCTTTGCCTCTTTTATGTCTATGGGTTTTAACTAAGAAGCCAAATGCTTAACCCTTTGAAATCATGTATGGCAAGCAGTTAGAGCCCAGTGCCAAACAAGACATATCAAACATATAACCCAGGAAGAGGAGAAAAATTGACAAACAAATTCATTTAACCAGGTCCAGTCACAGACCACTGGACCACAACAGCCCACAGCTCTATGGAAATCACAGTTTGGCATAAAGAGATGGAATGCCATAGGAAGCCTAACATACAGAACAGTCCTGGCTGGGGACAGATCTCTAGCCAGCCTTCTGCCCAGCAGTAACCTGCACTGTTAGGGAAAGAACAAGTGGACGAAAGGAGAGAAAGGAGGCAGAGACTGCAACAGACTAGAACAGACTTTAGTCATTGCTGTACCCAGAGTCCATGTGACACCAAGCAGGGTCAGAGGAACAAAAAGTGGGGAGTGGGGAGGGTTTTCAACTTTTATACATTCAAGAGATGTTCTTTGAAATGTCTTTGTTCTGTCCTGTTTGGGATGCAGAAAAGGTCAGGGATGAAGTTTTCCTGAGAAACACGAGACATCAGTGAGCCATGGAGCAATATTGGGTTATGAGTACAAAGCAGATTCTGATCACTTGCCCACCTAAAATTTCTGATTGGAGAAGCCACCCAACAAGATGGCAGCAGGGTAACAGAGGAATGACTTCACAGGCACAACCCAGGAAGCAGAACATATGAACATCCAACATTGACTTTCCATTCCCCAGTTGGCTAACCAGAAGGGCTGGGGAGGAACAAAAGCCCAGGTGTAGAAGCAGGCTTGGAAATAAGAAAGTGGGGGGTAGAGCATAGACAAGAGACAAATTTTGGAGCTCAGAACTCAGAGAATACATAGATCTCAGTCTGAACGAAGTTAAATACTCACTGTGCTGATGGCAGGTCTCAAGAACGTGCACTTGGAGGAATAGAGGACAAGGGTGAAAGGCAGGGCTTTTAACCCAGGCACTGGTCTCTGTGTAGGCCCCAAGCCCAAGAACGTTCTTGGCAGTTCCATTAAATTGGGAATAGCCACTGCTCTTCTCTAATGCTTATGAGGACACAGTGTGGCCTCTAACCCTGGAGAAAGGCTTTGGTGAGGCTGTGAATGCCACAGAAGGGGCCTCTAAGAGCCCATGTGTGACCGCCACATGTGATGATGCCAGAGGTAAAGACTAGTAGTCAACTCCCAATCTCCTACCTTCTTCTAAAGACATCCACAGCCATACCACCATGGTCAACTTGGGACCAAGAAATGTAGGCCCTCTCAGAAAGATGGAGATAATCTTTCAGTGAATTGAGACTCCCTCCTCTCTTGATATAGGATGACAAAAATATTCTGTTTGAGGGGCTGGGAGTATGCCTTAATGGTAGAGTACTTGCCCAGTATGCATGAGGTCCTAGATTTGATTCCTCAGCACCACATAAAGAGAAAAAGCTGGAAGTGGTGCTGTGGCTCAAGTGGTAGAGCCTTGAGAAAAGAAAGAGCCAGGGACAGTGCTCAGGCCTTGAGTCCATGCCCTAGGACTGGCAAAAAAAAATATTCATATTCTCATTATGTCCCACTGCTTAGGTGACCAGGTTTCAATAAACAAGAAACATCAATAAGGATGAAATCATTAGAGCAAAAGAATGTGCACTCAATCTGACTGAATAATAAGCTGCCAGCAGATTTTAAGAACAAAAGGGTACATCTATTTGAGTGACCCTTCATGGTGGCCTCTCATGATTTCTCAGCAGAGTATGCCTCTACTTACTGGTCTTACCTGGATCCAGATGCTGCTACAGCTCTGTACACTAAGGATGGAGAAGACAATGATAACTTCACAAAAAGAAGCAATTACAAGTTGAGAAGGATGCTCATGACTCTCACTGCCCCTCTACAAGCAGTCTGAGCTGTGCTACCTGTGTCTCTTCAGCTGTAGTGTGAGCACACAACCACTACCCTCTTGGATCATTCCAAGAACCATGAAGATTTACCACATGCACTGGTTGAATTCACACCATTCTTACCTCAGAATAACTCAGATGGCACAAGTCCTTTGATGTCCCAGAAACTGGTAAGCTGGCTCCTTGCTTCACATACACATATTGGGTGACAGAGCACATACCATATTTGCCATAGATACTATGTAGTTTTGTACCTATGTATATGAAAGGGGAGTGCAGCAATGAAACAATCCACATATTAAAATATCCACATGAGGAGATATTGACCTCCATCACAGTGTACTGCCAAATTAAAAACTGACATTTCAGTACACTTCTACAGTGTTTATCTTTCAACAGTTTGTAGCAGCTAAGGTAGCTGGGACAGGGACAATCGATTTTAGCTCTTTACACAACTACTCTCACTTTTTGTAGCAGAACATATTTGAATTAAAGGAAAAATTCTTTGAATACAGTGAGCTAGTTCAACATTCTCAAAGGTACTCAACTCAAGCAGGCATTGTGGGGACATTGCTGAAGCTAGAGGCATGGTTCAAGTGCATAGGGTGCTTTTCTGGTAAGCACAAGGCTCTGATATAGGGATGTATGGATGTCTTTCCCCAAGTTAGGAAAGGTGTCTTTATTACAAGAAGGAATAGGAAACTACTACTGTCTCTGAAAGATTGCCAGAAGACTAGACTTTCCCATAGGAAAGCTATTTTTCTCTGTAGTAGATCAAGACCCTTCTGTATTCTTGTTTGTAGACAGAGCCACATGTCTTTGGAGAGGGAATGGCTGCATCACAGGAGGGATGACTACAGGTAGCCTGTGACTCTCTCACACAAAGGCATATCTGATATGCTTTCCACAAGCAAACCAGTTCCACCTGGTATTAGCTGCAGTTGGCCCAGAAGCAGCCAGGTCAGTGATGTTTCCCTTCTCTGTCTTCATAATTTCAACCTTAGTCACAATGCCAGACAGTCTCCTGTGCACATCTTAGGTTCACTTCCAAATATGGCACTTGGGTGACATGAAGTTCTCAATTCAAGGATATGCAACTCTGGTCCCAATTCCAAAAGATTTGAATTGATGAATCTACAAAGGTTTAAGACTCTAGGTCTTTGCAGACATCATAGCCATTTTGATAATCTCCATCTCCTTGCTCAGACTCCATAAAAGCCTACCTTCAACCCCACTTACTTGCAAAAACCCCCATTGCCATGGGACATTTGCTACCCCGTACTGTGCCTCAATAAACAGTCCTTGCCCATTGAGATTGGGTCCAGCCTGTTCTTCTCCATTTTCCTGACAGTATGGTCTCTAAACTTCTGATCCTGCTAACATGCCAAAAGCTGGTCATGTCAGAGGAAACAGACCAAGAGTCCAACAACAGTAAATTAACCCCCAGAAAGTGCACATGACGAAGAAATTCGGTTTTCCGAGACAAGCTCTCCCTCTACATCTCCCGCATACATCACCATCATAGCTGTAGCACACACAATAGAATAGCAAATACCAACAACCTCCTCATCCTGGAGAACACTGGTCTGAGCAGACACTGCCAGGCTGCCACACAAAGGCAGGGTGAACACTCACACCAGTAGGGGGTGTCACTTACAGCAGCACCAATTCTATAACCACAAACTTCCTGAGCAGCAGAGAACAAACTTATGTTTTTTGCCAAAGCATGAGTGCACAACACAATTTGTGTTATTTACTTTATTGCCTTTTACTTTCTTCTGTAAAATGTTCTCATTACAAAACAATGTAGGCTGCTGAAGAAGAATGCAGCAATAGGGCCAGTTACTAACTTAAAGAGCTTAGTCTTTTAGAACATTCCTTCTCAAGTATTTAAAACTTAGAGCGAAAGACTAAGTAGTTTGGAATACTCAGTACATTGTGTGGTGTGTGGCATGTTCTATTTTAATTAACTTCTCATACTATATTGAGGTGGAGAATAAAGTACACTTTGCAGGTATTTTTTTTCCCATGGAAAAACCCTCTTGTTTATTTGATTAAACAAAAATAAAACATTTTTAAAGTCCAAAGAGACACCAACTTTGTTTTCAGGCTGTGGTAGCTGATACAGCATCTCCTTGCCACCTTGCCCAGCCCTCTCTGTGGACCACAGCGATACATTCAGAAGCCTGTTAGCAAACACAGGACTTTAAACACTTTGCCATTGGTTTTTCTCCTGTTCATTGCCTGTCATGCCTGAGGCCTGCAATACTAACATACAAGTTTTAGAAGTCAAAACAAAACAGGAAGGGTCAGGGACAGGTGTGTGTAAATAACCCAAACCCACTTCTGCCGAAAAGTTTGGAAAAATCTTCCACCCATCTATGGAACGTGGGGTCCACACTGCCACACAGCAGAGTGGAATGCAATGGCACCCCAACCAGGCTTGTAGTGAGCTTCCTGCAGCCCAGGAGGTATTCTGGTGGCACATAATCCTATTGATCTGCCTTGGAGAAATAACAGAAAATTAGAGGTTTGGTCTGTCTAATATCAGGCAACATGCCTCTGTGATATGTCATCCAATTCTGCATTTATTCTCTTTTAAAAAACAAAAACTGAGTCATACATTCTACACTGAAAGTATTTTTGCTGACCAGGCATGATAGCTAATGGACAGTATTTAAGAAAGATTCATTAAAAGGGAAAAAAAAATACAAACAACCCTCCCACCCACCCAACTATATGTAACATGCTAAACATCCCTTTTACCCACCCACCCTTGTCTGCATTGATGTTAGGAGAAAAGGAAAAAAAAAGAAGTTTCTTATGACCCTAAAAGCAAGAAAATCCAATAAATGAAAAACATCTTCCTTTGAAGAAAGAGAACTACACAGACTGTAAGAAAGAGAACTGATGATTTCAAGAAAGTAAACACTTCGCTACACACGCCAAACATTCTGCCAGTGTGCTGTGATAGCCCTAAGAAAATCACTACCTGAGCTGGAAGTTAATACAATCATTAAAAGAGGTCTAAGACCGTGTGGAACACAACACTTTTAGAACCATTACTGGTTAAATGGAGATGGAAAAACATCTCACCAGGCTGGCTTTTTAACCCGTAAGATCAGTTTTCAAAACAGACATCACTGAGGTATATTTCTTCAACCATGACCGTCATAAACCCAACTAGGAGGACTATAACAGTGGTCTTCAGACCCTCTCATCCAATCACATCCAACATTTTTCCAGGGAAGAAGACAGGAAGAGGGTCAATACAGTATATCCTGATAATGTGCTTCTTAAAATTTATCAAGTATTTTAACAAACAAGAAACAAGAAAAAGAGGGGAGAGGGGAAGGGAAGCAACCCGTTAATTAATTTTACCTTTGGTAGAAAAGAAAATCAAAACAAAAGAACAACACATCTTTCTCCAGTCACTGCAATGGGAAGAGCTGAGTCCAGAAGGCGCTCAGTACAATCGTGAAGTCAAAGGCCCTCATTCCCTTCAAATACCTGATGTTCCAACTCGACCTCTACAGTTTTCCCTAAAAAGTTCTATTTGCAGACATTCAAATACAGATAAAATATTTTTCTCTTGAAGAGAAAAAAGAGACCTAAAGGCCCTTATTATTTGCAGTTAAGTCCTCCAATGGGTCAAATTAACCAGTAGTTTCATAACACTGAAAAATGTGGTAGACAGAGGTATGTATAATTCAATTGAGGGGGGAGGAGGGGAGCCAGCTTTGTAAGAACTACTTGCATTTATCTGACATCTCTTTTTAAAGGTCAATCCTTTCTCCTGAGAGAAATCAGGTCCAGATTTATGAGGTGATCTGGTCCAGATCTAGAGGTAGCTTTCCCACTTCTGCCTGCTCCCCACTAGACTACAACAATTTTCAAGCTCTGTTTTTGCTAAAGTGAGGTAGATAAGACTTTCACCACAGTGAGGTAGAAAAGAAACAAAGGCAATCGGTGTGGATGGGGGAGTGTTGTGCCTGTGCCCTGGCCCACAGGAAGGCAAGAGAAGCCAGAGAAAGCTGCAGGCCTAGGAGGACCCTTTACAATCACCTTGCTTGTGTGTGACTTTTATACAGCCCCAGACTGTTGAAAACTCAGTAAGAGGGAGGTCCTAAATAAATACCCTAAGTACTTTTTGGCACCACTGGATTTAAAAAAACAAAACAAAGCAAAATGGGGGGAGGGGGGAGAAGAAAGCCTAAAACTTTGGCATATCTTTCACTATCTACCAGAACACAGCAATTCTAGAATCTTCCAAACAGGAAAACAACATATAAAACAAACAGAATTCTGTTGCTTCAAGCCTAAAAGATTTCTCTCCTGGAATAATTAAGCTTTGGCTTAAAACAGACTGAGGCCAGCCCACCTCAAGCTATTCTCTCAAAGCTCCATCACAAAGTGTCTTTCGTTCTGGCAACTTCTTTGGCCCAACACATGATTGAAAATCTGTTTAGGGTACCCTTCTATGTTTCCCAAATAAGCTAAACTTACAAGGGCGTTGATTGAGGAGTTAGTAGTGCACTTGGGATTTAGCCTAGGCTGGGCCCTGCTCACTCAGGATCTCCTGGCAGCCTTGACAAAGCACAGGTGGAGACCAGACTGCTCCAAACTGTACTAAGAAATCAACCTTTCTTTTTTTTGTTTTTAAAGACCACCCTTTTGAAATGTTAAGTGGGTGCCAACCATGAATTTATACCTATGGGCCAATTAGATTTATTTTAACATCTCAATAGCTCTAATACCAATGGGCACCTCAAAACATACATTTCTACCATCAGACCATTATTTCTACATGGGAAACCACCTAATCATCATTCACTCCATAGAAACATTTTCAGCTCTGCAGCCAAGGACCTACCGGTTTCACCATGTTGATGACAATCCTTTGACCCAATTCCTAACCCACCTCACAATGGGCAGGAGCAACACATTTGAATGCAGGTATTAGACCAGCCTCACACTAGAGAGAACCAAACTTTGGCCTTTACTTTGATTGGGAACATTCAACCTTATACCAATAAACACTCTCCAAAGTGCTTAGCACCAATCCCTGGGGGCCAGAAGTCAAGGGGGGGCAACCACAAACAGCTACTTGCTTTAAAAACAAGTTTTCCAAATGTGACTAATGTTTCTCAGATGCTAGTCACTCACACCCTTCTGGGTGCAAAACAGATAAGGGGAGCCCCACCTCCAAGGAAGGAGAGGCAGCATCTCTCACCCACACAATTGCTCTAAGCCACTTTGCAGGTATTTTTAAGACATGTACACATCTACTTTATTTTGCAGGAGTTTCACCTACTCCTGCCACTCTCCAATTATCACAGCAAACATTAAGGTAGCATAAAGAAGCAGCTTCACCCACAATCTCTACAATCCCAGACGTTGGCTCACTTGAAGTTCTGTACAAGCTATACCTTTAACATGCTTCCCTACTCAGAAAATTCTCTCAGAAATGTCCTCCAGTTCTCAAGGGTGTGTGAAAACTTTCCAGGTTGTAAGTGAGTTGAAATCCCCACTCTTGGGTCCTTAAGACCTCATTTACATGAACAAATACCTTCCTGATAATCTTGCATGGAGGTCTGGGCACTGGTATCCAGACATGATATCAGATATTTCTTATTGATAAAAGCCTACTCAGGAGAAAGGAAGCACCAACTCTACAGGGAGTTTGAGTAGAGAAGACAGGCAGCACCTGTCTTGACACTGAAATAATCATCAAGAACTTATCTGTGGCCTTGGTATCCCTTCCTATAGTTTCTTGGAGCCATTTATAAACCCACCTCCAAATTGCCTTCATGAGGGGCAATTAAATTGAATTGCAGGCTTAGGGAAAAAAAATCCAACAAAATATTTCAGAACAAATATCTCAAGATAATCAATGAGTATACCCTAATCATTGAAGGTGAAATGACAGCAATGAACTACACAATGCCCACCTCTCTTGGATAGTAACTTTCAGGATCCATCAGATCACTAAGAAATTCCCCCAATAACAGCAACTTTATACAGCTGAATTGATACCCATGATATCTCTGACAACATGAAATACTGTGTTGGCACTCCACAGGGAAGCAGACAATGTAGCCCTGTTCTGAGAAACAAGAATAAATTGGGAAACAGAAGGATACACCCATATTCATCCCTTCTTCTGAATATTTCCACAACTGCTCCCATTGTTCTAGAGGTAAACTGCCAAAATAAAAGAATGTGACACTTTTTCTGAGAATATTCTAAACATGGAAGACTGTTATTTTCTCATCCTGAGGAGGTCCGAGTCTGCATGCTTAGAGCTGCCCAATGAGCCTCGCACTGATGCACAGAAGGCTGATGCACAGAAGAGCTGCCCAGAGAGATGGAAGCATCAGCCATCAGTCGAGTATGCATCTGATACAGAGCTTCAACATTCTTTTCTCCCCTGTGACACTTCTGAATTGAGGTCCCAGGACAGACTCTGCTACAGAGAGTAGCTTGTCAAGAAAGAGATAAATGGCTCTTCATCTCTAAAGAATCAGGGATGAGGGGAAAGAGTGACATCCACTCACATTCTTTCCCACAGTGCCATATGAAACACTTTGCTAGAGTGTGCTGCTTGAGGGACAAGGCTTCCTCTGATCCAGTGGAGACATGTTGGCTTCTAGGTACTATGGGGAAACCTCAGTTTCTCTCATATCTCATTAATCTTTCACTTCTCAAAGTAGATACATGTCATATACCTACAAATGCATCCCTCGGCAGGGATAATTTACTCTGACCACTCTACACACATTCAAGTGGGAAAAGGGGGAGCATTGTAAGGTATTCCTTACCAAAGAAGGTATTTGGAACACATGGACATCAAGACTCATGTGAAGTTGTGACATAGTTCACATGCAACATGTAGATTACTATGGGGTGAAGACAATAAGGCAATATTGTATTCAGTCAGTACTGAAGAGTTAGAGTAGGATACTGGGCAGACAAGCACTACCTGAAATAAGAAGGCAAGCATTATGGGTTAGAGGGGGACCTTTGTTCACTTGATGAGCAGACTAACCATAGATCTAGTGCTCCCTAAAGCAAGCATTTAGGCTAGAGACATAAGCCAGATAAGATGCAAATCATCCTATGTGCCCTGTAGCAGAACAACACTTTAGCAACAACAGGAACAAATATGGTGCTTCTGTCCTAGTGTGCCTATGAGTCTCATAGAAATGAATGCCCAGCATGAATCATTCAGAGGAGATCCAAGAGCTGCCAACTGGACAGCCTACCTCACACACAGACTAAGCTTCTGAAAGAGTTCCCACAGCCTTCTAGAAAAGGCAGCTCTCTTCCACCTGTTTAGATGGAAAGCTGATGAAAACTCCTGGAAGAACCTGTTCATGTTGGAGGTGGGATTGTTCAAGGCCAACAGATAATATAATAATTCCCCTCTGCCGAAAGTAGTTTCCTTAAATACCCAAAGAGCAGAACACTCTTGCAGCAAGTAAGTGGAGTGCTATGTTAACAAGGGGCCTTTTTCTCAGAATTTGTGTGTTTTATTTCACCTCGGCTCCTGTCTCATGCCGGCCATTAAACTGCAAGTTGCCCAAATCTGATAGCTTTTGTGTCTGAGCTTAGGACAGCCATCTGAAGAGATGCCATGAGCCTGGGAATGGGTGGGGCTCCTTTGTTTGTATGTATTTGCTGCAGGCCTCATTATCTAACATCAACTGACTTTAAGTATCATCACATATTTGTGATCAATTTTTGAACACATCAAGCAGGTAACTACTATAACAACGTGGCATATTTTCCTTGCCAAGGAGAGTATATGCATCATGTTTATACTATTTCCATTGAAGGACTTTATGTATTTAATATTGACAGCTCTTTTTCCAAGGATTTGTGCAAGGTAACTGGGGCCTTGTATTGAAAACTTATTTCTAGGGGCTGGGGATATGGCCTAGTGGCAAGAGTGCCTGCCTCATATACATGAGGCCCTGGGTTCGATTCCCCAGCACCACATATACAGAAAATGGCCAGAAGTGGCGCTGTGGCTCAAGTGGCAGAGTGCTAGCCTTGAGCAAGAAGAAGCCAGGGACAGTGCTCAGGCCCTGAGTCCAAGCCCCAGGACTGGCCAAAAAACAAAACAAAACAGAAAACTTATTTCTAAAGATTACTTTGAAAATCTCCAGCGATAAACCCGAAAGGGGCCAATGTTTGAAAAATATGAACAAGTTACCTCTACTCCAGAAAATGCCTTGCCCAGGTATTTGGGCCCAAGTATCCTCTAATTTAATGGCCCTATCTACCCAGAGGAGGAAGAACAGCACTGTATATGACAAACACGGTCTCACCCCCCATGTTGGGGATACTTGTATCAGGGCCAAGAAATCTCAGGGAGCAGCCATGTTCAACTGCCATGTCTGTCACCCTGAACAACAATTTTCAACTTGAACTGTTTCTCATTTGTGCCAAAGCATAACTAGGTACACTCAGAACAAGAGTCCACAAGGCAGAAAAAGTACTCAAGGAAAATGCAAATACTTTAAGAAACCTCAAATTTTTCTCAGTGAAGAGGATCATCAATTAAGAGAGACATTAATATGTAGAGTGTTAACATCCCATCAAATGTAGGGTCAAATCATAATCATACAGGAGACTCAAGCCACTGGGTTTAGGGTACTCCTCATGGCTCTCACAGGTAGCTCAAATACCCATGGTCTGGACCAGAGCCCAGCTCCCTGAATGGTTCAAGTTAAGCAAATCATAAACACTAGCAGTTGGGGGTCTAGGAGTCAGCTCAACCTATACCTCTTTATATAAGTATTTACAAATCTGTGAGATACCATTCTTATTATTTAGATTTATTATTCCAGATATCAATTCCAGATATCAAGGTGAAAAGTCTTCTCCAAGACTGACTTCCATCTGTGTCAGGAGCTGAGCTAGAAACTAAGCTCATCCTGACCTCTGGCCGTGCTGATGTCGCCAGAATGTCGGGAGCCAAACTAGCAGCTAGATTCATCCTTACCACTGGCTGTGCTGTTATCACTAGGATGTACCAGATGCAAGGACCTTTGCTCATGGCCACTATCTGGAATTGCTTTGCCATTGTCTGCACCTTGCTATGTCCGCTGGAGTAGATTCCTATGTTAATCTACCTTTTCCTGTGTTTACTGTAATCAAATGTTGTAAACTTCAAAGCCTCTTTGTGTTCTGGAATTTTAACAACCCTATGCTATTCCCTGGTTCCAAAACTGCATATAAGCTGGGAGTTGAGAATAAACTGTTGCTGCAGTCTTGAGGTTCAACCTTACGGCTGCAGACCTCCAGTACCCCATCTTTGTCTCTTGTCTTTTTTCTCTTGCCTTATTTTTCCTTTTCCTTATCCCCACCGCCCCTCAGTCAGGATTCCTGTTCCCCTGCTGGCTGGCCTGGCAGGCATCTGCACAAAGGCACATCCACCCAGAATCGTACAAGCAGTGTTTTTTTGTTTGGTTGGTTTTGGTGTTTTTTGTTGTTGTTGTTGTTGTTTTTGTTTTTGTTTTTCCAGTCCCGGGCGTTGGACTCAGGGCCTGAGCACTGTCCCTGGCTTCTTTTTGCTCAAAGCTAGCACTCTGCCACTTGAGCCACAGTGCCACTTCTGGCCATTTTCTATATATGTGGTGCTGGGGAATTGAACCCAGGGCTACATGTATACGAGGCAAACACTCTTGCCACTAGGCCATATTCCCAGCTCGTACAAGTGTTTATAGTCAGAACACACTACGGTAACATTTTCCACACCAGCAAAATCTTCATCCCAAGAACAGCTGCAAGGTTAAGACTTGAGATAGAACAAACTCAAGAGGGAATGCAGGAAAGAGGACAAGACAGCATAAAAGGATACCCCAATAAGGGATGTATTCAAGTATGTTTTACCTGGCACCTGCAATGTGACTGCTACTACATCTCTTGTTCTTCACCCCTAGAGCATCTTCAGGTAAGGAGTTTTTCTCAAGAACAAATGTCCTCAGAGTGCCACAGAGTTCCAACCAGCAAGAGTCAGTGTGTTTCCATACACATACAGATGGCATACCTGTGCTGTGCCCAGAAGCCAACCACGTGTAGAGCTAAAGCTCAGGGGTGGGGAAAACATTGTCAGTGCAGAGATGGATCAGGCAGGACAATCTACATACCACACTGAATCCCTGGTCCTTATCCTCAGTATTCCATCACAGCAAGGGCAGGGAATGGAAAAGAACACCTGTAACCTGAGAATCACATATGTATGTGGAACCCACAAGGTAAGGACAGTGGTGGCCCAAGCCTTCATAAATAGCATCCGCATGATTGCCATCCAGAGAAATTCCCCTGTCTATAAATGGAGCTGTGCCTTTCAGAACAGCTGGACAGTAAGAGTATCACTTGGGATTCTAGCTAAAACTCTGGCCTGACAATGAGCCCTCCATTTAAAGGGACCAAGAGCATCAGGTAGAAGGAGATCAGTGTGTGGCCTCTGTGACCACAGCATGGGCAAAGATGAAGGGGAAACCACACACAGGACAACAATGACAATGGCACATACGTCCACTACAAATCAGAAGGTCTAGTGCATCAGGGACACAGGTGAAGACACCCAGGCTGTTGGAAAGGGATATACTACTAGTCCTCTAGTGCATGGCTCAGGCTTAACAATGTTAAATGGGATGCAATGTAATGGGGGCCTGTGTTGCTAAAGCAGAAATTACAAAATATTGGGGAAAAGCAACACGTCTTCCAACCAAAGAAGGTATAAATGGCTTAGATCCATTAGAGCAGCAGGCTGTTCCTAGAGACTCATACAGGAGGATTGCTGAATGAGCAGATGTTAACTGTCTTCAATTTTAATCTACATCATACATTGAGGCATATGGCAATGAAAAGCAATGTGGACTGTGGGAGAATGATTCTCTGATCTGTGGAGGACTGGGCCTCAGCACTAACTTTCTGGAATCCATTAGCAATCTAATAGGCCAATGGGGGCACACCTCCATTAAGGTATGTTCTGTGTTTGAAGGCTAAAAGAAACCAATTGATCATGAGACATTCCTCCCCTGATAAGAGAGGTCCTTAGAAGATTTATTTACACATTAATATGGGGAGAGGGGTTTTCTGTGTGGGGGGAGTTTTATGGTAAGAGAGTTAACAGCATAAACAAGCAGTTAGAAGATAAATTTAACCACGTTTAGATAAGTCTATCCTATGATGCCTTGGCAGATGTTTAGATAAGTCTTGTCTTGCAATGTTTATCTTTCTGTTTGAACTTTATTCGACCCTATTCCTAATACAGTATATAAACCCTGGCCCTCCTGAAATAAAATGTGCATTGGTCCACTCGCCTCTACATCCCCCGTGTCTTGACTATATGGTTGCAGTGACCCAGGCCCAACAACTGGCGTCCAGATCCAGGGACCTGATAATTGATCCACAGGAGATTGCGGAACTGCTGGGCTCTCGAGTGGAGGTAATACACAGGAGATAAGAGAACTGTGTATAATTCACAGGAGATAAGGGAACTGTGTGGTGAACTCCTATACTTAAAAATTTACGGGGTTATGGGGCAAGCTAAATCAACTCCTTTTTTAATCTTATCCACCATGTACTGAAATGGAACGGAGCTATGATCTCACGTTCACAAAAAGATAAGTGTATGCAGGTGGTAGTGGAGTATAATCCTTGGTTCCCAGAGGGAGAAACTTTAGACTGAGAAGTCTGGGAATGAGTAAAGAATAATGTGGAAAAGAAATATCGGTGTGGTGACAAGGTTCCAGTTACATTTTGGTGTGTTTGGCCATTGATGCATGCAGCACTAAGTATGATGTCTCCTGATGCTATCATAACATCAGCTGCTGAGCTCGACTCGAGGTTGATGTGGAGAAAGCCATGAAGGCCTATGACCTGCCCGAGGAGGCAGAAAGTCAAATTGGGCAGGAGCAAAAAGAGATAGCTACACCTTCACAATCTCCTGTCAGTTTTGTTAAAGAAAAATTAGCATCAAATAAGCCTTCTGCTTCTACATATGCTTTCAGAGAATGATGCTAATTTAGGCAGCTCAGCAGCACAGTCAGAGAGCTACTGAAGCTCTGGTGATCTGCCTGGGGCCTTCAGGAAGGTGAAAGTGAAAAACAAAAGATTGCCACTGCAGGGCCCACTTTTACTTTTCTTATTCTAATTCCTATGGTTCTGTTTCTCTCTCTTGCTATTGAACTTTTCCTTTCATTCAACCCCCCTCCAACTGGAGGTGTGGCACAGCCCTCTCATTATGAAGATATTGACCATATTTACTTAACTTAGGATAGCTGTAATATGGGGCCAACTTGTGGCTCCATTCCAGTGAAGGAGGCTTCTCCATCATCTTTCCTTTACAACCAGGCACTAGCAGGGGAGCCGCCACTCCCTATTTCCTTCCATCAGTTTGTAATTGGGGAAGGACTAGTGATTTTTCTTTTACCTCTCAAGAGAATTTTTACTGCAATTGCACTTTTAATTTGTGCCTGTGCTACATGTTTCATGCATATGTTTCATGTGTCTTTGTCCTTGTCTGATTAGTTGTGTTTTGTATGGACTGCTATATTGGGGAAAAAGGCCTCTGGTGGGTGGCCTTGGCAGGCTGATTGCTGGGGGATGGAAATCTCCACTGGGGAGGATCCCCCTGAGAATTTTCAGGGTCCTATGGACTTTCCATCACTCTGGCTTGCAGCTTGTGGACGCTGGACATGCCACCCAAGGCATAAATCCTCTATTTATATGTCCGGTTTTGTCTTGACTAGTTTTGTCTTTGAGGTTGGTACCAGTTTTAAATGTAAATTTGTGTTTCCCACATTTCTGTTGTCCATTTACAACGTCTATGAAAAAAAAGTCAGAGTCTACAATATGTTGTGTCCCCTTCTGCAAGAAGGCAGTTGAGAAAGTGCAGGCTGTTAAGAGTTGGGTTCAAATAGCCGGCTAATCTTAGCCTGAGAGTAATTCAAAACTGTAAAAATGCCCCTAGCTAAAATTGGAATAAACACTGGAGTCAAGTGCAGGGTAGGCTCAGTTATAGTCCAGGGGACCCCAACCCAGCTGAAAAGTATGTAGTATGCTAAAATGTCTTGCTAAAACTAGCAGGCCCTGGTGAATGAGACTAAAAAATGCTAAAAATCATTCATTAAAGGTTTTGTCTTAAGTTTTGGTCATTGCAAGAGTAAGATTGGCAAAAATACCTCTTGCCACTGAAAAATGTACGGCTGATAGTTCTTTTGAGCACTTTTAAGTTCTTTTACATAAATACTTGCATATGTGAATGCATGTATGTGTGTGTACATGCACACGTGTATGTGGGTGTGAATGTGTTCAAGATTAAAACTATATGATGTAAAAATGGGGTAGTTTAACTTTAAACTTCAAAAGGTCTTTAAGTTTGCGCACTACCAAAAGTTTTAAAGGATTATTACTTTATTTTAAAGAGGAACTATAGTTAAAAATATCCTTAATTCATGGTTAAAATAAGTAAATGAGAACTTATCATGGGCCCATGAGCCTATCTTCAGAAGTGAGGGATAAACTGACAAAGGTTCAGCTTAGTCCACGTGATAGGATAGCCATAGGGGACGTCCATTCATGGTGGAAGAAGGCAAGCTGGCACCAAGGCAGTTTATCAAGCTCTAAGGAGTAGGATGGAGATAGGAGATAAGCCCATTCTATAGGACAGGTCAATGGAGGCCTTTCTTTTGTTTCTTTTGTTTTCAGGTAAACATTGGAAACCTGGTGGTAAAAACGAATGATTTGACTGATGCTTCTAAAACTGCCCCTTAGGATGGATTCAAATTGGAATATCTTAAAGGAGAGTTAAAAGTTTATTTACCTGATATAATTTGATTTCTGTACAGTTTTCCAATTTGGATGTATTAAAAAGGCAAATATGCTAAGTCTGGAATTCTGGGGCACACTGCTAAGTGTACTCTTGTTACTATTGTTTTGGGTATCAGTTTAATGATTTAGGTACTAAATTTTGTAAGTGTAAACTGTGATGTAAAAGTAAGACTATAGTCAGGTAAATATTTTAAAGTACATAAACTAATGGGGATAGAAGTACACAGCTCTCATTAACTCTCTGTATATAAAAAAAAAAGGGGGGGCTCTTTTAAAGCAGGCAGTCTGGAGACAATGTGCCCCCTAGGCTTCAGTTTCTCCATGCTAATAAAGGCTGAGAGGAAGGTGTGAAAGCCTCTACTTTAAAAGGCTTTTGAATGCCTTTCTAGATAAGAAATTAGAAAGCAATGGGTGGCACCTAGTCTCCAGATTTTTTCAAATATGTCCAGGCTTGGTAAAGACCTGTCCTACATGGTTGTTTTAAGTTGGATATAGGAAAACTATGGCTACCAAGATGAGTGTTTAATTGCTACTGCAGTTTGCCTTGCATGTTTTCAATAAAATGATTTGTTATTTGCTGCACCTGGTAAAAATATTGTATCAGAGTTGTTGCAAATTTTGCCTTTGTACTTGCAACAGTATGGTTTAATAATTGCCCCTGATAAAATTCATTTAAACAGAAGATCCATTTAAGTATCTAGGATATTTAATTAGAAGACAAGCAATTAGCCCCCAATTAATAAAAATTTGGACTGAAGATTTAAACGCTCTTCATGATTTTCAAAAGTTACTGGGGACTGCTAATATCATATTAAATGGAGAGAAACTTAAATCATTCCCCCTAAACTCAGGAACAAGACAAGGATGCCCACTCTCCCCACTTCTTTTCAACATAGTGCTGGAATCCCTAGCCATAGCAATAAGGCAAGAGGAGGACATCAAAGGGATCCACATCGGCAAGGAAGAAATCAAGTTATCCCTATTCACAGACGACATGATCTTATATCTGAAGGACCCAAAAAACTCAGTACCCAAACTCCTACACCTAATAAACCAATTTGGCAAAGTAGCAGGATACAAAATCAATCCACAAAAGTCAGCAGCTTTTCTGTACACCAGCAATACACAAACAGAAAAGGAAATTATGGAAATAATTCCATTTACAGTAGCCAAAAAAAGAATAAAGTACTTAGGGATCAACTTAACCAAGGATGTGACGGACCTATTTAATGAAAATTATAAAAATGTAATAAGGGAAATCAAAGAAGACACGAGGAGATGGAAAGACCTCCCATGCTCATGGGTAGGCAGAATCAATGTAGTGAAAATGGCCATATTGCCCAAATTGTTATACAAATTCAATGCAATACTTATCAAAATCCCAGCCACATTCTTCACTGCAATAGAGAAACCAATCCATAAACTCATATGGAACAGCAAAAATCCTAGAATAGCCAAAGCAAATCTAGGCAAAAAAAGCAGTGCAGGAGGTATCACAATACCAGACTTCAAGCTCTACTACAAGGCCATCATAACAAAAACAGCATGGTATTGGTATAAAAACAGATCAGAAGACCAATGGATTAGAATTGAAGACCCAGAAATAAAACCGCACTCTTACAGCCAACTGATATTCGACAAAGGAGCTAAAGACATACAATGGAATAAACATAGCCTCTTCAACTACTGGTGCTGGGAGAACTGGGCAGCCATATGCAGAAAACTCAAAGTAGACCCAAGCCTATCACCATGCACCAAGATCAACTCAAAATGGATCAAGGACCTCAATATCAGACCTGAATCCTTGAAACTACTGAAGGACAGAGTAGGAAAGATGCTAGAACTTATAGGCACAGGAAGGAACTTCCTGAATATAGTCCCACGGGCACAACAAATAGGGGAAAGACTCAACAAATGGGACTACTACAAATTAAAAAGTTTCTGCACAGCTAAGGACATAGCCACCAAAATAGAAAGACAGCCAACGATATGGGAAAAGATATTTACCAGCACAGCAACAGACAAAGGCCTGATATCGGTCATCTACAGAGAACTCAAAAAAACTAAGCCCCTCCAAGCCCAATAAACCTATTAGGAAATGGGCAAAGGAGCTAAAGAGAGACTTCACAAGAGAAGATATACAAATGGCAAAGAAACACATGAGGAAATGCTCAACATCCCTGGTGGTAAAGGAAATGCAAATAAAAACAACCCTGAGATACCACCTCACCCCAGTTAGAATGGCCTATACTCTGAACTCAGGCAACAACAAATGCTGGAGGGGGTTTGGGGAAAGAGGAACCCTTCTCCATTGTTGGTGGGAGTGCAAATTAGTACAACCACTTTGGAGAACAGTATGGAGGTTTCTCAAAAAGCTCAATATAGACCTACCCTATGACCCAGCCATACCACTATCCTAAACAGCAAACCCCAAGATATCAAAAAGACATTTGTACTTCCATGTTTATCGTGGCACAATTCACAATAGCCAAAATATGGAAACAACCCAGATGCCCCTCCACAGACGAATGGATCCAAAAAATATGGTACCTATACACAATGGAATACTACATAGCGATTAGGAATGGTGAAATATTGTTATTCGCAGGGAAATGGTCAGAACTCGAACAAATAATGTTGAGCGAGACAAGCCTAGAACACAGAAAACAAAGGGGCATGATCTCCCTGATATATGACTGTTAACAAAGGGAGAAGGAGAGACAGTAGAGACCAAGTCTGTGAATACTGTATATGTTCTTGATACATTGTATATTGTATATATGTCTACCTGACCTAGAGAAGGGATAGAAAAACAGGTTGTAAGATATCACAAGAAATGTACACACTGCCCTACTATGTAACTGTACCCTTTTTGCATAACACCTTGTAAAAAAATTGTGTTCAACTAATTAACAAATAAAAAACAAGTTACTGGGGGACATTAACTGGCTTCGTCCTTCCTTAGGAATTCCCACATATGCTTTGCATAAGCTATTCTCCATTCTCCAAAGAGATTCAGCTTTAAATAGCCCTCATAAATTAACTAATGAGGCACATCAAGAGTTACTTTTAGTGGAAAAGACCCTGACCCCAAATTCCTTATCTCGGTAGGTTTATCTGCCCCTGTTGGCTTATTAACTCTACTTACTAAGTGAAAGCATAGGTATGGGCCATCCCAGAAGACCATGTAGAGATAATCACAGGCAGGAGAAGAGGGTTCATAAGGAGGTTTATTAGTGGGGCCATAGTTCCCACGGGAGAGGGAGCAACATGGCCTCTGCACCTAATCCAGGTGGCAGCTTCTCTCTCTAGGGGTAAAGGGGAAGTAGTTAGGTAGTGAGTAGGGGTGGCTCATTAGGTATGGGTGGATCTGGGGGCTAGTAGGAGGAGCTGAGGACCTGAGGCTAGGGAAATGCCTAAGGACTACCCCACAGGAGTGTTAGCACAACACAATAAGCCTTTGGAAAGGATTTATACCAGACACACATTCTCTAAAACACTAACCACATATTTGGAAATGATTAGTTTTGTTATTATGCAAGGTCATAAAAGGTGCCTACAAATCAGTGGGCAAGACACATACTTCATTATCATCCCTATACCTAAACAGCAATTTGAACTTGCATTACAAACCTCTGATCTTCTCCCTTTGGCCTTAAATGGCTTCACTGGAGAAGTTTTATACCATTTACCTTCTAGCCCTTTATGGCAATTTTTTCAAAAACAAATTTATATTATTGATAAAATTTTACTTTCAGAGCCCATTCTTAATGCTCCAAATGTCTTTGTAGATGGTACTCATGGCATTCAACATTTACTAGAAGCATTTGCAGTCATGGGGATTCCTTCTCAAATAAAATCTTACAATGCACCAGCTTATCCCAGTAAACAAGTACAAAAATTTTTTAGAATTTCATAACATCTTCCATGTTACAGGAATTAAATATAATCCTCAAGGTCAAGGTATAGTAGAACGAGCTCACTATACTTTAAAAACACAAATTAAAAAGTTAGAGGGGGAGTATGGATAGTACTGAGGGGTATGCAACTTCTATGAAAAGTCTTTATGAAATAGCCTGAGCCATTATTAAGGAAACAATATTTGTTTTTAATTTATTTGTTTTTATTTTTAAAATTTGCCTCTAGGAGATATAATGGCCAGAGCAGGGCACCACTTCTTAGCCCTGCCTTTGTTAAACAAGCCACAGGCTGTCTGGAGTTGGTTGGGTGTGGGGATAGATTGTGTTCCAGGGGAGATAATAACCCAGGGGCGAGGGTACACTTATGTTTCTACAGTGCACAGCCCATCTTTCTAGCACCTGCTCCAGTGGATCCAGCAATAAACACCCCCTGTGCATCAAGACCAGGGTGAAACATTCTCATCCAAATGACAAGGCCATTCTAATGGACATGTGTGCACTGATAACCTGTAGGGGCTACATCAGGGGTAATGTATTGGGCCTATATCTCTAACCCTCATTTATTACATCCATATTTATGGATGGAAGCCCCAGTCTGTTTCTATAATTATTCCTGACTTACTCTCTCCCCCTTATGGGTCTGGCACTCCAGTCTTTCCTATGGAAGAAGGACGATCTTTTAACTTCTCTTACTCTCAGTTCTCTAAAGCTATCTATCTAGGCCGTTCTCCATGATATCCCTTTAAATATTAATATTGGATTCAACACAGAGGTTTATATAATTCCAGTAGAACTTGGCTGGTTAGACTGTTTTCTTGTTCTGTGGGATCTCATACCTAGAAGTAAGACAATTATCCTAGTCCTGGCCTGCCTAAATGTGACATTTTTACTTATCTGAACCTGAACTTTACTGAAAGGCATTAGGAAACTGGTCAAGGAATTTTTCCAACTATATGAAATACATCCCAACATATTTGATATGATTGGAGACCTTTTGGTGTGTGCTTACAAAACTGCACTGAATATAACTCATCTTGTGACCCTGCTTTATCTATGAGCATGTCCTACTCCATGTCTGCCAGTTTTTTAGGATGGTTTGAGCAGGCTTTAGTGACCCCCGGCCTGCTTTTGCCCGTGAAAACAGGCTATTTCCTCCCCAGTGTCATTTGTGGAAATTAGCGCCTCTTTGGCCACTGTATTGTTGGCCTATAAAATCCTAGCCTTATTAAAAATGTCTGATTACTAAAACTTATTGCCCTGGCAAAATTACCAGAGGGCCATTGATTGCCTAAAGGTGTTTTGAAATTCAGTGGGACACCAGCTTGCAAAAGCCAGCGTACTTAAAAAGCAACCAGGAAAATAGATTTTGCACAAGTCAGGCTTTATAACCTAGCTTCTTTAACCAGTCTGTGCAGAAAGTTGCAGGCAGCCCAGCAGGAGGTGTGACATTCCATTGGAGCCACTGGGAGCCACTGCTGCCTGCTGCCACCAGGGACCCTGCTCATCCTATTTGGGTTAAGATGGAAGACAGACAGCCTGACAGTCCTCTGGAAGAATCTACATCTTCACCCTGTGCACCCCTACCGTGTCAAGATAGGATCGTGATTTTTGACCCAGTGCCACTCATTTTGGGTGCCTGTTCGCATTCATCATCCGGAGGACCTGTACAAGCTGTTCAAACAGCTTTTGAAGAGGAGTCGTCGTGCAATTGGACTGATTATCGCAGGACTGATTATCAGACTGATTGCCATTGCTACTACCGCAGCGATATCCGGAGCCACATTGGGACAATCTGTATAAACTCATGACATTATGGTGAATTGGCACCAGGACTCCCACAATTTGTGGCAACATCAGCTGGAAGTAATTGCCCACCTTCAAGATGAAATAGAAGCCGTCAAAGGAGGGGTGTTTTGGCTTGGACAGAAATATCTGGCTTTACAGCAATGATTGTTTTTAACCTGTGATTGGAATTCTAGTCATATCTGTGTAACACCTTTTAAATATAATGCCTCTGAATGTGAATGGAATGATATACAAATGCTTATAGATGGAGCCATAGTAAATGGTACTTTAAGTGAGTATATAGCTGGAGGTTTTTGAAGCTTTTCAAAAGGAATTACCAGATGCCTCTTCTATTGATGAGATAGCCCAGGGACTAGACGAGACCCTAGCAGGATTAGACCCCAGGGGTGGTGGCAAAGTATTATACATAGTGTTAGAAGTGCTTCTATTGCCTTAAATAATTATGCTATGAGTCTTTCTCTTAGGACACAGTTCTATCTTAGCAATAATGAAGCATTTTGCTGAGAATAAATCTTCTGAAATTTTTCTCACTGCCCTTAAGCTTACTCAAGAAGTGGCTGCAGACAAAAAATAAATAAATAAAAGGGGGAATTGTGGGAGAATGATTCTCTGATCTGTGGAGGACTGGGCCTCAGCACTAACTTTCCAAAGCCCATTAGCAAACTAATAGGCCAATGGGGGGACACCTCCATTAAGGAATTTTCTGTGTTTGAAGGCTAAAAGAAACCAGTTGATCATGAGACATTCCTCCCCTGATAAGAGAGATCCTTAGAAGATTTATTTACACATTACCACGGGGAGAGGGTTTTTCTGTGTGTAGAGAGTTTTATGGTAAGAGAGTTAACTTAGCGTAAACAAACAGAAGATAAATCTAACCATGCTTAGATAAGTCTATCCTATGATGTATTGGCAGATGTAACCATGTTTAGATAAGTCTTTTCTTGCAATGTATATCCTTCTGCTTGAACTTTGTTCGACCCTATTCCTAATACAGTATATAAACCCTGGCCCTTCTGAAATAAAATGTGCATTGGTCCACTCGCTTCTGCATCCCCCATGTCCTGACTACAGTTGCAGTTACCCAGGCCCAACAGTGGACCATAGAAATACACACTCTAGCCTCCATTATGACCAAAAAGGAAATCAGAGCTGCAAGTTTCTTCTACAATATTTATCTTGCAACAACTTAGGGCATGGTAAGAGATTTGGGGCATGCTGATTTCAGAGCTTTAGACAGTCTCACCTGTATTTACCAGTGAGAAAAGGCATGAGCTGTCTAACACCATGTGGATATGATGAATGCTGCCTATATTTGTCTTGCAAAATGTTCATGTGAGAGACAGAGATGATGACAAGGCTGAAAAGATAAAGTCAATAAATTATTCCCATAGAGGGAAACTCCTATTGAAGGAAAGCGAGACAGGAAGGGTTTTGTGCTGCAGCATGCAAAGTATAGCCTTAATCTGTGTAAAGAAACCTAACACTGTGAGCTTTAACTGAATGAAGACCACTCTCACCACAGTCTCAGCCTCTTTTTTACAAAATGGCATCTCAGCACTGTTGTGGGTATGAGACCCTGGGGCAGGCAGAGAAACTAAGAAACAAGCTGAGTTGGGGGCAAATGGCCAAACTCTTTACATTTACATGGACATTCAGAGATGCTCATGGTTTTCCCAGCTTCCAGCAGGAATGAGCCACAGGCATCTCTGCAAATGGCCTGCTCAATAGTAGTCCTGTAGTCCAAATTTTACATCTCCAAGGACATCCTTAGTAACTTACAAATAACATATCCAAAGGTTGTATGGGGAAAATGGCTCAGGAAAATGTCTACATTCTAATTCAAAGAACTGGAAAACAGGTTAGGTGACACAGAAAAGATTGAACTAGTGTTGTGCCAAGTCGCAGGACCACCCCCAAGAAGACCACCGAGATTCAGACACTCCGAAATGCAAAAGCAAGGCAAGGGTTTATTTAACGAGCTGCCAACTCGGGCCTCGTCCTACCCACCTACACAGCGGAGGTTAGGAGGGAGCCCCGAGCTGTGATTACACAGGACTTACAAAGGCAAAGAACAAGGTTACAACAATCAGGTGTGCAAGCAAGATTAGAACACAGGTACAAATCTGATTGGCTCAGGGTTCGATTCTAAAATGGGGTTCACGTGGTGGGGCCTGACTTCAAAGTCTGGCACCTCATTTCCCCCTTTTTCTTTTTGGTACCTTGGGAGCCAATCATGGCTCCATTTTGTCCATTTCAATGGCTTGCATGTCTAGGGGATGATATAGAGGTAAGGCATGGGCCAGTAGGGCCAAAAGTAGTATCCGAAAATAACTCTGGTCCCTCGGTTTTAAAGGGGGGCTGATGGGTGAAGATCATCCATCTTCTGTAACTTCTTCAGGCTGACTCAGGGGCGTTGACCTCACCCAGCCAGGAACCTATAACCCTAGTCTACTTTACCAAGGGACTGCAGGATTCACCTCACTTTGGAGTGAGCTGCCAAAATAACATTAACACCAGCCAGGGTAGTAAGGAAAGAAGGCAAAAAGAAAATTATAACAATATTCAGTCTAACTTTCTTTTCTTGAGGCGAAGGCGAAGCGGCCCAGCTGGGTGCTTGGAGACCTCCCGTGTTCCATCACGGTAGTTGTCATCCAGGGCAAAGGGGTCAGCTGGCCTGGCATGGAAGCAATGAACCCAAGTGGCGATGCCGTCCAGGGTCCCCTCCACCGTGGTTAATCTGTTGATTGGGGGCATTGGCAAGCTGACAGGCCTTTAACAGATCTCAATAAGGACACAACACAATCTCAGGTCTACAAGCTTTCTTTCCTAAACAGATGTATCAACTTAAGATTCTTACTGCCAGTCAGGGCTTTGAGTAAATGCAGGGGGTGAGATTTTAATCTATCCTCTCATTTAACAAACTTACCCTTACTAACCACTATCACATATGACTGGCAAATTCCTGCCCAGTAGACAGACATGGGCACTGGAAAGGCATGCTCATGAACTATTCTTCTAGGACTTCCCGGCTTTAACTTTTGAAAGGCCAACAGTAGTGACTCTAGGATCTGACACCAACTCTGCCATCCAAGCAGTGGCTTACTGCCTCTGGATGCTCCATCACTTTTGTCCCAGGAGGAGTGACTTTCGACTTGGACTCAGGGCCTGAGTGCTGTCCCTCAGCTCTCCAGCTCAAGACTAGCACCGTACCACTTTTGAGCTCCACACCACTCTGTTCCCAGCACTCTGCTGGCTGATTAGAGACAAGTCTCTCACAGGGACCTTTCTTTGCCCGGGCTGGCTTCAAACCGCAGATTCAGATCAATGAGTCTTATAAGGGGCCACTTTACTCCAATTAGAAGCAACAAGGTGGTCCACACAGAAGTAGTTTTTAAGCATGCTCTCTTACCTGGAACTTAAGGGTCAGTATTAGGTCTTGACAAACTTGTAGGAATCACCTGTGCTTTTCTGTGGGCCTGCTGGAAACTGTTACAAAAAAACCTACAAAGAAGCTGGAATGGCAATTAAACATTTTGGTAGCCATAATTCTCCTTTTCTCACTTTGCAATAATTATTTAGGACAATTTTACTTCCAAATTTCTTCCAAAAGGCTACAAAAACAAAACAATTAATACAAAAGGAGGAAAACACACAGGCCTAAGAAAAGCTACGAGTTGGAGATCTCCCAAGCTGGCCGGCCCACAACCTCCTACAAGGGTGCAGAAGGAATGGACCCGAGTTGGCCCACAACCTCCTGCAAGAAGGAGTGGACCCGAGTTGGCCCACAACCTCCTGCAAGGGTGCAGAAGGAGTGGACCCGAGTTACGAGTTGGAGATCTCCCAAGTTGGCCCACAACCTCCTGCCAGGGTACAGGAGGAGTAGACCCAAGCAAAAGCAAAACAGACAGACAAATTACAGGACAAGACAAATGAACAGCGCTGTTTTCTTACCTTCGGAGTCTGGGATCTCGGGGTCTCTGGGGCTATCCCGGACGAGCCCCCAAATGTTGTGCCAAGTCGCAAGACCACCCCCAAGAAGACCACCGAGATTCAGACACTCCGAAATGCAAAAGCAAGGCAAGGGTTTATTTAACGAGCTGCCAACTCGGGCCTCGTCCTACCCACCGACACAGCGGAGGTTAGGAGGGAGCCCCGAGCTGTGATTACACAGGGCTTATAAAGGCAAAGAACAAGGTTACAACAATCAGGTGTGCAAGCAAGATTAGAACACAGGTACAAATCTGATTGGCTCAGGGTTCGATTCTAAAATGGGGTTCACGTGGTGGGGCCTGACTTCAAAGTCTGGCACCTCACTAGGGCCCAAGAGGACTGAATTGGCTAAACAGCCAGCTGTAAACTGTGCAGAATGTCTCCCATTCACTATGGACACTGTATTCACAAATGCAATTAAATTGAAAAAATGCCATGGAGAAGGATAGCTGGACAGGTTAGCCTGAGACAGGGGATCTCAAGCCAAGATTTATAGAAGGCTGACAGGGCAACATGTACTGTCATCTAGGCAAAGTAGGACTAATATGCCCAAGTCTGGTTCTTGTCTAAGTGAAAGCAGGATCATACCTCTGCTCTGCCTCACCAGAAGAAGATAGCCTCAATTGTTGTATTTGGCCCTTTAACATGGTGCTCATATTATATAAAGGCCAATTCAAGATCATTGTTTCAATCCAAGTCTCGGGTGCTTGGGAATCAATCTCCAGCATTTCACTTGTATTAAAAAGATAGGATTTGGGGCTGGGAATATGGCCTAGTGGCAAGAGTGCTTGCCTCGGATACATGAAGCCCTGGGTTTGATTCCCCAGCACCACATATATAGAAAATGGCCAGAAGTGGTGCTGTGGCTCAACTGGCAGAGTGTTAGCCTTGAGCAAAAAGAAGCCAGGGACAGTGCTCAGGCCCTGAGTCCAAGGCCCAGGACTGGCAAATAAATAAATAAATAAATAAATAAATAAATAAATAAATAAATAAGACAGGATTCATGATTTCTTCCTTGATAATTCTGAAGAAGGTAGGGTGAAAGCACCAAGAGTGCTATAACATCCACAGCTCCGCTCTGGTGTACACTGCATGAATCATTAACAGCATTCTTTATTTGGAATGTCTAAATATACATGCCATGAAAAATGCATTATCAAAATAGACTAAAGTGGGCTGGGAATATGGCCTAGTGGCAAGCGTGTTTGACTCATATATATGAAGCCCTGGATTCAATTCCCTAGCACCACATATGTAGAAGAAAACGGCCAGAAGAGGCACTGTGGCTCAAATGGCAGAGTGCTAGCCTTGAGCAAAGGGAAGCCAGGGACAGAGCTCAAGCCCTGAGTCCAAGGCCCAGGACTGGCATAAAAACAAAAAACAAAAAAGCAAATTCCAAAATAGACTAAAGTTAATGATTATTTCTCTATTATGTCAATGTAAAATTAGAACCCACCTGGGAAAGCATTCCACAGATCTATTTAACCTCTTCACTGGACACTATCTCTGAAAGCATAGGTCCCAGCCATCCCAGAAGACCATGCAGAGATAATCACAGACAGAAGAAGGTTCATAAGGTTTATTAGTGGGGCCATAGTTCCCACGGGAGAGGGAGCTACATGGTATCTGCACCTTATCCAGGTGGCACCTTCTCTCTCTGGGGGTAAAGGGGAAGTAGTTAGGTAGTGAGTAGGAGTGGCTCATTAGGTATGGGTGGATCTGGGGGCTAGTGGGAGGAGCTGAGGACCTGAGGCTAGGAAAATGCTAACAATCTCCAGGTAAGTGAACAGAGTCACATCCCTCTTATTACCAACATCATTAAGATGTGAAATGCCTCAGTATTACCCTTCTTTAATACCAACCATCAGCCATCACATTAGAGGGCAATCTCACTTTTCTCCACCCCAGACTGGCTAAGGTGATTTGAGATCAAATTTCATACAGACCCCTGTGCTTTTGAGGAGCCAAACATTTCTGTCTGTGCTCCAATCCAACAGCTACTTTGTGATCAATGGCTCTGAACCATCCCCAAATCCCCCTCCTGTCAAGAATTTCAGACTCACATCCCCATAAAACTGCAAGCATGATTCTCAAAGTGTCACAGACTTTGAAAACAAGGCCAGCAGGCACTTTCTCCTCACACATGATTCCAGTGGTTCACAGCTTTTCCCTGTAGAGCTTCCTAGGAAAAGCACATCTACACGTTATATAATGAGTGTACAGTATGGATTTTCAGAAACCAGTGAATCTTCCTGCCCAGAAGGAAGGTATTTATACTGATGCATCCATATTCTAGACGTGATGGGACAGCAATATTCATTTGGTGCCAAAGGGATCAGAACAGAAAGATCTATCTCCAGGAACAGCTATTCCATAACCCTTCACCACCCGAAGGATAAAGCTCAAGAATGCCATTCACATCATCCACCTATGTGAGAAGCTGTCTGAACAGAATTCAATCAGTTCCCTGGAAGAACTACCTACTCCTTATAAGGTAAACAGAGACTAATAGGATTCTCAACTTCTGTACATCCCGGTGCAGCGTGGGGGGAGAAAATGAGAATGAGATCAAGAACCACATGGACGTTGGAGAACATAATTAACACCAAGGACCACAAAGTGCTTGTAAAATCAGAAGACACATGGAGAACTGCTACCAATGCAGGAGAATGGCATTGGAATTCCTTCTCTTGTTCTGGCAGCAATATCTAAAATTGGCCATGATCAATGGAGAGACTTCTCTTCCCAGGTAAGTTTCCATTAAAATTCCAAGAGTTAAAATAAGATCGTAAAAGTAAGACAGGGTTGCTAAATGCTTCCCTTTCCTTTCTAGATAAAGGGAAACCACAGAAAGTTGTCATCTTTCAAGAGAGCATGGACACATGGGAGAGAGGCTGGCATGCTTGATGCTATCTTCTAGACAGCTTGGTTCTTGGGACAGCTCTGCCTTCCCCAAATGACACTTGCCCAAACCTATCAAGGTTATTATTTTATAGCTTTCTCCCAAATGTCCCAAGTATGCTCAAACACAAAAACACATATCAGCTTACTGAAAACAGAGAGAGTAAATAGCAGTGGGGTGGATGAACCTTACCTTTGTGTTTCAAAGGGAAACACTTGAGGTATATCCCTTAGCTACCATTTAGTAGGAATGACTCACATGGCCTACAAGTGACTGTTTTCAGACACTATCCTTCAGAGGCTACTCTCTTCCTGAGACTTTTCACCAATTCCATTGCTGTCCTCCACATCCTTATCCACACCCCTTCTATGCTCCAGTGGGTGAAACTGATCTGTAGGTTGTCTGTTGTTCTCTTGTTCCAGAAGTGGCACTATGCCAGAGAACTTCTCAGGCCAAGGGCCTGGTTGCCTCCAAAGTGAGGGACATTGCATCTATCCAGGAAATTTTCATTCACCCACCAAATTTATTTCCCCCTGCACTTCTAATGGGGTTCTGCAAGTCACACCTGAAGCAGGAAACCCTCTGGAATGCCTTCTGCACTCATGGTGAAGTGCCAGACTTTGAAGCCAGGCCCCATTTTACCACGTGAACCCCATTTTACCACGTGAACCCCATTTTAGAATCGAACCCTGAGCCAATCAGATTTGTACCTGTGTCCTAATCTTGCTTGCTTGAACAGCTGATTGTTGTTACCTTGTTCTTTGCCTTTATAAGCCCTGTGTTATCACAGCTCAGGGCTCCCTCCTAACCTCCGCTGTGTCCATGGGGAGGACAAAGCCCGAGGTACAGCTCGCTTAAATAAAGCCTTGCCTTGCTTTTGCATTTCAGAATGTCTGGGTCTTGGTGGTATTCTTGGTGGTGGTTTCGCGACTTGGCACAACATTTGGGGTTTCGTCCAGGATGGCCCCAGATACCCCCGAGACCCCAGACTCCGAAGGTAAGAAAATAGGGCTGTTCATTCTGTGTGTCTGTGTCTGTGTGATTTGTAGTTTTGTTTTCTGTTTTGGCCAGCCGCTTGAATCTGAACCTGTAGGTAGTGAAGGACCAGCTGGAGTGGACACGCTTGTATAGGCAGGCCTGGGCCTCCACAGGGGGCTCTCAGGCTTCCCACTACCATCCTGAACCTGGGACTGGACCGGGAAGCCCTTTTAACAGGCGCCCGTCTAGTCCACTCTATATTCGGGGTTGTCTGGTCCGCTCCTACACAGGAACGGGAGAGAGAAAGCCTCAAGACTGTGTGGTCTGCCCCCTCACAGGGGCAGGAGAGACACAGTGAGACTGTGTGGTCTGCCCCCTCACAGGGGCAGGAGAGACACAGTCCAACCTGTAAGCCGCGGCTCCCTAAGTCTGTCTGTAAGTGTTGTCTGGTCTTTGTGCCTGTGATTATTTTTGAGTGTTTCTTTCTTGCGCTGTGCCTGACTGACAAATGGATGATGGGGAACGTTCCTTCCACTCCCCTGGACTTGACTTTAGCTCACTGGAAAGATGTACAGGTGACAGCCCACAATCAGTCAATCAGTGAGAGTGTCCACAAAAAAGAACTCTAGGGGGACCCCCTCCCAGCCTTCTTAAGCAGAAAATTGTTTGGTGTGCTAAAATGTTTTACTAAAACTATCAAGCCCTGGAAAATGAGGCTAGAGAATGCTAAAATCATTTGTTAAAGGTTTTTGTCTTAAAATATATGGCCGATGCTTATTCTGCGCACTTTAAGATCTTTTGAAAATGTATGTGTGTGTGCATGTGTGAGTGTGAACATGTTCAAGACTGCAGTATGATGCAAAACTAAGTTTAAGTTTAAAGTCAAAGGGTCATCAAGTTTGGGCATTACCAAATGCTTTAAAGGATTTCTAGGGTTCTTTAATTAAAATTTAAAAAAATCAGAGCTAAGTGTCAATTTGGATTTAAAAGGATATATATATATACTAAATTAATGGGGATAGAAGTAAACTCTCATTAACTGTGTGTATGTAGGAAGAAATGGCAAAATGGGCCAATGTTTTTCACTAATATATTGGAAAGCTGAATGGATAAGTATTTCTAATAGTAATTCTTGCATTAAGGAAAAATTCAAAGGTCTTCTTCATGCCATGCAGTAACTGGGACTGAAGGAAAAAAAAAAAAAGAGGCTCTTTTGAAACAAGCAGCCCGTAGGCAAAGGGCGGCACCTGGTTTCAGAATGCCTGTGAGCTTCAGTTTTTCCAATGCAGATAAAAGCTAAAATGTTGTGTTAGTGTTAAAAAAAAAAAAGGCTTTGGGGGGCTGGGGATAAAGCCTAGTGGCAAGAGTGCCTGCCTCGGATACACGAGGCCCTAGGTTCGATTCCCCAGCACCACATATACAGAAAAAACGGCCAGAAGCGGTGCTGTGGCTCACGTGGCAGAGTGCTAGCCTTGAGCGGGAAGAAGCCAGGGACAGTGCTCAGGCCTTGAGTCCAAGGCCCAAGACTGGCCAAAAAAAAAAAAAAAAAAAAAGGCTTTGGAAATCAAGAATACATTTTCAGATAAGAAATTTGGAAGTAAAAATTGTCCTAAATAATTATTGCAAAGTGAGAAAAGGAGAATTATGGCTACCAAAATGTTTAATTGCCATTCCAGCTTCTTTGTACGTTTTTTGTAACAGTTTCCAGCAGGCCCACAGAGAAGCACAGGTGATTCCTACAAGTTTGTCGAGATCTAATACTGACCCTTAGTAAGTTACAGGTAAGAGAGCATGCTTAAAAACTACTTCTGTGTGGACCACCTTGTTGCTTATAATTGGAGTAAAGTGGCCCCTTATAAGACTCACTGATCTGAATCTGCAGTTCGAAGCCAGCCCAGGCAAAGAAATGTCCCTGTGAGAAACTTGTCTCTAATCAGCCAGCAGAGTGCTGGGAACAGAGTGGTGTGGAGCTCAAAAGTGGTACGGAGCTAGTCTTCAGCTGGAGAGCTGAGGGACAGCACTCAGGCCCTGAGTCGAAGTCCAGTGGAAAGTCACTCTTCCTGGGACAAAAGTGATAGAGCATCCAGAGGCAGTAAGCTACTGCTTGGATGGCAGAGATGGTGTCAGATCCTAGAGTCACTCCTGTTTGGCCTTTCAAAAGTTAATCGAAGCCGGGAAGTCCTAGAAGAATAGTTCATAAGCATGCCTTTCCAATGCCCATGTCTGTCTACTGGGCAGGAATTTGCCAGTCATCTGTGATAGTGGTTAGTAAGGGTAAGTTTGTCAAATGAGAGGATAGATTAAAATCTCACCCCCCGCATTTACTCAAAGTTCTGACTGGCATTGAGAATTTTAAGCTGATACATCTGTTTAGTAAAGAAAGCTTGTAGACCTGAGATTGTGTCCTTATTGAGATCTGTTAAAGGCCTGCAAAGGTATATTGTTAAAAATTGCAAGACCTGTCAGCTTGCCAATGCCCCCAATCAACAGATTACTAAAGGAGCTCGCCTCTGTGGGAATAGGCCAGGCATGTATTGGGAAGTAGATTTCACAGAAATTACAAATATTTGCTAGTTTTTCTAGACACCTTTTCAAGATGGGTTGAAGCCTATCCAACAAAGCATGAGATTGGGAATGTAGTGGCTAAGAAGATCCTGGAAGAAATCCTACCCAGGTATGGCTTCCCATCCACCATTGGGTCAGACAACGGACAGGCTTTCGTCTCAAAAGTAAGTCAGGGAATAGCTGCAGCACTGGGGACGGATTGGAAATTGCATTGTGCTTATAGACCCCAGAGTTCAGGACAGGTAGAGAAAATGAATCGGCCTCTAAAAGAAACCTTAACTAAACTGGCCTTAGAGACTGGCGCAGACTGGGTGTCACTCCTTCTTTTTGCTCTGCTTAGAGTAAGAAATTCTCCCTATCAGCTTGGTTTTACTCCTTTTGAAATAATGTACGGGTACCCCCCGCCCATTATCCCTAGCCTTCAGACTGAATTGCTTGCTGATTTGGATGATGCTGAATTTTTGTTTAAACTCGGTTATTTGCAGCTCGTGCACAAGAATGTGACCCCAACTTAAGGCATTATATGATTCTGCTTCTGTCCCTACACCCCATTTATTCAGACCAGGGGACTGAAATCCTTAGAACCACAGTGAAGGAACCCTAGATGGAATCGCCACTTGGGTTCATTGCTTCCACGCCAGGCCAGCTGACCCCTTTGCCCTGGACGACGACTACCGTGGTGGAACATAGGAGGTCTCCAAGCACCCAACTCAGCTGCTTGGCCTTCGACTCAAGAAAAGAAAGTTAGACTGAATATTGTTATAATTTTCTTTTTGCCTTCTTTCCTTACTACCCTGGCTAGTGTTGATGTTATTTTGGCAGCTCACTCCAAAGTGAGGTGACCCCCTTATTTTAGGTAGTTTTGGGCTTGCTCAGGAATACGTGTATAGCCACCTGACCCTTAGAGCACAGCTGAGAAGTTTATTTTGTTGCTTACATTTGGATACTAAATACTATACGGCTAATGGTAAGCCTTTATAGCTGAAAGTTAACTTTCAGTTTGCAGTAATCCTGCAGTCCCTTGGTAAACTAGACTAAGGTTATAGGTTCCTGGCTAGGTAAGGTCAATGCCCCTGAGTCAGCCTGAAGAAGTTACAGAAGTTGGATGATCTTCACCCATCAGCCTCCCTTTAAAACCAAGGGACCAGAATTGTTTTTGGGAAGATGAGGCAGGATAAACTAGAGGCATGCAATACAGAGGTACAGAGACTATACTTGTAAGAAATGGTGACAGGCCCTTTGGTTACTACATTGGGCCCTACTGGCCCATGCCTTACCTCTATATCATCCCCTAGACATGCAAGCCATTGAAATGGACAGAATGGAGCCATGATTGGCTCCCAAGGTACCAAAAAGAAAAAGGGGGGAAATGAAGTGCCAGACTTTGAAGCCAGGCCCCATTTTACCATGTGAACCCCATTTTACCACGTGAACCCCATTTTAGAATCGAACCCTGAGCCAATCAGATTTGTACCTGTGTCCTAATCTTGCTTGCTTGAACAGCTGATTGTTGTAACCTTGTTCTTTGCCTTTATAAGCCCTGTGTAATCACAGCTTGGGGCTCCCTCCTAACCTCCGCTGTGTTGGTGGGTAGGAAGAGGCCTGAGGTGCAGCTCGCTTAAATAAAGCCTTGCCTTGCTTTTGCATTTCGGAATGTCTGGGTCTTGGTGGTCTTCTTGGTGGTAGTTTGGCGACTTGGCACAACAATTGCATGTCTTTTCCCTTAAGGGTTGCATCAACTGAAAACACCTAATTCATTGTTGCACTGAAGTCTGATAGCAGTAGCAACTTGACAATGGCTCCTAGTGACCCAAACATGGAATTTAGATTATATCATTCTCAGATTTAGACAGTTTTTGCCTCATGTTGGTTAATGGTCAGAAGTCATCCATATTCAGGCTTTCTTTGCTCTGAAGAATAGCCCTGCTCTTTTCCAATCATGCCCAGCTGTCCACATAACTGTCGCACATGGACACCTCATTTTGAGAGCTCTGAGATCCCTGAGGAACCTGATGTGTCTGACCCCATTTAACTCTCTGCCTCTTCCTGCTGAGCCTTCAGCACCTTCACCTTCTGTTGGAGAATTAAAGTCTCTTAACTAGTGGAAGACTGTCCCCTAGAACAGTGTCTGTACATCATAGACCTTCAGTGAATGGATTAAGAAATATTATCTCAATAAAAGTATAAGATTTGAAATATATGAGATACCTGATTAATTCTTTAACTTAATCCTCTTCTTTAACACTGATTTCATTATGCAATACTGTTGGAAAATAAAAGTCTCCAACCAGTGGAAAAACTTAGCCCTGGCAGGGTTACTCTGATGCCTCATTAGCACACTAATAGGCCCTTGGGAACACATTCCCAGTAAGGAGTTCCTTTGTGTTTTCGGGCTAAAGGAAGCCACCTTTTGTTGTGAGAATCTCCCTTCCCCCCTGCTTAGAGTCTCCCTGAGGAGACTTGCTTGATCAGCTGCCTTTAGTGCTAGATTCTCACTGTAGATAGGGAAGTCTCTTCATCAGTGTGTGGGGAAGTCAAGATCAAAGTTTTTTAGCCTTGAGGAGATAGTAGCTAGGAGATATAGTTCTACCTCGACTGGTTACAGTTCCTTGTTTTTATATCAACAATCTTTGTAGTCACTACCTACTGTAATCTGAAAAGCATTTGTATTAAGTTCCTTCCCTCACAGAACTTCCTCCACTTTTGTATTTGAGACAGATATCATGCTGTATTGATTTTTCCCTTGTAGTTGTGAAATTGATTTCTAACCCTCTATAAACCCTGGCCCTCTTGAAATAAAGGATGCATTGGTTCACTTGCCTTGCATCCCCTGTGTCCTGATTAAGGCTGCAGTTACCCAGGTCCAACAACCTTCTTCCTCTCCACCCTCCTCTTCACCTTCCCTCCCTCACCTTCTCTCCCCTCCTTCATCTAATACCCAATCTCCCAGTGGGGGTACTAAGCCCCCACAAAACTCTTTGTGCACTTTGTGGGAGGTGGCTGGGCCCAAAGGAGTGATGGTAAGAGTGCATGCTCCATTTTCAATGCTTGATATGGCTCAGATGGAGAAGCAGCTGAAATCATATTCCCAAGACCCTAACAGTTATATCAAACATGCCTTAGTTGGCATGACCTATTTAATAATACCCTCTACCCTTATGCTGCAGGAAAAGGAAAGGGTATGGACTGTTGCCCAGGTATTGTGCCAAGTCGTGAGACCACCACCAAGAAGAACACTGAGATTCAGACATTCCAAAATGCAAAAGCAAGGCAAGGCTTTATTTAAGCGAGCTGCAACTCGGGCATCTTCCTACCCACTGACACAGTGGAGGTTAGGAGGGAGCCCCAAGCTGTGATTACACAGGGCTTATAAAGGCAAAGAACAAGGTTACAACAATCAGGTGTGCAAGCAAGATTAGGACACAGGTACAAATCTGATTGGCTCAGGGTTCGATTCTAAAATGGGGCTCACGTGGTAAAATGGGGTTCACGTGGTAAAGAGGGGCCTGGCTTCAAAGTCTGGCACTTCATTTCCCCCTTTTTCCTTTTGGTACCTTGGGAGCCAATCATGGCTCCATTCTGTCCATTTCAATGGCTTGCAATGAGGTGCCAGACTTTGAAGTCAGACCCCACCACGTGAACCCCATTTTAGAATCGAACCCTGAGCCAATCAGATTTGTACCTGTGTTCTAATCTTGCTTGCACAGCTGATTGTTGTAACCTTGTTCTTTGCCTTTATAAGCCCTGTGTAATCACAGCTCGAGGCTTCCTCCTAACCTCCGCTGTGTCGGTGGGTAGGACGAGGCCCGAGTTGGCAGCTCGTTAAATAAAGCATTGCCTTGCTTTTGCATTTCGGAGTGTCTGAATCTCGGTGGTCTTCTTGGGGGTGGTCTTGCAACTTGGCACAACATTTGGGGGCTCATCCGGGATAGCCCCAGAGACCCCGAGATCTCAGACTCCGAAGGTAAGAAAACAGCGCTGTTAATTTGTCTTGTCTGTCTGTTTTGCTTTTGCTTATACTTGTAGGGCGCGAGTCAGTTTGGTTTTTGGCCGGAACTGACCAGGAGGGCCTCCTAAACGAGACTCAACCCGCCCACCTTGTACTTGGGTCTGCTCCTTCTGCTTATCTGGCAGGAGGTTGTGGGCCAACTTGGGTCCACTCCTCCTGTACCCTGGCAGGAGGTTGTGGGCCAACTTGGGAGATCTCCAACTTGTAACTCGGGTCCACTCCTTCTGCACCCTTGCAGGAGGTTGTGGGCCAACTCGGGTCCACTCCTTCTTGCAGGAGGTTGTGGGCCAACTCGGGTCCATTCCTTCTGCACCCTTGTAGGAGTTTGTGGGCCAGCTTGGGAGATCTCCAACTCGTAGCTTTTCTTAGGCCTGTGTGTTTTCCTCCTTTTGTATTATCTTGAGGACCTCCATCTAGCCCCCTAGACTTGATCCTAGCTCACTGGAGGGAGGTTAAGGAGATAGCTCAGAACCAAGGTGTGGCCCTTAAAAAGGAAAAGTGGATCACCCTGTGCAAGTCAGAATGGTCCACCTTTGAGGAAATTGAGGGAGCTTTGACATAGGGAGGAAGCACGGAGGAGGAAATGTTTCCCGCTCCATACTCCCCATCCCAGTTAACTCTACAAGAGGAGGACTCTGAGGAAAATGTTTCAGCTGTGCCCTCTGCTCCGGAGGGTCCTGCCCAGTCAACTCGCCGGAGCCGACAGCCCAGGACACGGACGCATCAGCCCCAAGTCCAAGTCCTGACCTGCAGCCGCCGACAGGGTGGACGTAGGGCCAGCCCAAGCCACCCACAGGTGGCAGGGAGTGACCTCACCATGCTGCGCTGTCATCTCTGTGTTGTTTGTAAGTCTAACAGTCTCTTTTGTGTCAAACCTGCATAGCTCATTGGAAAGATGTACAGGCGATGGTTCACAGAGTGTGAGTGTCCACAAAAAGAACTCTGGGGGGACCCCCACCCAGCTTTCTTAAGCAGAAAATTGTTTGGTGCGCTAAAATGTTTTACTAAGACTAAAAATGTTTTACTAAAACTATCAAGCCCTGGAAAATGAGGCTGGAGAATGCTAAAATCATATATTAAAGGTTTTGTCTTAAAATGTGCGTGTTGCAGGAGTAAGATTGACAAAATATGTCTTGCCACTGGAAAATGTATGGCCGATGCTTATTCTGCGTGCTTTAAGATCTTTTGAAAATGTATGTGTGTGTGCATGTGTGAGTGTGAACATGTTCAAGACTGCAGTATGATGCAAAACTAAGTTTAAATTCAAAGGTCTTCATGCCATGCAGTAACTGGGACTGAAGAAAAAAAAAAGAGGCTCTTTTAAAACAAGCAGCACGTAAGCAAAGGGCGGCACCTGGTTTCAGATTGCCTGTGAGCTTGTTTTTCCGATACAGATAAAAGCTAAAGTGTTGTGTTAGTGTTAAAAAGGCTTTGGAAATCAAGAATACATTTCTAGATAAGAAATTTGGAAGTAAAATTGTCCTAAATAATTATTGCAAAGTGAGAAAAGGAGAATTATGGCTACCAAAATGTTTAATTGCCATTCCAGCTTCTTTGTACGTTTTTTGTAACAGTTTCCAGCAGGCCCACAGAAACACAGGTGATTCCTACAAGTTTGTCAAGATCTAATACTGACCCTTAATAAGTTCCAGGTAAGAGAGCATGCTTAAAAACTACTTCTGTGTGGACCACCTTGTTGCTTATAATTGGAGTAAAGTGGCCCCTTATAAGACTCATTGATCTGAATCTGCGGTTCGAAGCCAGCCCGGGCAAAGAAAGGTCCCTGTGAGAGGCTTGTCTCTAATCAGCCAGCAGAGTGCTGGGAATGGAGTAGTGTGGAGCTCAAAAGTGGTACGGTGCCAGTCTTCAGCTGGAGAGCTGAGGGACAGCGCTCAGGCCCTGAGTCCAAGTCGAAAGTCACTCCTCCTGGGACAAAAGTGATGGAGCATCCAGAGGCAGTAAGCCACTGCTTGGATGGCAGAGATGGTGTCAGATCCTAGAGTCACTACTGTTGGCCTTTCAAAAGTTAAAGCCGGGAAGTCCTAGAAGAATAGTTCATAAGCATGCCTTTCCAATGCCCATGTCTGTCTACTGGGCAGGAATTTGCCAGTCATCTGTGATAGTGTTTAGTAAGGGTAAGTTTGTCAAATGAGAGGATAGATTAAAATCTCACCCCCCGCATTTACTCAAAGCCCTGACTGGCAGTGAGAATTTTAAGCTGATACATCTGTTTAGTAAAGAAAGCTTGTAGACCTGAGATTGTGTCCTTATTGAGATCTGTTAAAGGCCTGCAAAGGTATATTGTTAAAAATTGCAAGATCTGTCAGCTTACCAATGCCCCCAATCAACAGATTACTAAAGGAGCTCGCCTCTGTGGGAATAGGCCAGGCGTGTATTGGGAAGTAGATTTCACAGAAATTACAAATATTTGCTAGTTTTTGTAGACACCTTTTCAGGATGGGTTGAAGTCTATCCAACAAAGCATGAGACTGCGAATGTAGTGGCTAAGAAGATCCTGAATGAAATCCTACCCAGGAGACTAAACTCCTTAGAACCACGGTGGAAGGGACCCTAGACGGCATCACCACTTGGGTTCATTGCTTCCACGCCAGGCCAGCTGACCCCTTTGCCCTGGATGACAACTACCGTGATGGAACATGGGAGGTCTCCAAGCACCCAACTCAGCCGCTTTGCCTTCGCCTCAAGACTGAGACTAAGGTTATAGGTTCCTGGCTAGGTAAGGTCTACGCCCCTGAGTCAGCCTGAAGAAGTTACAGAAGATGGATGATCTTCACCCATCAGCCCCCCTTTAAAACCGAGGGACCAGAGTTATTTTCGGATACTACTTTTGGCCCTACTGGCCCATGCCTCTCCTCTATATCATCCCCTAGACATGCAAGCCATTGAAATGGACAGAATGGAGCCATGATTGGCTCCCAAGGTACCAAAAAGAAAAAGGGGGAAATGAGGTGCCAGACTTTGAAGTCAGGCCCCACCACGTGAACCCCATTTTAGAATCGAACCCTGAGCCAATCAGATTTGTACCTGTGTTCTAATCTTGCTTGCACAGCTGATTGTTGTAACCTTGTTCTTTGCCTTTATAAGCCCTGTGTAATCACAGCTCGAGGCTTCCTCCTAACCTCCGCTGTGTCGGTGGGTAGGACGAGGCCCGAGTTGGCAGCTCGTTAAATAAAGCCTTGCCTTGCTTTTGCATTTCGGAGTATCTGAATCTCGGTGGTCTTCTTGGGGGTGGTCTTGCAACTTGGCACAACAGCATGTCTAGGGGATGATATAGAGGTAAGGCATGGGCCAATAGGGCCCAAAGTAGTAACCAAAGGTCCTGTCACCATTTCTCACAAGTACAGACTCTGTACCTCTGTATTGCATGCCTCTAGTTTATCCTGCCTCATGTTCCCAAAAACAACTCTAGTCCCTCGGTTTTAAAGGGGGGCTGATGGGTGAAGATCATCCATCTTCTGTAACTTCTTCAGGCTGACTCAGGGGCATTGACCTTACCTAGTCTACTTACCTTAGTCTACTTTACCAAGGGACTGCAGGATTACTGCAAACTGAAAATTAACTTTCAGCTATCCAGACTTACCATTTGCTGTATAGTGTTTAGTATCCAAATGTAAGCAACAAAATACATACACTTCTCAGCTGTGCTCTAAGGGCCGGGTGGCTATACCCATATTCCTGAGCAAGCCCAAAACTACCTAAAATAAGGGTGTCACATCACTTTGGAGTGAGCTGCCAAAATAACATCAACACTAGCCAGGATAGTAAGGAAAGAAGGCAAAAAGAAAATTATAACAATATTCAGTCTAACTTTCTTTTCTTGAGGCGAAGGCAAAGCGAATGAGTCGGGTGCTTGGAGACCTCCTATTGAGGTGCCAGACTTTGAAGTCAGGCCCCACCACGTGAACCCCATTTTAGAATCGAACCCTGAGCCAATCAGATTTGTACCTGTGTTCTAATCTTGCTTGCACAGCTGATTGTTGTAACCTTGTTCTTTGCCTTTATAAGCCCTGTGTAATCACAGCTCGGGGCTTCCTCCTAACCTCCGCTGTGTTGGTGGGTAGGACGAGGCCCGAGTTGGCAGCTCGTTAAATAAACCCTTGCCTTGCTTTTGCATTTCGGAGTGTCTGAATCTCGGTGCTCTTCTTGGGGGTGGTCTTGCAACTTGGCACAACATTTGG
Organism: Perognathus longimembris pacificus; assembly: GCF_023159225.1. Taxonomy (NCBI): domain Eukaryota; kingdom Metazoa; phylum Chordata; class Mammalia; order Rodentia; family Heteromyidae; genus Perognathus; species Perognathus longimembris. The sequence goes on along the minus strand of NC_063184.1, from coordinate 110,004 downwards.
GGGCTCGTCCGGGATAGCCCCAGAGACACCGAGATCCCAGACTCCGAAGGTAAGAAAACAGCGCTGTTCATTTGTCTTGTCCTGTAATTTGTCTGTCTGTTTTGCTTTTGCTTGGGTCTACTCCTCCTGTACCCTGGCAGGAGGTTGTGGGCCAACTTGGGAGATCTCCAACTCGTAACTCGGGTCCACTCCTTCTGCACCCTTGCAGGAGGTTGTGGGCCAACTCGGGTCCACTCCTTCTTGCAGGAGGTTGTGGGCCAACTCGGGTCCACTCCTTCTTGCAGGAGGTTGTGGGCCAACTTGGGTCCATTCCTTCTGCACCCTTGTAGGAGGTTGTTGGCTAGCTTGGGAGATCTCCAACTCGTAGCTTTTCTTGTTCTCAGGCCTGTGTGTTTTCCTCCTTTTTTATTGTTTTGTTTTTTGTAGCCTTTTGGACTGAACTTCTGATCAGAGCTATGGATAACGTTCTATCTTGAGGACCTCCATCTAGCCCCCTAGACTTGATCCTAGCTCACTGGAGGGAGGTTAAGGAGATAGCTCAGAACCAAGGTGTGGCCCTTAAAAAGGAAAAGTGGATCACCCTGTGCAAGTCAGAATGGTCCACCTTTGAGGAAATTGAGGGAGCTTTGACATAGGGAGGAAGCACGGAGGAGGAAATGTTTCCCGCTCCATACTCCCCATCCCAGTTAACTCTGCAAGAGGAGGACTCTGAGGAAAATGTTTCAGCTGTGCCCTCCGCTCCGGAGGGTCCTGCCCAGTCAACTCGCCGGCGCCGACAGCCCAGGACACGGACGCATCAGCCCCAAGTCCAAGTCCTGACCCGCAGCCACCGACAGGGTGGACGTAGGGCCAGCCCAAGCCACCCACAGGTGGCAGGGAGTGACCTCACCATGCTGCGCTGTCATCTCTGTGTTGTTTGTAAGTCTAACAGTCTCTTTTGTGTCAAACCTGCATAGCTCATTGGAAAGATGTACAGGCAATGGTTCACAATCAGAGTGTGAGTGTCCACAGAAAGAACTCTTCTTAAGCAGAAAATTGTTTGGTGCGCTAAAATGTTTTACTAAGACTAAAAATGTTTTACTAAAACTATCAAGCCCTGGAAAATGAGTTTGGAGGATGCTAAAATCATTTGTTAAAAGTTTTTGTCTTAAAATGTACAGCCGATGCTTATTCAGTGCGCTTTAAGATCTTTTGAAAATGTATGTGTGTGTGCATGTGTGAGTGTGAACATGTTCAAGACTGCAGTATGATGCAAAACTAAGTTTAAATTCAAAGGTCTTCATGCCATGCAGTAATTGGGACTGGAAAAAAAAATTTTAAGCTGATACATCTGTTTAGGAAAGAAAGCTTGTAGACCTGAGATTGTGTTGTGTCCTTATTGAGATCTGTTAAAGGCCTGTCAGCTTGCCAATGCCCCCAATCAACAGATTAACCACGGTGGAAGGGACCCTAGACAGCATCACCACTTGGGTTCATTGCTTCTACGCCAGGCCAGCTGACCCCTTTGCCCTGGATGACAACTACCGTGATGGAACATGGGAGGTCTCCAAGCACCCAACTCAGCCGCTTTGCCTTCGCCTCAAGAAAAGAAAGTTAGACTGAGACTAAGGTTATAGGTTCCTGGCTAGGTAAGGTCTACACCCCTGAGTCAGCCTGAAGAAGTTACAGAAGATGGATGATCTTCACCCATCAGCCCCCCTTTAAAATCAAGGGACCAGAGTTGTTTTTGGGAAGATGAGGCAGGATAAACTAGAGGCATGCAAAACAGAAGTACAGAGACTATTCTTGTAAGAAATGGTGACAGGCCCTTTGGTTACTACATTGGGCCCTACTGGCCCATGCCTTACCTCTATATCATCCCCTAGACATGCAAGCCATTGAAATGGACAGAATGGAGCCATGATTGGCTCCCAAGGTACCAAAAAGAAAAAGGGGGAAATGAGGTGCCAGACTTTGAAGTCAGGCCCCACCACGTGAACCCCATTTTAGAATCGAACCCTGAGCCAATCAGATTTTTACCTGTGTTCTAATCTCGCTTGCACAGCTGATTGTTGTAACCTTGTTCTTTGCCTTTACAAGCCCTGTGTAATCACAGCTCGGGGCTTCCTCCTAACCTCCGCTGTGTTGGTGGGTAGGACGAGGCCCAAGTTGGCAGCTCGTTAAATAAAGCCTTGCCTTGCTTTTGCATTTTGGAGTGTCTGAATCTCGGTGGTCTTCTTGGGGGTGGTCATGCAACTTGGCACAACACTATGTTCCACCACGGTAGTCGTCGTCCAGGGCAAAGGAGTCAGCTGGCCTGGCATGGAAGCAATGAACCCAAGTGGTGATGCCATCTAGGGTTCCTTCACCGTGGTTCTAAGGATTTCAGTCCCCTGGTCTGAATAAATGGGGTGTAGGGACAGAAGCAGAATCATATAATGCCTTAAGTTGGGGTCACATCCTTGTGCACGAGTTGCAAATAATTGAATTTACACAAAAATTCAGTATCATCCAAATTAGCAAGGAATTCAGTCTGAAGGCTAGGGATAATGGGCAGGGGGTACCCGTACATTATTTCAAAAGGAGTAAAGCCAAGATGATAGGGAGAATTTCTTACTTCAAGCAGAGCAAAAGGAAGGAGTGACACCCAGTCTGTGCCAGTCTCTAAGGCCAGTTTAGTTAAGGTTTCTTTTAGAGGCCGATTCATTTTCTCTACCTGTCCTGAACTCTGGGGTCTATAAGCACAATGCAATTTCCAATCCGTCCCCAGTGCTGTGGCTATTCCCTGACTTACTTTTGAGACGAAAGCCTGTCCGTTGTCTGACCCAATGGTGGATGGGAAGCCATACCTGGGTAGGATTTCTTCCAGGATCTTCTTAGCCACTACATTCCCAATCTCATGCTTTGTTGGATAGGCTTCAACCCATCCTGAAAAGGTGTCTAGAAAAACTAGCAAATATTTGTAATTTCTGTGAAATCTACTTCCCAATACATGCCTGGCCTATTCCCACAGAGGCGAGCTCCTTTAGTAATCTGTTGATTGGGGGCATTGGCAAGCTGAAAGGTCTTGCAATTTTTTTTTTTTTTTTGGTCAGTCCTGGGCCTTGGACTCAGGGCCTGAGCACTGTCCCTGGCTTCTTCCCACTCAAGGCTAGCACTCTGCCACGTGAGCCACAGCGCCGCTTCTGGCCGTTTTTTCTGTATATGTGGTGCTGGAGAATCGAACCTAGGGCCTCGTGTATCCGAGGCAGGCACTCTTGCCACTAGGCTATATCCCCAGCCCAGGTCTTGCAATTTTTAACAATATACCTTTGCAGGTCTTTAAAAGATCTCAATAAGGACACAATCTCAGGTCTACAAGCTTTCTTTACTAAACAGATGTATCAGCTTAAAATTCTCACTGCCAGTCAGGGCTTTGAGTAAATGCAGGGAGTGAGATTTTAATCTATCCTCTCATTTGACAAACTTACCCTTACTAACCACTATCACAGATGACTGGCAAATTCCTGCCCAGTAGACAGACATGGGCATTGGAAAGGCATGCTTATGAACTATTCTTCTAGGACTTCCCGGCTTCGATTAACTTTTGAAAGGCCAAACAGGAGTGACTCTAGGATCTGACACCATCTCTGCCATCCAAGCAGTAGCTTACTGCCTCTGGATGCTCCATCACTTTTGTCCCAGGAGGAGTGACTTTCCACTAGACTTCCACTCAGGGCCTGAGCGCTGTCCCTCAGCTCTCCAGCTGAAGACTAGCACCGTACCACTTTTGAGCTCCACACCACTCTGTTCCCAGCACTCTGCTGGCTGATTAGAGACAAGTTTCTCACAGGGACATTTCTTTGCCCGGGCTGGCTTCGAACCGCAGATTCAGATCAGTGAGTCTTATAAGGGGCCACTTTACTCCAATTGTAAGCAACAAGGTGGTCCACACAGAAGTAGTTTTTAAGCATGCTCTCTTACCTGTAACTTACTAAGGGTCAGTATTAGATTTCGATAAACTTGTAGGAATCACCTGTGCTTCTCTGTGGGCCTGCTGGAAACTGTTACAAAAAACCTACAAAGAAGCTGGAATGGCAACTAAACATTTTGGTAGCCATAATTCTCTTTTTCTCACTTTGCAATAATTATTTAGGACAATTTTTACTTCCAAATTTCTTATCTAAAAATGTATTCTTGATTTCCAAAGCCTTTTTAACACTAACACAACATTTTAGCTTTTATCTGCATCAGAAAAACTGAAGCTCACAGGCATTCTGAAACCAGGTGCCGCCCTTTGCCTACGGGCTGCTTGTTTCAAAAGAGCCTCTTTTTTTTTTCTGCAGTCCCAGTTACTGCATGGCATGAAGACCTTTGAATTTTTCCTTAATGCAAGAATTACAATTAGAAATACTTATCCATTCAGCTTTCCTAAATATTAGTGAGAAACATTGGCCAAATTTGCCACTTAGCTGTGATTTTTTTTTTTTTAATTAAAGAACCCTGAGAATTCCTTTAAAGCATTTGGTAATGCCCAAACTTGATGACCCTTTGACTTTAAACTTAAACTTAGTTTTGCATCATACTGCAGTCTTGAACATGTTCACACTCACACATGCACACACACATACATTTTCAAAAGATCTTAAAGTGCGCAGAATAAGCATCGGCCATACATTTTAAGACAAAAACCTTTAACAAATGATTTTAGCATTCTCCAGCCTCATTTTCCAGGGCTTGATAGTTTTAGTAAAACAGTTTTAGTCTTAGTAAAACATTTTAGCACACCAAACAATTTTCTGCTTAAGAAGGCTGGGTGCGGGTCCCCCTAGAGTTCTTTTTTGTAGACACTCTCACTGATTGACTGATTGTGGGCTGTCACCTGTACATCTTTCCAGTGAGCTAAAGTCAAGTCCAGGGGAGTGGAAGGAACGATCCCCATCATCCGTTTGTCAGTCAGGCACAGCGCAAGGAAGAAACACACAAAAATCACAGGTACAAAGACCAGACAACACTTACAGACAGACTTAGGGAGCCGCGGCTTACAGGTTCGACTGTGTCTCTCCTGCCCCTGTGAGGGGGCAGACCACACAGTCTCACTGAGTCTCTCCTGCCCCTGTGAGGGGGCAGACTACGCAGTCTCACTGTGTCTCTCCTGCCCCTGTGAGGGGCAGACCACACAGTCTTGAGGCTCTCTCTCCCGTTCCTGTGTAGGAGCGGACCAGACAACCCCAAATATAGAGTGGACTAGACGGACGCCCGTTAGAAGGGCCTCCTGGTCCAGTCCTGAAGGTTCAGAGTGGTAAGCCTGAGCCCCCCTGTGGAGGGGTTGACTTGGGGGCAAGTCCTCCAGGACTGCCCGTACTAGCGTGCCCACTCCGGCTGTTCCTTCACTACCTACAGGTCCAGATTCAAGTGGCTGGCCTAAACAGAAAACAAAACTACAAATCACACAGACACAGACACACAGAATGAATAGTCCTATTTTCTTACCTTCGGAGTCTGGGGTCTCGGGGGTCTCTGGGGCCATCCCAGATGAAACCCCAAATGTTGTGCCAAGTCGTGAGACCACCACCAAGAAGACCACTGAGATTCAGACATTCCAAAATGCAAAAACAAGGCAAGGCTTTATTTAAGCGAGCTGCACCTCGGGCCTTGTCCTACCCACGGACACAGCGGAGGTTAGGAGGAAGCCCTGAGCTGTGATTACACAGGGCTTATAAAGGCAAAGAACAAGGTTACAACAATCAGCTGTTCAAGCAAGCAAGATTAGGACACAGGTACAAATCTGATTGACTCAGGGTTCGATTCTAAAATGGGGCTCACATAGTAAAATGGGGTTCACGTGGTAAAGTTGGGCCTGACTTCAAAGTCTGGCACTTCAGTATATGTCTACGATACCCACCAAATTGAGGTATATCCTTTAGCTACCCCTGGTAAGGTCTTCCACCATATGAGGCCTCCAGGCAGATGCCCCCACCTGGTTAAGTAACTACCCAGTTACCTAGGAATCCAGCATACCTGTAGGCAGTCACCTCTCCCTTCCCTGAGGCCACAGCCTAATCCACATGGCCACAACTCCCCACCCCTACCCCAGAAAAGGCATCACCTGGGGCTGACCTCTCTTGACCACTTGGCAGGGCTTGAACTTGGCCCCAGGTCAGCAGCTCAGCAAAATACAGTTTTCTTTTCCACTTTAATACTGTGGGTATTCTTGATCATTGGCTGCCCATTTTTTTATATCTCTTACACCCCTCTGTAGGAAAAACTCACACATGGCCTACAAATGACAATCTAGAGGCTACTCTCTCCCTACTACTGTTCACTATTTTCTCCTGGCTTGGTCTTCCCTGGAATTGTTTCCTAGGATGAAAACAAGGCCCTAAGCATAGGCCTCTAATCTGTTTTAAGGACAGCTCAGGATTAATTTTGTATTTCAAATACCCTTCCATTGATCAGGTAAAAAATACTATTTCAATAGAAGCTTTAAAAATGAAATAGTTGTTTTAAGGAATGGAATTGAATTCAAGATGTGTTACAAAAAGTTCCCAAAGTTATAGTTTGGCTCAAAAGACTGAAGTGCCAGACTTTAAAGTCAGGCCCCATTTTACCATGTGAATCCCATTTTACCACGTGAACCCCATTTTAGAATCGAACCCTGAGCCAATCAGATTTGTACCTGTGTCCTAATCTTGCTTGCTTGAACAGCTGATTGTTGTAACCTTGTTCTTTGCCTTTATGCACCGTTACCTTGTTTTTTTTTTTTTGGTCTTTTATAGTTTTGTGATTTTTTTTTTTTCTGGAACCGGGGACCGAACCCAGGGCCTCGCGCTCGCCAGGTGGGCGCTCTTCCGCTGAGCCAGATCCCCGGCCCCTGTTCTTTGCCTTTATAAGCCCTGTGTAATCACAGCTCGGTGCTCCCTCCTAACCTCTGCTGTGTCGGTGGGTAGGATGAGGCCCGAGTTGCAGCTCGCTTAAATAAAGCCTTGCCTTGCTTTTGCATTTCGGAATGTCTGAGTCTCGGTGGTCTTCTTGGTGGTGGTTTCGCGACTTGGCACAACAAGACAACTTAGAAAACAGTGGGAAGAAAACTACTGGATATACAAATCACCTATGACAGACAACTACTTCAGTCTGGCAACATGCCCATCACTAGAAGTCAGACCAAGAGAAATTTTCTAGGGCTACTGAAAGATACACACTGGGTCCCACACCACAGGCTAAACTGAGCACCAAGCTAGGAAGCGGCAACAAGACAAAACACTTCAAACACTCACGTACCAGCCCAGCAGCACCCACCATAGACTTGGTACACTTCCCCAGCACTCCAGCTGGTGAATCTCAGGAACACAGATATGTAGGGTCACTCTGCAGAGCCTCAGGAAATGAGAGAAATGTCCCTATTTGCACAGAATTCAGAAATTACACAAGACTGAACATGTGCCAGACAAAAGCTAAACTCCTTTGGCAGCATGCAAGTACAAAGAGAAAAGAATTTCCACACAGTAAAAGCCATCTGTTTCTTCCTCAGACCACATGTCAGTCTCCTTCTTCACCCGCAAGTATCCCAAGCTTCAAGCCATGACTCTGAAGAGGCTACACTTCAATGACACTCTTCTCAGCTCATTGCCATCCTCTATTTTAAGGGAAAAAGACTGGGGTCAAGTGGTTTCCAGGTCCAGTGTGAACACTGGACTGAAATAAGCCCTATTCATATCTTCTAAATGGAAATGTTCAAGAAATCAAGTTCACCAGTAATATAATAACAAAGGGGATAAGATCATTAATGTCAATTACATCAGAATTTCCAACATTTAAAATAGAATTTATAGATCCAAGTCATAGGCAAAACTTGGACTATCCATCTCTGGATTATCCTTGGAAAAAAATCTCACAAGACAATTTCCATATGGCACATTCCCTCTCTCCCTGTGCTTCAACACATCCTACTTTGGGTTTCGTATGTTTGGTCTCATGTTTTAGTTTATATTTCAAATAGGAGAATTCTTACTTGTTATATTGGCATCATTCATTAACATGAACATGATAACTTACAAGGATGATGATGATGATGATTATTATTATTATTCCAGTGTGTGCCTGGATGAAGGGGACACCCAAGCCCTTCTCTCACTCACTGAAAGGAGCCATGAGGTTTGGTCCTCTTATTAGAGCAATTCTGTGTGACCCACTTTCTGGTGGTCATCTTCCACTCATAGTAAGCATAGTAAACTTGCATAGCCACATCACAGCACTGCTGTGGTTCTGAGACCCTAGGGTTCTAGAGAATGACACAGAATTGGTTGAGTTGAAGGCAAATATCCACAGTGATGTGCTGCTCGTGGCAGAAGACACAAGATGTACAGAAGACAGAAGATGGACATGGCCAGAAAGCTGAAGGATAATCTAGAAAAAGAGCCCAAAGTGGCACTTGCCTGAGTTCTGTGACACTATTTCAGGCTGGTCTCCTCTATTCTAAAATTCATTGAACCCTTTAATGTTCATAGAAACTTTGTTTAGAAAAAGCCATTAATGGGGCTGGGAATTTGGCCTAGTGGTCAAGTGCTTGCCTCGAAAAAGCTATTAGTATTTCCCCTCAGTTTTATGGAACTTTTTTTCTGCAGGAGCCTAAAACAAGAGAACCAGATGCAAAGTGTTCTGCATTGGCTGCTGGCCTAGTGGGGCTTGGCCAATTCAAACCACTTTGGGTGGGGAGGGTTGTGGGGGACACAGGTGTTTGTGCCTGATGCTGAGCAAAACTCTGGATTCCCATGAGAAACTGAAGCTGCAGTGGGCTATTGGGCCACATTCTATCATCAAACACACCCTGGTGTAACTTGACCTGAAGATATCCCTCACTAGTAATCCTGGCAAAGGAGGCCATTGTGGCTCTCATCAGCACATGTAACACCATTGGGAGCAAATACCACTTGTTTGTGAAGAGCAGAACCTTCAAAGGACTTCAAAGGACTTATCTTCTCCTCAAATGCCAGTGCATACAGAACTTGGTTCCCATGCCTTCCAAAGTGGGCAAAGAGTAGGTTCTGAATGACATGGCTAGGTTTACATGGATTTTGGCAAACACATCAGAGGAAACCCTGGAACTCTGGTCAGATAGCATGCAGGGCATGCTCTAGGACAGCTATGACAGTATTAGGAAAGGACTCAACCCTGCCTGGAGGCCAGCTCCTGACACTAGCAGCTCCTACTAGGTGCTGGGGAACCATCAGTGTGAGGGGGGCAGAGCTTGGTCTCACCAAATTAGCCAAGCACCTCCTCATAGACATCCCTGATGGCTATAAAAGTACCTGACAAGAGGGAACAACTCTTCCTTTGCCAAGGAGTTAGAAAGTTTGACATCTGGAGATCACCCCTATTATAACAATTTTGAGGTAGCAGAGACAGAGGAGCGTTTGTACTTTGTGATGGCAGAGGTGACCTAGTGGACCACCTCCAACAGCATGATGGAGGCTATGGTGTCACCCAGGCCTTTGTTTCAGCCAGTCCTGAATGCTGTGCACTATTGCCAAAACAGTTTGCACACATTGACCTCAAGGCAGAAATTTTCATGATACTCACCAGGAGCAAAGTCAAGGCACTAACTTGGGGGTCTCCCCATTCAGGAAGATGGCAAGGCCAAGAGGCCGGACAAGGCACCTCTGCTACCAAGGCACCAAGGTACCAGTTCCAGGGACTAGATGGCCCATGTCTCAAAATGACAAGGATTCTTTCAGGATTTTGAGGTCTTAATGAGAAGAGCAGGGGACTTTCTCACCCAAAACAGGATAAGCCTTCTGCAGGATTATGTTTCACAGGGACCTGGAGCCCCAGATCTTCTGGCGTGGTCATTTTGCATAGCTGCCTAAGAGACAAACCATCTCTTCATTTCTCTCCTTGCACCATCAACTCATTCTTTCTGTCCAGCATTTGCCACTCTGATATGCCAGCACTATTTGAAAGCAAAGCACACATGATCAACAGCAAAACATCTCCAGAGATTCATCTAAAAGGGTCCCAGCAGGACTGCAAGACTACCAGGTGCTTTCATTCCACACAGGAGCACCCTGGCTCATACTCTGGCCTTATAGAAACATGCCAGATGCAATTTCACAATCCTGGTCTCTGGACTTGAGACCACTGAGTCTTTCCTGCCAGAGAAATTCACTATGGCTCAGCAGAGATGCCAGGGATGGGCACCCACCACTGGCTGATGTGAGAAGGAAGTTGCTGCTGAAAACATCATCAGTCCTGTTTCTTGAAATTCTCCACAGTACTGCCAGTGGTCAGGCAACAGACCTTAGAGGAAAAAGCAGTTTCCTACACCATGCTTTCTGCCTTCCACCTCAAGATGGATGAATTGAAGATGCTGTAACCACCTTGAGGTTTCTGATATACTAAGGGAACTTTAAATCTCCCATCTTAAGATGAAATCTCACTCAGTGGAGTCAGCATCTTATGCTCAACCCTCCATAGGACACAGCAAGGAGTCAGGGATGTAGCTCATGTCAGCTACATCACTGAATGGAGGTGTATCACAGGTTGGTAAGCTATGGGAAGACAACCAAATCAGAGATGGACACCTGCTGGAAGAATGCCTTTTGAATCCCTCCCCTCTCCCTTCTCATTCTATCATGAGACTTGAAAGCCTCTGCCAGTGGAGGAACACTGCAATTAATTGTGCAAGACAGTGCTCCATTCTCTTTCTGTTTCACTTGCAATGATTCATCAAAAATTAAGGTTAGAAATGAGCAGGACGTCAGAGCAGCCCTACTACAGTGTGAGAGAACCCACCTTGTCTAGGGTAAAAGGAAATCCCAAGTACACTGGTCCTTCTGCAGAGTTTGAGAAAGACATGTCACCTTGTATACTCCCTGCTTGGCAGCACAGCTGTGAGGACAGCATTGTGCCTGCTGTGACATGCCAGAGGGATGCCTCACTCTAACTTCTGTAGTACAGCTTTCTGGAAAATGTTCTGGAACAGCTCAGCTTCAGCTACAAAAGCTATCTTAGCTGGTAAAGGATAGAATTTACAGTGGCACTGGTGCCAACCACAAGGAGTCTTCCTATTTTACAAGAACATTCAGACCTGCATGCAATGGAGCTTCATAAAGGGTTTCTGGTGACAGCAAGACACCATGGCCTAAAGGTGACCAACACAAGTCTATGCTCACATGTTGCCTTGACATCATTTGCCATTCTCTTCTCTGGGTCTCCTAGGCTGGCCAAAAAATTGTGATTCCCAGTTCCCAGGAAACTGTTCTGATCACCTCCATCTCTAAGAGACTCAGCAGCTGACCAATTCCTGAGGAGAAATAAGCGCTCACCGAGGTGGATCACAAACTTGGACAATGCACCTCATCACAAGGGGCTAGGCCAGGGAAATCCACTGTGGCTCAGCAGAACTACCAAGTAGGGTCCCATACCACAGGCTAATGTGAGCATGGATCTTTGAAGGAAAAGATCATGAACATGCAGACACAGACTGCCCATGATAGCCCACATCAGATAAGCACTGAAACGTGTGCAATGCAGAGACCGTGAGGTATGTCCTTCATAGACCAGACAAGTGCCCAAGAGAAATGCACACACTTCACTCATTCAAGGAAGACCCTGCAGAGCTGTTGGCCAGAGAGAAAAGGGCTTTTGTAGAAGTTGCATTTAAGTTGTGACTTAGGTCACAAGAAGGTCACTCACAGGTTAGAAACAAACTGAATTTCATGGGAAACAGTCAAATACAAAGAGAAAAGGACTCAAATACAGACACCCTCTGGAGTTCAAGGGATAAACTTCCACTCAGCAAAACAGAAAGCTCAGATCTGCCCCCAGGCCCTATTATCAGCCAATTCAATTTCACATATCAGCCCATCCCCAGGCCTCTGTAGGACACAGGCTTTGAGGGAAACTTGGAACCTTCTCTAGTCACGGGCCACACAAGCCCTCCTCATACCTCCCAAGTGGAAAATGTCAAGTAACTAAGTTCACACAAAATAAGATACACAAAATAATATCTGTCTTTGTCCTTCAATGATACCTGAACAGGAAAAAAGATATGATTGCCTCCAGGTAATAGGGGGAAAATTTGTGTCACATTTCCCCCAAGAAGGCAGCTCTCCCACATAGGAAAGAAACAAGAAGTGCCTCTGCTGTAGGTAGTATCAGGCCAGGCCCTATCCCTCTGAAAAGCAGAGTCAAGTGGGTTTGACCACATCTGAGCTATTAGGAGTGTCACTCCCACTCTATTTTCATTCCCCACTTATTTCCTTTTCTGAGTCCCATCTCAACACTTCCAGGAAATAATAATGGGGAAAACTAACAAGAATGCAACTGACCAAGTTGGGTGTAAGCAGCCAAACTCTTCACCCAGAGGGGCATTCTGAGGTGCACTGCTTATGGCCTCTCTGTGGCCCCAGTAAGCTCAAGACTGAGCCATCTCTAACTGATCAGCTCACTAACACCTCCTGCACTCCCTTCTCTCTTCACTCCACTCAGTCACCAACCAGTTCAATAGCCCTGTCAACCTCCTTAGAAAGTATCTGAGGGCTGTAGACACAGAGACCCAGTAAAATGCCCAATCATAATCCAAAGAACTGGTAGGCATAGGTGACATGTCAAGTTAGGGAGAAAAGCAGGAAACTAGACTGCATGTCCACTGATACCAAGTACAGAGGGTCTTTTACCGCCAGGATGGTGGGCAAATATTTTCAGAAGGAAAACTAAGACAAGAAAGTTGGACAGAGAAAGAGAACAGGATAGGCACTCAGAAACCTAGAGAGTTCTCATCTCTGAAGATGAAAAACAGTCCAAGAACATAGAGGCTGATAAAAGTGAACCACTCCAGGAAAGACAAACCTGGCTAGAAAAGGCAGAACAAGGCTGTGTAGGGTCTGTGAGAACCACCTTACCCTTCTGCTCTTCCCCATTGTAACATGTGATTCTTTTCCATTCTTTAAGTTAATGTGTCTATGGAAGAGTGGTAGAGGCTCATTCCCTTTCTATTTTATGAAACAGTCCCAATACCTATTCTGGCATTGGAAACCTATGTCACAAATTTAAAACATCAAGCAAATATCCTACATGTCTTAATAGCATTCCAGAATCTAGCATTCCATACTACAGAGGTTGAAAACATTAAATTGTTCTGTAAGTTTCAAATGAATAGGCACAATTCTCAGAAAATATCCATGTCTTCCTTTCTCCACCTTTCCATAATGAGTATCTTCATTGTAGATATAAATTTTAACATTGGAAAGTACCCAATGGAGAATCATATAACCCCAAACAACTTCCTCACTAGTTTCTATCATCAGCCAAAATCAAGTCATAGCGGGGAAGATAAAAAGTGAGATTTCTAACAATTTTCTCTCCCTTTATGATCCTGAAGACTGATAAGAACACCAGAGGGCATTCTCAATTTCTCCACAATAGTGGGCTATGCTCACATCTAAAGATGTATTTCACAAGGATCTGTGCCTTTCCCTTCCTGACTTGGAAGACACTGCAGCTGCCAAGCAGGTGGTCATTTCTCCCTGTAACCTTGACTAAGTCCCTTCTGACCAGAAAGGTCTAGTTTACACTTTTGCCTTGAGGAGCCTGCTGATTGCACTTGAGATCCGTGGATCTTCCCACAGATGAGAAGGTACCATCCATATGGACATGATACATGCCATCCTCTCAGTGTTGGAACTGCAAAGCTTCTGGGAAAAATAGATTCCACTTCTATGAATTCTGCATTCCTCACCAATCTGTCCACCTCCAAGAGATTCTGGGAGAACAGACTTAAATCCATCCTCATGGACAACTCCCCTGGCTCCTTACTTACAAAGTCAACTGTGACTGCTTCTGACATGTTCAAAAGCCCAGAGGACAGAGAAATTCAGAGAAGAGCCCCTTGCTTTGCTAACAGACGTCATGATGGAAAACTAATTGAGATCAACAAAAGAAGAAATGCTGACACCTCATGGAACAAGCAGCAGAGCAGTTTTGGAATCCTTCCTTTTATATTATCCAGTGCATCTAAGACCACCTACAATGAGCAGAGCGCTATTCAGCTCTTCCTAATTCAGTACTGAGTATTAGAGATGTCTGGTCCTGTGGGAGGCTTCACTAGCACTCTGAAGGCTGAAGAAGAGGGAGGACATGCCAGGAGCTAGCTGGATGTTAGTCTTCAGGTATGGCATCTAGTTAGCCCTAATCTATGTGGAAAGATCCCTTGGTCTTCCTGACCAAATCTCATCCCAGGAGCACTGGACTCTTTTCGTAGACTATGGCATGGATGGGTGCTTGCTAACATCTCCCAGACTCCTTTGTTTTTAGCACAGCTACGCAAGGCATCAAGCCAGTTGTCCCAACCCAAGGACACTTCCCTCTGATCTCCATCCAAATTACTATTTTAGATCTTTCTGGAAAATGTCTTAAGCAGCTCAGGTCCAAGCACAAGGGCACATCTCAGCTGATAAGGAAAAGAAAACAACCGGGATGACATTGGTGTTGATCTGAGGTCTTGTTTCCTAACATGGAAATTCACACCTCCACTCTGTGACTTGTGACTTGAGTCACGAATGACCTAGAGTTTACCATGCAAGACCATACTCACATTGGCCCCCACTCGATACTCTTTTACCATTTCTTCCTCTTCTTTTGTTTTATTTATTTCACATCATTTTATTTTATTTTATTTCATTATTTCATTTCTGCCTCCCCAGGCCCCAGGTTCGAATCCCCCAAATCCTACTCCACAAAGGCCCAGGAGAAAAGGCCCAGGCTGGGCCCTGCTTGGGGCTTGTGGAGGATGAAGCCACACCCCCTCCATGCTGGCCACCCCCATGCTGTCCACGTCACCTATCTGTTGGCCACGCCCTCACGCTCCTCAGCCATTCCTGGTATACTAGGAGGTCCATTGGCCATGACCCTTCCTCAGCCCTGAGTATGTACAGGAGAGCAGGAGGGAAGAATGGAAAGGAAATGAAAGAAGCTGAGCTGGAACTCAATGGAATCAATTGAAACAAGTTAATAAAATAAAATGAAAGTAATAACAAGGGAAAAAAATAAAATAAAGTGGAATTAAATTAAATTAAAAAATAAGAGGTATAAAATTAAATAAAATGATATAAATTAAATAAAAATAAGAGATATAAATTTATATAAATGAAATTAAATAAAAAATGAGAGAAATAAAATTAAATAAAAGGATATAAATTAAATTCCATAGAAAATAACAGTAATAAAATTAAGTAAAATGATGTAAATGAAATAAAAATAAATAAAAATGAGAGAAATAAATAAAATGATATAAATAAAATTAAATTACATAAAATGATATAAATTAAATACATAAGAGAAATAAAATTAAATAAAAGGATATAAATGAAAATAAATTAAATAAAAATAAGTGGAATATAATTAAATCAAATTAAATTAAATGATATAAATAAAATAAAATTTAATGATATAAATTAAAATAAAGTCCATGAAAAATGAGAGAAATAAAATTCAATAAAATGATACAAATTAAATTGAATTCCATAAAAAATGAGTGAAATTAAATTAAGGGCTATAAATAAAATAAAATTACATAAAAAATGAGAAATTAAATTAAATGATATAAATTAAATTAAATTCGATAAAAAATAAGAGAAATAAAATTGAATAAAATGATATAAATTGAAATCCATAAAAATGAGAGAAATAAAATTAAATAAAAGGATATAAATGAAATAAAATTAAATAAAAAATAAGAGAAATAAAATTAAATTAAATTAAAAATAACTAAAATAAAATTAAATAAAATGATATAAATTAAATTCCATAAAAATAAGAGAAATAAAATTAAATTAAATAAAAATAACTAAAATAAAATTAAATAAAATGATATAAATTAAATTCCATAAAAATAAGAGAAATAAAATTAAATTAAAGGATATAAATGAAATAAAATTAAATAAAAAATAAGAGAAATAAATAAAATGATATAAGTTAAATTAAATTAAATGATATAAATTAAATACATAAATAGAAATAAAATTAAATAAAGTGATATATATGAAATAAAATTATTAAAATGATATAAATTAAATTAAATGATATAAATAAAATAAATAAGTAAGAGAAATAAAATAAAATGATATGATATGATATAAATTAAATTCCATAAAAATAAGTGGAATAAAATAAAATAAAATGATATCAACAAAAATAAGAGAAATACAATTAAATAAAATGACATCAATTAAATTAAATTCCATTA
Source organism: Perognathus longimembris pacificus (assembly GCF_023159225.1). Taxonomy (NCBI): domain Eukaryota; kingdom Metazoa; phylum Chordata; class Mammalia; order Rodentia; family Heteromyidae; genus Perognathus; species Perognathus longimembris. The sequence continues at coordinate 93,803 of NC_063184.1, read as the reverse complement.
AAAATAAGTGGAATAGGGCTGGGGATATAGCCTAGTGGCAAGAGTGCCTGCCTCGGATACACGAGGCCCTAGGTTCGATTCCCCAGCACCACATATATAGAAAACGGCCAGAAGCGGCGCTGTGGCTCAAGTGGCAGAGTGCTAGCCTTGAGCGGGAAGAAGCCAGGGACAGTGCTCAGGCCCTGAGTCCAAGGCCCAGGACTGGCCAAAAAAAAAAAAAAAAAAAAAAAATAAGTGGAATAAAATTAGATAAAATTATATAAAGGAGATAAAATAAAGTGAAATTAAATTACATAAAATAAAAGGGGAAAAATTAAATAAATAATAAGTGGAGTAGAATAAATTGATATAACAGAAATAAAGTGAAATGAAATGAAATTCCATAAAATATAAGTGGAATAAAATGCAGTAAAATAAAATGATATCAATGAAAGACTCTTTCCCTCCTTTCTTCCTTCTTCCTTCCTTCCTTCTTTCCTTCCTTCCCTCCTTCTTTCCCTCCTTCCTTCCTTTCTTCCCTCCTTCCTTCTTTCTTTCCTCCTTCCTTCTTTCTTTCCTCCTTCCCTCCCGTGCTCCGTCCCCTGCTCCCTCCCCTCCTCCCTCCACCCAGCGCATGTGCAGAGCTCACTAAGTCTTGCCTGCCCCTCCGGCAGCCTTCAGCTCTGCACATCCCGGGGATTCCCACCTCCCTCCGTCCCACCTCAGCTTCCCAGGGGTCCCCCAACTTCCCACACTTCCTCCCCTACTTCCTGCCCCCACCCCGGACCCCTTCTCCCTGCCCCCCCACCCCCTTCTCCACCCCGGATTCTGAAGGAAGGATCCTCACTGAACTCCTATCTGGCCCGCTGCGGCCCTATGGCCTGTGCCGCTGCCGGATCCTTCCTGGACTTTCTCCCTTCTACTTTCTTCTCCCCTGCTTCTTCCCCGGAAGCCTAAGCTCAGGGGACCCCCACCTTCCTCACCCCCCCCCAAAGTGCCCTCCACCCACCCCTACCCCCCGCCCCGGGGTAGGGGGGAAAAAGAACAAAACCAGGAAAAGAGGAGGAGGAAGAGGAAGCCTAGGCCTAAGGAGTAAGGTGAGGCCTGGGTGGGGAAACAAAGGAGCCTGGGGGTGAGGGGTGGGGAGCTGGGGGATGGGGGAAGGTAAAGGTCATGGTGGGGGGCAAATTTCAGGGGGGAGGGTGGGGTCTGGGGGGGGGGTGCTAGAGTCATTCAGTGACCATGGATGGGATCCAATAGTCAGTGGGTTGTCATGTGATTACCATGGAGTCGGTCGATTAGCATATCATTACCATAGATGCCATCATAGAGTCGGTCTATTAGCACATGATTATCAGAGAGTCGGTCCATTAGCATATATAGTGTCATAGGGTCAGTCAATTATCATCTATACTGTCATAGTCAGTCAATTACCATATAGTTACCATATAGAGTCACAGGGTTGGTTCATTATCATATAATTCATTATATGAATTATCATTATCATTATCATAGGTACCGTCATAGGGTCAGTCAAATATCATATAATTATCATTATACCCTCATAGAGTCCGTCAATTATCTGTATAATTAATCGTAGAGTCAGGCAATTATCATAGATACTGTCATAGAGTCAGTCAATTATCCTATAATTTTCATAGAGGCAATCAATTATCATATAATTTTCATATATACAGTCACAGGGTCAGTCAATTATCATATACTTATCATAGAAACATTCATAAAGTGAGTCAATTACCGTACGATGATCATATATAGAGTCACAGGGTTGGTCAATTATCACAGATAGCATCAAATAGTCACTCAATTATCATGTAACCTCACAGAGTCAGTCAATTAGCATATAATTACCATAAGCCAGTCAATTACCATATAATTATCATAGATACAGTCACAGGGTCAGTCAAATATCATAATTAATCATAGAGTCAGTCAGTTACCATATAATTATCATAGATGCCATCATAGAGTCAGTCAATTATATAATTAATCATAGAGTCAGGAAGTTACCATATGATTATCATAGTCTGTCAATTACCATATAATTATTATATATACAGTCATAGGGTCGGTCAATTATCATTTAATTATCATAGAGTCAGTCAGTTACCACATGATTATCATAGATACCGTTATAGATTCAGTCAATTATCATATAATTATCATCTACATGTCACAGGGTCAGTCAATTATAGAATTACCATAGAGTCGGTCAATTATATAATTATCACAGAGTCAGTCGATTACCATATAATTAATTAATAGAGCCAGTTAGTTATCATATAATTAACATATATACCCTCAAATAGTCAGATACTATCAAATAGTCACTCTATCACATTTAAACTCAGTGAATCAGTCAATTATCATATAATTATCATATATACAATCATAAGGTCAGTCAATTACCATATAATTATCATATGTGGAGTCACAGGGTCAGTCAGTTGTCATATAATTAACCATGGAGTCGGTCAATTATCATAGACACTGTCATAGAGTCAGTCAATTATCATATATTTATCATATATAGAGTCACACGGTCAGTCAATTACCATGTTATGATAGATACCATCACAGGGTCAGTCAATTGTCATATAAGTATCAGAGTTGGACAATTATCATAGATACCATCACACAGTCAGTCAATTATCATATAATTATCATAGATACCCTCATAGACTTAGTCAATTGTTGTATAATTATCATAGATACTGACATAGGGTCAGTCAATTGTCATATAATTACCATACAGTCAGTCAGTTATCCTATGATTATCATCTATACCATCATAGAGTTGGTCAATTATCGTATAATTATCATAGGGTCAGTCAATTATAATTATCATAGATACCATCATAGAGTCAGTCAATTAACATATAATGATCATCTATACCCTCATAGGGTCAGTCAATTACCATATAACTATCATATATACAGTTATAGGGTCAGTCAGTCAATTGTCATATAATTACCATAGACACCATCATAGTGTCAGTCAATTATCATATAATTATCATAGAGTCAGGAAATTATCCTATAATTATCCTAGAATCAGTCAATTATCATCTATAGAATTGGTCAATTATCATATGATTGTCCCAGCCTGTGGGGTTTGTCAACAGGAGCCCAAGGGGGAATTGACCTGAATGAGAGACAAACCAGTCACAAGGAAGGAGACCAAGACAGGATTCTGCTCAAGGTCTCGAATTTTATTTTTGCACGGCAGCTTATGTAGTAATCAGCAAAGGGTAACTAATGTAGACAGGGTCATTAGGTTGCTAGGTTACAATATCGTGGGATGCTCTTTCCTGGGACAGGGACTGGGTGGAAAGTTCACAGGGTTATGCTGTTCAGCCACGTATCCTGTTCATCAAAGCCAGACAGGGTGTTAGGCTTAACAGGCAAGGTTGTAAAAGCACCAGGTGTTCTTATCAGTTAAGTTTTATAGTTTCTATATGTTACAACATGACAGCCATTTGGCTCCCGGCATATGATTATCATAGTCTGTCAATTACCATATAATTATTATATATACCATCACAGGGTCAGTCAATTACCATATAATTATGATAGATACCATCACAGGGTCAGACAATTGTCATACAACTAATCATAGAGTCAATGGTCATAGATACTGTCATAGTCAGTCAATTACCATATGATTATCAGAATCAATTATCCTATAATTATCATAAAATCAGTCAATTATCATCTATACTGTCATAGAGTTGGTCAATTAGCATAGATATTGTCATAGAGTCAGTCAATTACCATATAATTATCATATACAGAGTCACAGGGTCAGTTGATTATCATATAATTATTATACTGTCATAGAGTCAGTCAATTATCATCTATATCATCATACAGTTGGTCAATTATCCTATAATCATAGAGTCAGTCAGTTATCTATACCGTCATACAATCAGTAAATTACTGTGTAATTATCATATATAGAGTCATAGAGTTAGTCAATTACCATACATTTATCATAGATACCATCATAGGGTCAGTCAATTATCATATAATTATCATGGACTCAGCCAATTACCATATAATTAACATAGATATCCTCAAATAGTCACTCAGTTATCACAGATACCATCAAATGGTCACTCAAGTATTATGGATATCGTCATAGAGTCAGTCAATACTATATCATAGATAGTGTCATAGATTGAGTCAATTACCATACAGTTATCATAGATACCATCATAGGGTCAGTCAATTATCCTGTAATTAATCACAGAGTCAGTCACTTATCATATAATTATCATCAATACCACCACAGGGTGGGTAAATTATCCTATAATTATCATAAATTCAGTCAATTACCATATAATTAACAGACCCTCAAATAGTCAGGTACCATCAAATGGTCACTCAGTTATCATAGATACCATCACAGAGTCAGTCAATTACCATATAATTATCATAGAGTTAGTCAATTACCATATAATTATCATAGATACCTTCACAGAGTCAGTCAATTATCATATAATTATCATAGAGTCAGTCAATTACCACATAATTATCATAGATACCGTCATAGATTTAGTCAGTTATCATATAATTATCATCTATACCGTCACATGGTCAGTCAATTATAGAATTACCATAGAGTCGGTCAATTGTCATATAATTATCATAGAGTCAGTCGATTACCATATAATTAATTAATAGAGCCAGTCAGTTACCATATAATTAACATATATACCCTCAAATAGTCAGATACCATCAAATAGTCACTCAATTGTCACATTTAAACTCACAGAATCAGTCAATTATATAATTATCATCTATAGAGTCACAGGGTCAATTACCATATAATTACCATAAAGTTGGTCAATTATCCTATAATTATCATAAAGTCAGCCCATTACCATATCATGTTATTCCCATGTTTCTTCTCTATTGGTATTTATTGCAATTGTTTATTTATCATTTATTTCGTTATTTTTCTATTATCTATTATTTATTTATTTATTATTTTTATGCTATTTTTATTGTCTCTTATTATTGTCTGTTATTTTAATCATTTTTATTATGCATTATGTGTATCATTTTTAATTATTATTTTTATTGTCTATTATTTTAGGACCTACCTACTATTTTTATTATCTATTATTTTTATTATTTTTACTTTTATTACATATTATTATTTTCTAGTATTTTAATTACCTGTGTTGGACCTGTGTAACTGCAACCATAGTCAGGACACGGGGGATACAAGGAGAGTGGACCAATGCACACTTTATTTCAGGAGGGCCAGGGTTTATATATGATTAGAAATCAACTCACAACTTCCAGAGTAAAAGTTAACACAGCATGATATCCATTTCAAATACAAAAATTGAGGATGCTACTACTGGAAGGAAGGAAATTAATACAAAAGTATACCTACTACAAAAGATGGCTACTTCAAAGAGTGTTTAATATTAAGTGCTGAGCTACATCAATGATTGTTGACAGTGGGGTAAAGCAGTCAAGGCAAAACTTTATCACCTAGCTACTATTTGCTCAAGTCTTTGACCAAGACTCTATTAACTGTGAAGAGACTTTCCTATTTACTGTAATGAGACTTTCCTATTTACTGTGAAGAGACTTTCCCTCATGGCAGCTGGTCAAGCAAGTCTCCAAAGGGAGGCTTGGTACAGGGAAAGGGGAGATTCTCATAACTAACACAGGAGACCCTGAATGGAGATGTTTCCCCCACAGGCCTACTAGTTTGCTAATAAGGCATCAGAACTGCTGTGCCTAGGCTGTTTTCCACTGGTCAGAGAAATTATTCTCCCACATACCTGCTATTTATTTTTTTAAATATTATTATTTTTATTTGGTATTATTTCATTATTTTTATGCTATATTATATTTATTACTTTTATTACCTATTATTTTAATTGTCTATTGTTTTGGTTATTTTTTACACATTATTATTTTAATTATCTATTCATTATTTTTATCACTTTTATTATCTGTTATTTGTATTATCTCTTATTTTTATTTTCATTCTACATTATTAGTATCTATTATTTTAATTAGCTATTGTTTTTATTATTTTTACACATTAGGTTTTATAATATATTATGTATTATTTTTCTATTTTATTACTTTTAATCTATTATTATCTATTATTTTATTATCTATTATTTTTTATTATTTTTATTTTATTTCCTCTTATTTTTATTATCATTTATTATTATATATTATTATTCTGTATATTGTTTTAATTATCTATTTTCTATTTTTGAATATCAGTAATTTTATTATCTATTATTTGTATCATCTCTTATTTTTATTTTTATTATACATTATTGTTATCTATTATTTTAATTATCTATTATTTGTAATTATTAGTATTTTTATTATCTATTATTTTATTTTTTATTATCTATGATTATTTAATATTTTATTTAGTTTTATTATCTATTATTTTTATTATCTAATATATTTAAAATTATGTTGATTAGATATTATTACCTAATATTTATATTATTTTACATTATATTTATTAAGTACTATTTATTATTTTAATTATCTATTCATTATTATAACTTAATTTTTATTATATATGATTTTAATTATTTTTATTATCTATTTTTATTTTTATTATTATTCTCTATTATTTTAGTAATCTATTATGTTTATTATTTTTACACATCAGTATTTTCATGATCTATTATTTATTACTTTTATCTATCATTTTCTTTTTATTATTTTAATTATTTTTATAATTTGTCATTTTTTATTATCTGTTATTTTTAATATTATTTTAACCATCTATTATTCTTATTTTTATTTTCAATTATTTTTATCTTTTGCATTATTTGTTATATTATTATTTTTATTATCTATTATTATCCAGTATTTATATATTATTTTCAATTATTTATTAATATTAATTATTTTTATCATATATTATTTAAATTATTTTATTATATATTACTTTTAGTATTTTACTTTTATTTTATATAGTTATTGTCTATTATTTTAATTATCTGTTATTTTATTATTTTCAAATATTGGTATTTTTATTCATTATTTTTATCTATTATTTTATTTTCATTATCTATTATTTTATTATCTATTATTTTATTATTTTTAAAATATTACTTTTATTATCTATTATTTTTATTTTTTATTATCTAATATTTATTTTTATCTTCTATTTTTATTATTTAATTTTTATTATGTATAATGTTAATTATTTTTATTATATAATTTATTATATATTATTAGGATCTATGATTTTAACTATCTACTATTTTATTATTTTTAAATATTAGTATTTTTGTTTTGTATTTATTATCTATTATTTTATTTTTATTATCTATTATTATCTATTATTTTAATATTATTTTTATCATCTATTATTTTTAATTTTATTATCTATTATTTATTTTTATTATCTATTATTTCTTATCTATTGACATTATTTTATTTTCTCATTTCTTTCTATGTTATTATTATTATATTGTTCATTTTATTTTATTATTCCTTCCTATTTTATTACTCCTTTCATGTTATTATTATTTTTTATTTTTTATAGACTATTATTTAGTATTTCTATTATCTATTATGTATTTTTATTATCCGTTATTTATAAATATTATTCATTTTTATTATATATAATTTAATTATTTTAATTATATATTATTTTTATTATATATTACTATGATGTATAATTTTAAATATCTATGATTTTTATTACTTTTAAATATTAGTATTTTCATTATCCATATTTTATCTATTATTTTATTTTCATTATCTATTAGTATTTATTATTTTAGTATTATTTTTCTCATCTATTATTTTTATTATCTGTTATCTCTTTTTTATTTTTTATACTATTATTGATTATTATTATTTAATTTTCATTATATATTATTGTAATTATTTTTACTCCATATCATTATTATTATTTTTATCTATTATTATCTGTTAATTTTAAATATCAATATTTTTATTACCTAATAGTTATTACAAAAATATCTATTATTTTATATTTATTATCCATTATTACGTACTATTTTAATTATTTTTATGAACTTTTATTTTTAATACCTGTTATTTTTGCTCTTTCTATTGCCTATTATTTTGATCATTTTTTATTATCTATTATTTTTTATTATCTGTGATAGTTATCGTTTTTTTATTATTTTTATTTTTATTTCCTCTTGTTCTTATTATTATTCCTATTATCTTTTGTTTTAATTATTATCAATTGCTGTTATTAAATTATTTTTACTTTCGTCCACTATTATAATTATCTAATATTTTTATTATTTTCAAATATTAATATTCTTATTATCCATTATTATTTTAAACCATTATTTTATTTTTATCATCTATGATTATTTATTATTGTATTTATTTTATTATTGATTATTTTTATAGTTATTATCTATCATTATAATAGTCTATAATTTTCATTATCTATTATTTTATTATTTTTAATATTTTTGTTATGATCTATTATTTGTTATTTTTATTATCTAATATTTCCTTTTATCATCTATTATTTATTATTATTTAATTGTATTTTATATCATTTTAATTATTTTTAGATATTATTGTTGTTTTATTTTTATTATGTATTATTCTCTGTTATCTTAAATATTTATTAGGCTTATTATTTTTAAATATTAGTATTTTATTATCTGTTCTTTATTATTATTTTTAATCTACTATTTCCTTTTTATTTTCTATTATCTATTTAATTTTTTTATTTTTCCTATAATATTATTATACACTATTTTATTTATTTGTATCATCTGTTATTTTTATTATCTACTATTATCAGTTTTTATTATTTTTATAGACTATTATTTATTACTATTTCTATTATCTATTATTTATTTTTTATTATCCATTATTTATTATTATTTGTTTTTATTATATATCATTTTAATTGCTTTTATTATATATTACTATGCTCTCTTATTTTATCTATCATTATTATTTTTAAATATTAGTATTTTTATTATCTATTTATTTTATTTGTATTATCTACCTATTATTTTAATATTATTTTTATCAGCTATTATTTTATTATCTAATATTTATTAATTTTTACATATTATTTTTATTATCTATTATTAATTATTTTTATTTTCTATTATTTATTTTCTGTTATTTATTATTATTTTCATATTTTATTTTATTTTTATTATCTATTATATTATTATTTTTATTATCCGTATTTTAATATCATTTTTATTATCTATTATTTTAATATTATTTATTATCTTTTTTTTTTTTTTTTTTTTTTTTTGCCAGTCCTGGGCCTTGGACTCAGGGCCTGAGCACTGTCCCTGGCTTCCTTTTGCTCAAGGCTAGCACTCTGCCACTTGAGCCACAGTGCCACTTCTGGCCGTTTTCTGTATATGTGGTGCTGGGGAATCGAACCCAGGTCCTCATGTATACGAGGCAAGCTCTCTTGCCACTAGGCCATATCCCCAGCCCCTATTATCTATTATTTTTATTATCCATTATTTTATTACCTATTATTGTTAATATTATCTGTTATTATTACCTATTATTTGTATTATTTTTTATATTATTATTTTTACTATCTATTATTTATTATTATTTTTATCAATTATTTTACTTTTATATCCATTATTTATTTTTATTATCTATTATTTTTAATATTATTATTATCAATTTTTATTATTTATTATTTATTGTTTTTCATTATTTTTATTTCCTCTCATTTTTATTATTATCTACCATTTTAATTATTATGTGTTTCTGTTACTCAATTTCTGCGACTTCCGCCTGCTGTTCAGTATTATTATTTATTTCCTTTCTTGTCGTTGTTATTTATTTCCCATCTTTGCTTCCTGGACGGCCATCGTTGTTTATTGTTATTATTATTATTCCTCTTTCCCCCTCCCTCTTCTCCTTCCCCCTTGTACTTCCACTTTCTGTTCCCCTTTTCCCCTTCCTGTGCCCCTTCTACACTGGATTCCCCTTCTGCTTCCTCTTCTGCTTCTCCACTCCTTCCTGTTCACCTTCCACTTTCTGTTCTGCTTCCGCTTCTGCTTCCACTTCCGCTTCCACTTCCTCACTCCTCCCTGTTCACATTGCACTTCTGCTTCCACTACTGCTTCCACTTCCACTTACATTTCCACCCCTACTTCCTCTTCCGGTGACCCTTCCACTTCTGTTTCCTGTTCCCCTTGTACTTCCCATTCCCCTAAAATTTTCTTCCACTCCCTCTTCCCTTCCTCCTTCCGTTTTCCTTCCACTTCCTATTTCTGCTTCCACTTCCATGACTACTTCCTCTTCTGCTTCTGGTGAACCTTCCACTTCTGTTTCCTGTTCCCCTTATACTTCCCATCCCCATGCCAACTTTTCTTCCGCTCCCTCCTCCCTTGTTCTCCTTCCTTTTCCCTTCCACTTCCTATTTCTGCTTTCATGACTACATCCTCTTCTGCTCCTGGTTAACCTTCCGATTCCCCTTCTTCTTCCTGCTTCCCCTTCTCCTCGCTGTTCACCTTCCTCTTCTCACCCCCCTCTACTTCCACTTCCATGTTGACTTCTGCTTCAGGTTACCATTTCCCCTCTACTGCTTCCGCTTCCCCTTCTCCTTGCTGAGCACCTTCCACTTACTGTTACCCTTTTACTTCCTATCCCTGTTACTTCTGCTTCTGCTTCGGTTACCATTCCCCCTCTACTTCTACTTCTGCTTCCCCTTCTCCTTGCTGTTCACCTTCCACTTGCTGTTTACCTTCCACTTCCATCCCCCCTCTACTTCTGCTTCCATATCTGTTTCTACTTCTGCTTTCGGTTGCCATTCACCCTCTCCTTCTGCTTTTGGTTAACCTTCAAGTTCCTGTTTCCCTTTCTGCTTCCTGTTACCCTTCCACATAGCATACCCTCTACTTCCGCTTCAGTGCTTACTTCCGCTTCCGCTTTTGATTACCAGTCACATTCCATTTCTGGTTCTGCTTCCATTTCCTTTTTCTGCTTCCTGTTACCCTTCAACTTCCCAACCCCCTCTACTCACGCTTCAGTGCCTACACCCACTTCCGCTTCTCGATTTTGGTTCCACTTCTGGTTCCACTTCCGCTTCCTCTTCCCTTCTGTCTCACACAGGTTGATTCAACATGCCCCTTTCCTCATCCCATCTCCCTCCGCTTCTCCTTCAGTGCCTACTTCTGCATCTGCTTTTGATCACCAGTAATCCTCCACTTCCAGTTCCACTTCTGGTTCCCATTTCTGCTTTCTGTTAAACTTCCATTTCCCACCCCCCTCTACTCCCGCTTCAGTGCCTACTTTGGCTTCCGTTTCCAGTTACCGGTCACACTCCACTTCCGGTTCTATTCCCTACTTCCACTTCCGCTTTCAACTAACAATCACACTCCACTTTCGGTTTCACTCCCAGTTCAACTTCCAGTTCTATTTCCTACTTCTGCTCCCACTTTTGATTTCCAGTCACACTCCACTTTCAGTTCCCCTTTCCACTATCTGTTCCCCTTCCATTTCCCATACCCCCTCTACTCCTGCTTCAGTGCATACTCGCACTTCCACTTCTAGTTACCCATCAAAGTCCACTTCCGGTTCTACTTCCTTTTCCCATTTCCACTTCCTCTTCCTTTCCGCCTCACACAGGTCAATTTGACACGCCCGGAGCCCCAGCCAGGGTGCCTGGTGGCATCAGACACTTCCTCCCTGGGCCCCAGGATGTGGTGCCCAGTGCTCAGCCTGCTGCTACTTCTCGGGTGTGTCCGCACTTCTGCCCCCACTTCCACCCACCAGGCCCCCGGCTGCCCGCAGCCCTGCACCTGCTATGCCCCAGCTGAGCTCCACTGCACGTTCCGCGGCCTCCATGCCGTGCCCCGCGCCCTTCCCGCCGACCTGGAGCGCATCAACCTCGGGTGAGGAGTGACTTCCAGGAAGTGGGTTTAGGGAAATGGGGGCTCTGGGAAATGGGCTCTGGGATGTGGCTTCCAGGAAATGGAATCTGGGAAGTGAACTGTGAGAAGTGGGTACATGAAAATGGCTTCCAGGAAGTGGGCTACAGGAAGTGGTTTGTGCGATGTGAATTCCAGGAAGTGGGTTCCATGAAATGAATACTGGGAAATGGATTCCGGGAAATGGGTTCCAGAAAGAGGTTCTGGGAAGAAGCTTTGGGAAGTAGGCTCCCGGAAGCACGTTCTGGGATGTGTTTTCTGGGAAATAGGTTCCAGGAAGCAGCTCCTAGAATATAATTTCCAGGAAGTGGGTTCTGGGAAGTGAATTCCAGGGAGTGGAATCTGGGAAGTGGGTTCCAAGAAGTAGTTTACCGAAAGTGACTTCTGGGAAATGGCCTGGGAAAGTGGGTTCCAGGAATTAGAATCCAGGAAGTGGTTTACAAAATGGAAATTCTGGGAAGTGACTTCTTGGAAGTGGGTTCCAGGAAGTGGAATCCGGGAAATGGTTTTCAGAATGTGACTTCTGGGAAATGGGTTTCCGGAAGTGGGCTCAGAGAAGTGGGTTCCAGGAAGTGGTTTAGGGAATGTGACTTCTGGGAAATGGGCTGGGGAATTGGCTTCTGGGAAGTGGGCTCCAGGACATGACTTCCGGGAAGTGGTTTACAGAATGTGAGTTTTGGGAAATGCTCTGGGGAAGTGCTTTTTGGGAACTGTCTTCCAGGAAGTGTCTTCTGGGCAGTGGCTTCCAGGAAGTGGGTTCCAGCAAGTGGTTTTCGGAATGTGACTTCTGGGAAATAGGCTGGGGAAGTGGGTTCCATGAAGTGGAATCTGGTAAGTGGGTTCCAGGAAGTGGAATCCAGGAAGTGGCTTCCAGGAAGTGGTTTATACAATGTGACTTCTGGGAATTGAGTTCTTGGAAGTAGCTTCCTGGAAGTGGTTTCCAGGAAGTGGAATCTGGGAAGTGGCTTCTGGGAAGTGGGTTCCAGGAAGTGGTTTACAGAACGTGACTTCTGGGAGGTGACTTCCTGGAAGTGGGTTGCAGGAAGTGGAACCAGGAAGTGGCTTCTGGGAAGTGGCTTCCAGGAAGTGGTTTTCAGAACATGACTTCTGGGAAGTGAGCTCAGAGAAGTGGCTTCCAGGAATTGTCTTCTGGGAATTAGCTTCCAGGAAGTGGCTTCCAGGAAGTGTCTTCTGGGAAGTGGCTTCCAGGAAGTGGTTTTCAGAACGTGACTTCTGGGAAGTGGGCTCAGAGAAGTGGTTTCCAGGAAGGGGCTTAGGGAACATGACTTCTGGGAAATGTGCTGGGGAATTCACTTCTGGGAAGTGGTTTCCAGGAAGTGTCTTCCGGGAAGTGGGCTCCGTGTCCATCAGCTGGTCACCTTGTTCCATGCGCCATCAGGTTCAACAGCATCCAGGAAGTGACGGAAGCTTCCTTCCCGGGGCTGCGGAAGCTGGAGCTGCTGCTGCTGCATGGAAATGAGATCCAGGAAATCCCAGATGGTGCCTTGCGCGACCTTGAGTCCCTGCAGGTGAGCAGGAAGCTCGTGGGGAAGTGCTCCCTGTCCAGTGCTCCCAGTACAGTTATTTTTACACGGTGCTCCTCACACAGTGCTCCTCACATAGTGCTCCCTGTCTAGTTCTCTTTACACAGTGTTCTTCACGCAGTGCTTCTTACATAGTGCTCCCCATCCACTGATCTTTACATGGTACTCCTCACACAGTGCTCCCTGTCCACTGCTCCTCACACAGTGCTCCTCACACAATGCTCCCTGTCCAGTGCTACTTACACAGTGCTCCCTGTCGAGTGCTCCTCACAGAGTGCTCCCTGTCAAATGCTCCTCACAGTGCTCCCCATTCAACGCTCCTTCCACAGTGCTCCCCATCCAGTGTTCCTTACAATGCTCTTCACACAGTGCTTCTCACACAATGCTCCCCGTCAAGTGCTCCCCATCCAGTGCTCATGTAGTGCTCACACAGTGCTCCGTCTACTGATCTTTACACAGTGCTCATCACACAATGCTCCCCATCCAGTACTCCCCATCCAGTGCTCCTCACACAGTGCTCCTCACATAGTACTCAGTGCTCCTTTCACAGTGCTCCTTACACAGTGCTCCCTGTCCAGTGATCCTCACACAGTGCTCCTCAAACAGGGCTCGTCACATAGTACTCCTGACATAGTGCTCCTCACAAAGTGCTCCTCACATAGTGCTTCCTCTCCAGTACTCCCCATCCAGGGCTCCTGACACAGTGCTCGTCATGTAGTACTACTGACATAGTGCACCTGGCAATACTCTTTACACAGTGCTCAGCACACATTGCTGATCATACAGTGCTCCTCACATAGTACTCACACAGTGCTCCTCATACAGTGCTCCCTCTCTAGTGCTCCTCACACAGTGCTCCCCATCCAATATTCCCCATCCAGTGCTCCTCACACAGTGCTCCTCACATAGTACTCCTTACACAGTGCTCTTCACACAGTACTCCTTACACAGTGCTTCTCACATAGTACTCCTTACACAGTGCTCATCACACAGTGCTCCTCACACAGTACTTGTCACATAATACTCCTGACATAGTCCTCCTTTACACAGTGCTCTTCATATAGTGCTCATTACACAATGCTCTTCACACGGTGCTCCTCACACAGTGCTCCCCGTCCAGTGCTCCTCACACTCCTCCCCTCGCTCAGGTACTGAAGCTGAGTTCCAACCGCCTGCGCAGCCTCACACAATATTGTTTACACAGTGCTTCCTCACACAGTACTCCTTACACAGTGTTCTTCACACAGTGCTCATTACACAATGCTCATCACACCGTGCCCATCACACAGTACTCCTCACACACTGCTCTTCATAGTGCTCTCCACACTGCTCATTAGACAGTGCTCACTGTCCACTGCTCCTCACATAGTACTCCTCACATAGTACTCCTCAGACAGTATTCCTCACACAGTGCCCCTCACATCGTACTCTTCACATAGTACTCCACACACAGTGCTCATCACATAGTACTGCTCACATAGTGATCCTCACAGAGTGCTCCTCAAGCAGTGCTCCACCTCTTTCCCCCTCCCCCCTGCAGGTACTGAAGCTGAGTTACAACCGCCTGCGCAGCCTGGGCTCTGGGTCCCTGCGCGGCCTGTGCCACCTTACCCGCCTCTACCTGGACCACAATGAGCTCGGGGTGCTGCACCCGGCGGCGCTGCTGACGCTGCAGCCCCCACCAGGCCTCGACTTACCTGCCACGTCCTCGCTGCGCCTCCTCAGCCTGGCCCACAACCGCCTGCGCACGCTGCCCCAGAATGCCTTGCACTGGGCCCCGGGTCTCGAGACCCTGCAGCTGCATGGCAACCCCTGGGCCTGCGGGTGCCGCATGCGGTGGTTCCTGGCCTGGGGTGGGCGGGACAAAGGTGAGGAGGGGGGGTGGACTCGGCGTACAGTGCTCAGAGAAAATGCTCCCTGTACAGTACTCCTTTGCAAATGCTCCGTGCACAGTGCTCCTTGCTGAGTGCTCATTGCAAATGCTCACTGTACAGTGCTCCTTAGCAAATGCTTCTTGCACAGTGCTCCTTGCACACTGCTACCTAGACAGTGCTCCTTGTAAAATGCTCCTTGCTTAGTGCTCCTTGCAAATGCTCCTTGCACAGTGCTCCCTTTTGTAAGTGCTCCTTGTACAGTGCTCATTGCAAATGCTCCCACTACAGTGCTCTGTGTACAGTGGTCATTGCAAATGTTCCTTGCTCAGTGCTCCTTTGCAAATGCTCCCTGAACAGTGCTCCTTGCTCAGTGTTCCTTGTACAGTGTTCAATGCAAATGCTCCCTGTACAGTGCCCCTTGCTCAGTGCTCATTGCAAATGCCCCTTGTACAGTGCTCATCGCACAGTGCTTCTCTGGAAACGCTCCCCGTACAGTGCTTACTGTAAAGTGCTCCTTGTATAGTACACAATGAAAATGCTCTCTGAACAGTGCTCCTTCAAAAGTGCTCCTTGTACAGTGCTCCTTGTAAAGTGCTCATTGTTCAGTGCTCATTGCAAATGCTCCCTGAACAATGCTCACTGTCAAGTGCTCATTGCAGAGTGCTCCTTTGCAAATGCTCCTCACACAGTTCTCAACACAAATGGTCTCTGAACAGTGCTCCTTGCTCAGTGCTCCTTGTACAGTGTTCATTGCAAATGCTCCTTGTACAGAGCTCATTGCAAATGGTCTCTGAACAGTGCTTGCTGTCAAGTGCTCATTGCACAGTGCTCCTTTGCACATGCTCCGTGAACAGCACTCACTGTCAAGTACTCCTTATACAGTGCTCAATGCAAATGCTCCTTGTACAGTGTTCATTGCAAATTCTCCCTGTACAGTGCTCCTTGTACAATGAGCATTCTACAGTGCTCATTGCAAATGCTCTCTAAACAGTGCTCTGTTGCAAATGCTCTGTGCATAGTGCTCCTTCTACAGTGCTCATTGCAAATGGTCCCTGAACAGTGCTCCTCTGGAAATGCTCCTCGCACAGTGCTCCTTGCTCAGAGCTTCTTGCTCAGTGCTGCTTGCACAGTGATCATTGCAAATGCTCTCTGCAGAGTGCTCCTTTTACATTGCTCATTGCTAATGCTCTTCACACAGTGCTTCTGTACAGTGCTCACTGTGCCTGGCTCCAGTGCTCGAGACCCTGCAGCTCACAGTGCTCCTCTGGAAATGCTCCCTGAACAGTGCTCACTGTGAAGTGCTCATTGCACAGTGCTCAACGTAAATGCTCCCTAAACAGTGCTCTCTGTCAAGCGCTCCTTGCACAGTGCTCCTTGTGCAATGCTCAATGCAAATGCTCCTGGCATAGTACTCTGTGATCAGTGCTGCTTTATCAGTGCTCACGGGAAATGCTCCTCACACAGTGCTCCTTGCTCAATGCTCCTTTGCAAATACTCTGCACAATGCTTCTTGTACAGTGCTCACTGCGTTGGACCCCCGGCCTCGAGACCCTGAAACTGCAAGGGAAACTTTGGGCCTGCGTGTACTGCATGCAATGGTTCCTGGCCTGGGGCGGATGGGGCAAAGGTGAGGGATGGACTCGTCATCCAGTGCTTCGTGAACAGTGCTCACTGTGAAGTGCTCATTGCAAATGCTCCTTGCTCAGTGCTCCTTTTACAGTACTCAGTGCAAATGCTCCTTATACAGTGCTCCTCTGGAAATGCTCCCCAAACAGTGTTCCTTTGCAAATGTTCCTTGCACAATGCTCCTTGCATAGTGCTCCTTGGTCAGTGCTCCTTGCAAATGCTCCTTGTACCGTGCTCATTGCAAATGCTCCTGGCACAGTGCTCTATGCTCAGTGCTGCTTTTACAGTGCTCATTGTAAGTGCTCCTCACACAGTGATCCTTGCTCAATGGTCCTTTGCAAATGCTCTCTGCACAGTGCTCCTTGTATAGTACTCATTGCGCCAGGTCCCAGGCCTTGCAGCTGCAAGGGAGCCCCTGGGCCTGCGGGTGCCACATGCAATGGTTCCTGGCCTGGGATTGGCAGTACAAAGGTGAGGGATGGATTTGGATTCGGCGTCCAGTGCTCCCTGCACAGTGCTCACTGCGAAGTACTCATTGCACTTTGCTCCTTTGCTAATGCTCCTCGCACAGTGCTCATTTCTCAGTGCTCCTCTGCAAATGCTCCTCATTCAGTGCTCAATGCAAATGCTCCCTGAACAGTGTTCCTCCAGAAATGCTCCCTGTACAGTGCTCCTTGCTCATTGCTCCTCTGCTAATGCTCCTGGCATAGTGCTCCTTGCACAGTGCTCCTTTGCACAGGCTCCCTGAACAATGCTCATGGTCAAGTACTCATTTCACAGTGCTCCTCTGGAAATGCTCCCTGAACTATGCTGGCTGTCAAGTGCTCATTGCACAGTGCTCCTTGCAAATGCTCCCTGAACAGTGATCCTTGTACAGTACTTCTTTGCAAATGCTCCTCACATAGTGCTCCTTGTACAGTGCTCCTGGCAAAGTGCTCCATGCTCCTCTTACAGTGCACATTGCAAATGCTCCCTAAACAGTGCTCCAATGAAAATGCTCCCGGCTCAGTGCAACTTGTAGAGTGTTCATTGCAAATGCTCCTCACACAGTGCTCCTTGTACAATGCTCACTGCGCTGGGCCCCAGTCCTTGAGATGCTGCACAGCAACCCCTGGGACTGCGGGTGCTGCATGCAGTGGTTCCTGGCCTGGGGTGGGCAGGGCAAAGTTGAGGAGGGGTGGACTTTGTGTACAGTGCTCGCTGTACAGTGCTCATTGCCCAGTGCTCCTTGTACAGTGCTCAATGCAAATGCTGTCTGAACAGTGCTTATTGCAAATGCTCCCCAAACAGTGCTCCTTTGCAAATGCTCCCTATACAGTGCTCGCTGTCAATTGCTCATTGCACAGTGCTCCTTCAGTGCTTATTGAAAATGCTCCTTGTACAGTGCTCCTTGCAAAGTGCTTCTTCTACAGTGCTCCTTGCATATGCTTCTCGCACAGTGCTCATTTGCAAATGCTCTCTGCACAGTGCTTATTGCAAATGCTCTCCAAACAGTGCTCAGTGCTCAGTGCTCCTTTTACAGTGCTCTTCGGCAAATGCTCCCTGTACAGTGCTCCTCACAAAGGGTTCCTTCTACAATGCTCATTGCAAATGCTCCTCGCACAGTGCTCCTTTGCAAATGCTCCCTGCACAGTGCTCTTTGTTCAGTGCTCACTGCAAGTGCTCCTCACACAGTGCTCCTTTGCAAATGCTCCCTGCACAGTGCTCCTTATTCAGTGCTCATTACAAATGCTCCTTGCACAGTGCTCATTTTACAGTGCTCATCGCAAATGCTCCTCACACAGTGCTCTCTCTCCTTCCTTGACCCCCACAGGCATCCTGCGCTGCCGGAGCGACAATCACACCCCATCGCCATCTCTGCCCTGCGCCATCTGTGCCTCCCCCGCTGCCCTGCGTGGCGTCGACCTCCGCCATCTGCCCACCCGCCTGCCCTGCCGCCGACCTCGCATGGGTCCGAAAGTGGAGGAACTGGAAGTGGAGGAGCCGAAAGTGGAGGAGCTGGAAGTGGGACCGGAAGTGAAGGAACCACTGGAAGTGGAGCCCGAAGTGGTGGGACCGGAACCAGAAGTGGAGGGCCGGGAAGCAGAGGACCTTGACGCGGAAGTGGTGGAACCAGAAACAGAAGTGGGGAACCCAGGACAGGAAGTAGGCGACCCAGATGTAGGTGGCCCAGAAAAGGAAGTAGATGGCCCAGAAGCAGAAGTAGGTGACCCAGAAACAAAAGTGGATGACCTGGAACCGGAAGTGGAGGGGTCGGAGGCCTCCGCCCTGGCTGCCCTGCTGCCCTCGCCGTGGCCCGTGGCCCTGCGCGTGGCTGATGCCTGCGGCCACCCTGCCCTGCACCTGTCCTGCTGGGCCCAATCTCCCCCCGCCCTGCGTGGCCTCCGACGCCCGGCGCCGGGACGCGTGGAGGTCACCGTGGAGGCAGCGCTGCGCTGCGTCGGGGTCGCCGGGGTCCTGGCACGCGCGCGGGAGCTCCTGGGGGGGCCCACCGACGACCCTGTGACCTTCACACGCGTGGACAGACGGACGAATAGGCGGGACATGGCCTACAAAGCCTACGAAGCCTTTGCACACTCCACTGAGGCACAGGGATGTGAGGACAGACAGACGGACAGATACACCATGGCCTACAGGACCTATGAAGCCCTTGCACACCCCACTGAGAGACGAGCTCGCGTGGGCAGACAGACAGACAGGCGGGACATGGCCTACGAGGCCTACAAAGCCTTCACACGCCCCAATGAGAGATGGCGTTTGGACAGACAGACAGAACTGAGGCCTGTGGCCTACAGAGCCTTGGCACACCCCACTGAGCCTCAAGCACACATGGATGGACAGATGGACAGACAGGCTGCGGTCCATACAACCCACGAAGCCCTCTCATACCCCACTGAGAGACAGGCACATGTGGACAGACAGGCAGACAGGGGGAGTACGGCATCCAAGGCCTACGAAGCCTTTGCACACCCCACTGAGACTCGAACACTCGTGGATGGACAGATGGACAGACAGTCCATGGCCTACATGGCCCATGAGGCCTTTGCACACCCCACTGGGGCACAGGCACACATTGATGGACAGACAGACAGACACCCTGCGGCCTACAGGGCCTACAAAGCCTTTGCACACCCCACTGAGAGATGGACAGGAGTACGCAGAAGGACAGACAGACGGGCCACGGCCCACAAGGCCCCCACGCGAGCATGGAAGATTCCGGCACACCCCACTGAGTGGCCTGCAGCCCACGCAGCCCTTGCACACCCCTTTGAGGCCCGGACACCCATGGATGGACAGATGGACACCCCGACAGCGACCTATGTGGGGCCCCTCGGGTCTGGCCTGCATGCCTGGGTCTCGGCTGATGCTCCGGCCCCTGCCTGGCTGCACCCAGATGCTGTGGACCTGCGGCTGCTGCCGCCTGAGCCAAGCACTACGCGTGGAGTCCAGACCGGGCCGAGCAGTGCACACGGAGTCCACAACCTTGGGCGGAGCACTGTGCAGGGAGTTCACCTGGCATGGTCAGCGCGCGTGGAGCTGGATGGGGATGAGGAGGACGGGGAGGACAGAGGCTGGGTGATCATCGAGGCTGAGGAGGAGGAGGAAGATGGTGGCGTCCACATTGTGGC
Source organism: Perognathus longimembris pacificus (assembly GCF_023159225.1). NCBI lineage: Eukaryota > Metazoa > Chordata > Mammalia > Rodentia > Heteromyidae > Perognathus > Perognathus longimembris. The sequence goes on along the minus strand of NC_063184.1, from coordinate 73,206 downwards.
CGAGGGGGAGGCCGTGACCTTGCGCTGCCGCGTGGAGGCCGCCAGGAGGTCGGGACATGTGGGCATGGTGTGGGTGTTGCCCGACGGGAGCATGGTGAGGGGGGGAGGCTGGGGTGGTGGAGGCCCAGACAGTGGAGGCCCAGACAATGAAGGCCGAGACCATGGAGGTCCAGACAGTGGCAGCCGAGACCAGGGACACCATGGAGGCCAAGATGGTGGAGGCCAAGACCATGGAGGCCAAGACAGTGGAGGCCCACACCATGGAGGCCCGTCCTTCGGAGGCCGCGTGACGCTGTCCGACGGAGGCCAGGGCCTTCACCTGCGGGCTGCGTGCCCCTCAGACTCGGGTTGGTTCCACTGCGTGGCCCGGGCAGGGTCGGCCACAGCCCATCATGCCCACCGCCTCCTCGTCCTGCCTCGGTCTCGACCTCCCTTGGAGGCCCAGGAAATGGAGGCCGAGACCGTGGAGGCCAAGATGGTGGAGGCCCGGACGGTGAAGGCCCAGACTATGGAGGCCCAGACAGTGGAAGCCCGGAAAATGGAGACTCAGACAGTGGAGGCCGGGCGCACCTTACACTTGCCCTGTGCGGCCTGGGCCGACCCGCCGCCCCGCCTGGCCTGGCTGCTCCCGGACGGCCGAGTCCTGACCCGCACTGGGGCCTCCCCCGAATCCCGTGCTTCAGTTGGACCAGATGGGATGCTGGCCATCCGGGACGTGCGGGACGGGGATGGGGGCCGCTACACATGCGTGGCTGCCAACCGTGTAGGCCAGGCCCACCAGGACGTGGAGGTCGCCGTGGTGGAGGCCCAGGATGGAGGATCGAGGATAGAGGCCCAAGTTGGAGGATCCAGGGTGGAGGCCCAGGATGGAGGATCGAGGATGGAGGACCAGGATGGAGGATCCAGGTTGGAGGCCCGGAATGGAGGATCGAGAATGGAGGCCTGGAGGAGGAAGGGAGGCCGGCGTGGGTTCGAGGCCCGGCGGCGCCTCCTCCTCCGGCCTGAGCAGTGGGCCGACATCCTGGCCCGAGTCCGAGGAAGGCACCCAGCCTCCACCTCCCCTCCAGCCTCCACTGTCCCGTTGCCATCGACCGCCGAGGAGGAGGAAGAGGAAGACGGGTCGGCTGACTCAGTTTTCCCCCACACGGGGGGACCAGGCCCGGCCTCCACATCTTGGGCCTCCTCATCTCCTGCCTCCATTTCCCCTCCTGCCTCAATTTCCTCTCCTGCCTCCATTCCTCCTGCCTCAATTTCCCCTTTGGCCTCGATTTCCCCTTTGGCCTCCATTTCCCCTCCTGCCTCCATTTCACCTCCTGCCTCCATTTCTCCTCCTGCCTCATTTTCCCCTCCTGCCTCGATTTCCCCTCCAGCCTCCATTTCCCCTCCTGCCTCAGTTCCCCCTCCGGCCTCCATTTCCCCTCCAGCTTCCTCCTCGCCTCCGGCTTCCGCTCCCGGCGGCAGCAGCGGTGCCCTGCCTCAGTTTCCCCACGTGCCCTACCTGCTGGCCCGGCCCCAGGCCTCCCTCACTGTCACCCCCCGTGCAGACCTCACCCTGCCTTGCGTGGCCGCAGGACGACCCCCACCCCGCGTGACCTGGACCCGGCTGCGTGATGGTGCGTGCCTCAGTTTACCCGCCTGATAAACCACCCCTCCCTCCCCACCTCCTTTCCTCTCCCCCTCCCCCCTCCTTCCAGGGAAGGTCAGAGGCCATGGGGGGGATGAGGGAGGGGGTAAGGGGGGTGAGAGGATGGGGGAGGGCTGTCTGCCTGTCCATCTGTCTGTCCCCCTGTCTGTCAGTCTTTGTGTCTGTCTGTCCATCTGTCTCTCCCATCTGTCTGTCTGTCCGTCTGTCTGTCCATCTGTCTCCCTCTCTATCTGTGTGTCTGTCTGTGTGTCCGTCTATCTGTCCACCTGTCTGTCCATCTGTCCGTCTGTCTCCGTCTGTCCATCTGTCTCCCTGTCTGTCTTCCTGTCTGTCCGTCTCTCTGTCTGTCTTGCTGTCTATCTGTCTGTCCGTCTGTCTCCCTGTTTGTCTCCCTGTCTCTCCATCTGTCTCCTGTCTGTCTGTCTGTCTCCCCGTCTGTCTCCCTGTCCGTCTGCCTGTCTTTCCATCTATCTCCCTGTCCATCTCTCTGTCTGTCTGTCTCTCCATCTGTCTCCCTGTCTGTCTGTCCTTTTGTCCATCTGTCGCCCTTTCTGTCTGTCTGTGTGTCCGTCTGTCCGGGTTATGTGTTTATCTGTATCAAGGTCTGTCTGTCTGTCTGCCTTTGGGTCTGCCTGTCTGTCCATCTGTCTGTCTCTCTGTCAGTCCGTCTGTGTCTCTGTCTGTCTGATGTTGAATCTGACCATGTGTCTGACTCTGTGTCTGTTTGTCTTCCTCTCTGTGTGTCTCTGTGTCTGTCTATCCATCTATCTGTCTGTCTCCCGGTCTGTCCATCTGTCTGCCAGTCTGCCTGTCTCCTTGTCTGTGTGTCTCTGACTGTCTGTATCTAGGTCTGTCTTTGTGTCGGTCTGTCTGTGTGTCTGTCTGGTCTGTTCATCTGCCTATCTGTCTGTCTCCCTGTCTGTCTGTCCATCTGTCTTCCTGCCTGTCTGTCTGTCTGTCCGTCTGCCTGTCTCCTTGTCTGTGTGTCTGTCTCTGTATCTAGGTCTGTCTTTGTGTCTGTCTGTGTGTTTGTGTGGCTGTCTGGTCTGTTCGTCTGCCTATCTGTGTCTGTCTCCCTGTCTGTCTGTCTGTGTGTCTGTCCTGTCTGTCTCTGCCTGCCTGTTTGTCTGTGTCTGTCTGTCTGTCTGTCTGTCTGTCTGTCTGATGGTCTATCTGACTGTCTGTCTGTGAGAGTCGCTCTGTCCCTGTCTGTCCATCTGTCTGTCTGATGGTCGATCTGTCTGTGTCTGTCTGTATGATGGTCAATCTGACCATGTGTCTGACTGTCTGTCTGTGTCTCTGTCTGTTTGTCTATCTGTCTGTCTGTCAGTTGCTCTGTCCTTGTCTGTCTGTGTTGATGGTCAGTCTGTCTGTGTCTGTCTGTCTGATGGTCGACTTGACCATCTCTGTCTGTCTATCTGATTGTCTGTCTGTGTCTCTGTCTCTGTCTGTCTATCTGACTGTGTAGACACACTGTCTGTGTCTGTGTCTCCATGTCTGTCAGTCGCTCTGTCCCTGTCTGTCTGTGTGATGGTCAATCTGTGTGTGTCTGTGTCTTCTGTCTATCTTTCTGATGGTCAATCTAACCATCTGTCTGTCTGTGTCTCTGTCTGTCTGTCTGGTTGTCTGTCTGTCTGTCTGATGGTCTATCTGACTGTGTGTCTGTCTGTGTCTCCGTGTCTGTCAGTCAGTTGTTCTGTCCCTGTCTGATGGTCGATCTGTCTGTCTGTGTCTATCTGTCTGTCTGATGGTCTATCTGACTGTGTGTCTGTCTGTCTGTGTCTCTGTGTCTGTCAGTTGCTCTGTCCCTGTCTGATGGTCGATCTGTCTGTCTGTGTCTATCTGTCTGTCTGATGGTCTATCTGACTGTGTGTCTGTCTGTCTGTGTCTCCGTGTCTGTCAGTCAGTTGCTCTGTCCCTGTCTGATGGTCGATCTGTCTGTCTGTGTCTATCTGTCTGTCTGATGGTCTATCTGACTGTGTGTCTGTCTGTCTGTGTCTCCGTGTCTGTCTGTCAGTCTCTCTGTCCCTGTCTGTCCGTCTGTCTGTCTGATGGTCAATAGGTCTGTGTCTGTGTCTGTGTCTGTCTGTCTGATATTGAATCTGATCATGTGTCTGTCTGTCTGTCTGTCTCCCTCTGCGTGTGTGTCTGTCTGTTTGTGCATCTATCTGTCTGTCTCTGTCTGTCTCCCTGTCTGTCTGTCTCCTTTTTTTTTTTTTTTTTTTTGGCCAGTCCTGGGCCTTGGACTCAGGGCCTGAGCACCATCCCCTTCTTCCCACTCAAGGCTAGCACTCTGCCACCTGAGCCACAGCGCCCCTTCTGGCTGTTTTCCATATATATGGTGCTGGGGAATCGAGCCGAGAGCTTCATGTGTAGGAGGCAAGCACTCTTGCCACTAGGCCATATTCCCAGCCCCCTGTCTGTCTCCTTGTCTGTGTGTCTTTCTGTACCTAGGTCTGTCTTTGTCTCTGTCTGTCTGGGTCTTTCTGTCTGGTCTGTTTGTCTGCCTATTTGTTTGTGTCTGTCTCCCTGTCTGTCTGTGTCCCTGTCTGTCTCCTGTCTATCTCTGTGTCTGTCCATCTGTATGTCTGTCTTTCTCTCTGGCTGCCTGCCTGTCTGTGTCTTTGTGTCCGTCTGTCTGTCCATCTGTCTGTCCATCTGTCTGTCTGGTGGTCGATCTGACCTTGTGTCTGACTGTCTATCTGTCTGTCTGTGTTTCTGTCTGTCTGTACGTAAGTCATTCTCTCCCTGTCTGTCCGTCTGTCTGTCTGATGGTCCATCTGTCTGTGTTTGTGTCTGTCTGTCTGTCTGATGGTCCATCTGACCATGTGTCTGACTGTCTGTCAGATGCTCTGTCCCTGTCTCTCTGTCTGTCTGATTGTCAATCTGACCATGTGTCTGTCTGTCTGTGTCTCTGTCTCTATTGGTCAGCTGGTCTGTCTGTCTGTGTGTCTGTCTGTTTGATGGTCTATCTCACTGTGTGTGTATCTGTCTGTCTGTGTCTCCGTTTCTGTCTGTCTCTGTCAGTCGCTCTGTTCCTTTCTGTCTGTCTGCCTCTCTGATGGTCAATCTGTCTGTCTGTCTGTCTGATGGTGAAGCTGACCATTTGTCTGACTGTCTGTCTGTGTCTCTGTCCCTGTCTGTCTAGTCAGCCGGTCTGTCTGTCTGTGTGTGTGTCTGTCTGTGTCTCTGTTTCTGTGTGTCTGTCAGTCAGTCGTTCTGTCCCTGTCTGATGGTCAATCTGACTGTGTGCCTGTCTGTGTCTCCATGCATGTCTGTTAGTCAGTCGCTCTGTCCCTGTCTGTCTGATGGTCGATCTAACCGTGTGTCTTACTGTCTCTCTGTCTGTGACTCTGTCTGTCAGTCGCTCTGTCCCTATCTGTCTGTGTCTGTGTCTGTCTGTCTGTCTGATGGTCGATCTGACCATCTGTCTGTCTGTCTGATGGTCTATCTGACTGTGTGTCTGTCTGTGTCTCTATGTCTGTCTGTCAGTCAGTCACTCTGTTCCTGTCTGTCTGTCTGTGTGTCTGATGGTCAATCTGACCGTGTATCTGTCTGTCGGTCGGGTGCTGTCTGTGTCTGTGTCTGTCTGCTTGTGGACGGACAGATGCGTGGACACCCAATGCATGTGGGCCCGGCCCTCCATCCATCCGTCTGTCTGTCCTTCCCCCCCTTCCCACTGCAGGCGCAGTATTGACCCCGCACGCCCGCTCCCTGCGCCTCTCTGTCCTCCCCGATGGCTCCCTTGTCCTGCGCGGGGCCCGGGCCCAGGACGCCGGTGACTATGAGTGTGTGGCCGCCAACCGCCACGGCCAAGCCCGGGCTCGCGTGTTCCTGCATGTGCAAGATCCCTCCAAGGACTCCATGGACGCTGTGGACACCAGAGACCCCACCATGGATGCCATGGACACGACCATAGGCGCTGTGGACGCCATAGGCATGATCATGGACAATGTGGACACCGTAGACATGAGCAAGGATGCCATAGACAGGACTGTAGACATCATGGGTGCCATAGACTCCACCGTGGATGCCGTTGGTGTCACAGACACGACTATGTACGCCAGAGACACCATCATGGACACTGTACACACCATAGACATGAGCGTGGACACCGTGGACATCACAGACACCACCATGGACAACACAGATACCACCAGGGACACCGTTGGTGTCACAGACACCAGTGTGGACTCCATAAACATCGTGGACAATGTGGATGCCATAGACACCAGTGTGGACACCATGAACATCACAGACCCCACCATGGACACTGTTGGTGTCACAGACAATGCCGTAGATGCCATGGATGCCATAGACATGAGTGTGGATGCCATAGACACCACCATGTACAATGTGGACACCATAGACACCACCGTGGATGCTGTTGGTGTCACAGACAATTCTGTAGACACTGTGGACACCATAGACATGAGTGTGGACACTGTTGGTGTCACAGACATGACCATGGACACCATAGACACCACCGTGGAAAGTGTGGACACCGTAGACATGAGCATGGACACCAGAGACACCAGTATGGACACTGTGGATGTCACAGACACCACTATGGACACTGTTGGTGTCACAGACAAAGCTGTAGACATCGTGGACATCACAGGCACAAGCGTAGACGCTGTTGATGTCATGGACATGGTCGTGGATACCACTGCACACAAAATGGATGCCAACAAGGATGCCATGGGAGTCGCACCAGATGCCATGGAGGGTGCCGGGGACAACAGCGTCCTGCCAGAAGTCATGGACAATACCAGGGTCACCGGAAATGCCAGGGATGATTCTGGGGCTACCAGGGACATTTCTATGGGGACCAGGGGTGCTGGGGACACCAGTAATGTTGTGGACAATTCTGGGGATGCCAGGGGTGCTGTGGACAATTCTGGGGGGACCAGGGGTGCTGTGGACGATTTGGGGAATATTGGGGATGCTGTGGACGATTCTGGGGACACCAGGAGCACTGTGGACAATTCTGGGAACACCAGGGACACCAGGCACGATTCCATGGGGATCAGGGTTGCCGTGGACAATTTCAGGGGAATCGTGGATGATTCTGTGGGCACCAGGGATGCCGTGTATGATTCTGGGTACACCAGGGACACTGAGAATGACTCTGTGGGGACCAAGGGCTCTGTGGATGATTCCAGGGGCACTGTGGACAATTCTGGGGACACCAGGGGCACTGTGGAAGATTCCAGGGGCGCCATGGATGATTCCAGGGACACTGGGGACACTGTGGACGATTCTGTGGGGAACAGGGTTGCCATGGATGAATCTGGGAACATCGGGCACACCGAGGATGATTCTGGGGGCACTGGGGACACTAGGGATGATTCCGTTGGAACCAAGGGCGCTGTGAACGATTCTGGACACCCCAGGGTCGCCGTGGATGATTCTGGGGACACCAGGGATGATTCTGGGAATACCAGGGACAACGTGGACAAGTCCAGGGGGACCAAGACTGCCGTGAACGATGCCGGGGACACCAGGGACAAGAAGGACACCATGGATGATTCCAGGGGCATCATAAACACCATGAACAACCCTGTGGGTGCCTCAGACCCCAGAAGGCCCACCATTCCCAGTCCCGCGTGGCCGTGGCACACGCCCCCTGCGATCCAGGAGGCACCATGGGAGACATTGCGGGTCCCAGAGGGGCTGGGCCTTCGCGTGCACTGCTCCACATGGGACGCCAGGGCCCCACGCATGACAACAACGAAGGTGCAGTGGACGCTGCCTGACGGATTGCAGCTGGGCGCGTGGCAGGCATCAGCATCGGGCGACGTCCTTGTGTTCCCCAATGGAACGCTGGCCGTGCGACACATGACCGCGCACCACGCGGGGCGCTACGTGTGCGTGGCGACCAACGCCAGGGGGGTCGCAGCCCGCAGGATGGTCACCGTGGATGTGGCACCCTGGCCCAGCACCCAGAAACCCCAGGTGGTGGGGCAGGCCAGGCAGGGACTGCGCACGGTGGTGGTGCAGGGCGCGAACCTGAGATTGCACTGCCACGCACGAGGCGACCCCATGCCCAGGGTGACATGGAGGCTTCCGGACGGACGCGCTGTGGAGGCTGGGGGCAGGTGAGGAGGTGGGAGGGAGGGGAAGGAAGGACGAAGGGAGGGAGGAGGAAGGGGTGAATCCACCCACCCATCCTTCCACCCACCCATCCAAATATCCACCCACCCATAAACCCACCCATCCACACACCCACCCATCCATCCCCCACCCAACCATTCATCCACACTCACACATCCATCCACACACCCACACATCCACCCATCCAACCACCCACCCATCAACCCATCTACACACCCGTCCATAAAACCACCCACCCATCCACCCACCCAACTAGAAATCCACACATCCACCCACGCATCCACCCAACCATCCACCCATCGACCCATCCACCCAACCTTCCATCCATCCATCCACCTACCCATCCAACTATCCATCAACCCATCCATCCACACTTCCACCCACCCACCGACCCATCCACCCATCCATCCATGCACCCATCCAACTATCCATCCACCCACCCATCCATCTACCCACACACCCACCCATCCATCCACCCACACAGCCACTCATCCATCCATCCACCCACCCATCACCACCTATCCACCTAGCCATTCATCCACAAATCCATTGACCCACCCACCCATCCATCCATCCATCCACACACACACACCCATCCATCCATCCATCCATCCATCCACCCACCTATCCACCCACCCACCTCTCCATCCACCCACCCACCCACCCATCCACCCATCCACCCATCCATCAATCCACCCACCCACCCACCCACCCACACACCAATCCAACAGTCCCACCCCCATCCATGCATCCACACACCCATCCATGCTTCCAATCATCCATCCATCAATCCCTCCATCCACCCAAACATCGCTCCATCCACACACCCATCCATCCTCCCACCCACCCATCCACCCACCAGCCCATCCACCTACTCATCCATCTACATTTACACCCATGCACCCACCCATCCAACCACCTACCCATCCACCCAACCATCCAACCATCCATCCATGCATGCATCCATCTAACCATCCATTCATCCATCTACCCATTCATCCATCCACCAACCCGTCCATCCACCCACCACCCATCCATCTACCCATCCAAACACCCACCCAACCATCCATCCACCCACCCATCCATCCACCCACACACCCACCCATCCATCCACCCACACAGCCACTCATCCATCCATCCAACCACCCACCCATCACCACCCATCCACCTAGCCATTCATCCACAAATCCATTGACCCACCCATCCATCCATCCATCCATCCATGCACACACCCACCCACCCATCCATCCATCCACCCACCTATCCACCCACCCATCTCTCCATCCATTCACCCACCCACCCACCCATCACCCCATCCACCCATCCATCAATCCACCCACCCACCCACCCACCCACACATCCATGCATCCACCCACCCACACACCAATCCAACAGTCCCACCCCCATCCATGCATCCACCCACCCATCCATGCTTCCAATCATCCATCCATCGATCACTCCATCCACCCAAACATCCCTCCATCCACACACCCATCCATCCTCCCACCCACCCATCCACCCACCAACCCATCCACCTACTCATCCATCTACATTTACACCCATGCACCCACCCACCCATGCACCCACCCATCCAACCACCTACCCATCCACCCAACCATCCACCCATCCATCCATGCATGCATCCATCTAACCATCCATTCATCCATCCACCCATTCGTCCATCCGCCAACCCGTCCATCCACCCACCACCCATCCATCCACCCACCACCCATCCATCCACCCATCCACACAACCACTGATACTACCACCCACCCACACATCCACCCAGCCACCCACCCATCCATCAATCCATCCATCCACCCATCCATACATCCACTGATCCACCCACACATCCACCCATCCAGCCATCCACCCACCCATCCACCCATATATCCACCAAAAACCAAATCACCCCCCCACAACCATCCACCCACCCATCCATCCAACCATCCACCCACCCACCCATCCATCCATCCATCAATCCACCCATCTACCCACCCATCCAACACCCATCTACCTACCCACTCATCCATCCGTCCTCTCATCCACCAACCAACCCATCCACCCTACACCCACCCAATAGCCCACTCATCTACCACCCATCCATCCATCAACCCACCCACCCATCCCTTCACCCATCCACTCATCCATCCATCCACCAATCCATCACCCACACACAAATCCATCCACCCACCAATCCATCCACGCACTCATCCATCCATCCACCCACCAATCCATCCACACATCTACTCACCCACCCATGCTTCCACCCACTCACCCATCCACCCACCCAACCCTCCATCCATCCACCCACCCATATAACCACACACTCATCCACCTACCTACTCATCCACCCGTCCTCCAATCCACCCAAACACCTATTCACGCTCCCACCCACCACCCATCTACCAACAGATCCACCCACCCATCCGCCCATCCACCCATCCATCTATCCACCCATCCATCGACCCTCGCAACAATCGAAACCTCCATCTACCCACCCATTCACCCACCCACCAATCCACCCATCCAATCTTCCACCCTCCCACCCACCAACCCATCCATCCACCAATCCAGTCACCCACCCATCCATCTACTCATCCACCGACCCACCCATCCAAACACCTAACCACCCACACACCCACCCATCCATGCATGCACCCACCCATCCATCCACCAATCCAATCACCCAACCATCATCCACCCATCCTGCCACCCACCCATCCACCCATCCACTCACCCATCCACCCATCCACTCACCCACCCATCCATCCAACCATCCAACCATCCACCAACCAACCCTCCCATCCATCCACCAACCCATCCATCCATTCATCCATCTACCCATCCACCTACCAACTAATACACCATCCACCCACCAACCTATCCACTCTACAGCCACTCACCCACCCATCCATCTACGTACCCATACACTCACCCACCTATCGATCCACCCATCCACCCACCAATCCATCCACCCACCCACCCAACCACCCATTCAACCACCTACCCACCCAGCCAGCCATCCATCTATCAACACAACCACCCATCCATCCACTCACCCTCCCATTCATCCATCCACACACTGACCCATCCACCCATCCTTCCACCAACCAACCCATCCACCCATCCATCCACCCACGCACCAATCGATCAACCCATCCACCCTCCCACACATCCACCCACCCAGCTATCCACCCATGCAACGACCCACCTTTCCACCTTCCCATGCACCCACCAATCCATCCACCAATTCACTCACTCACCCATCCATCTACCCATCCAACCACCCACCCATCCATCCACCCATCCACTCACCCACCCTTCCATCCACCCACCCACTCACTAACCCATCCATCCATCCATCCACCCACCCACCCATCCACGCATTCACCAACCCACCCATCCATTCACCCACCAAACCATCCATCCATGCACCCACCCAACCACCCAAAAATCCATCCAACCCCCCACCATCTTCCACACATCAAACTACCCATCAACCCATCCAACCACCCACACATCCATCCACCCATCCATCGAACCATCCATCCATCCATCCACCCATATATCGATTCTGCCATCCACCCACCCACCCATCCATCCACCCATCAATCCACCCATACATCCACCCACCCACCCATCCACCCACGCAATCCTTCATCCACCCACGAAACCCTCCATCCATCCACACATCCCTCCATCCATGCACCCACCCACCCAACCACAAATCCATCCAACCACCCACCATCTTCCACCCATCATACTACCCATCAACCCATCCAACCACCCACACATCCATCCACTCACCCATCCACCCACCTAACCCTCTATCCATCCACACATCCCTCCATCCATCCACCCAACCACACACCCATCCACCCACAAACCCACTCACCCATCCACCCATCCATCCATCCAAATATCCATCCACCCACCTACCCACCCATCCACTCATCCATCTACCCACCCATCCAACCAATCACCAAACCATCCATCCATCCATTCACCCATATATCCATCCAACCATCCACCCACCCAACCTTTCACCCACCCAACCACACACCGAACCACCCATCCACTCATCTACCCAACCACCCATCCACCATTCACCCACCCACACATCCACCTACCCACCCACCCAAACACGCATTCTTCCACCCAATCACCCATCCATGCATACACCCACCCATCCATCCATCCACCCACCCACCAACCCATCCATGAATCTACCCACACAAGTTTGCATCCAACCACCCATCCATCCATCCATCCCTCCATCCGTCACACATCCCTCCATGCACCCACACATCCATCCTCTCACCCGCACATCCACCCACCCATCCATCCACCCATCCATCCATCAACACTTCCACACACCCACTCAACCATCCATGCAGCCATCGACCCATCCATCCACCCACACATCCGTCCATCCACCAACCCGGCATTCCACCCACCCATCCATCCATCCAACCATCCACACATCCACCCAACACCCACCCACCCACACATCCACCCACCCACCCAACCATCAGTCCATCCACACATCCACCAACCCATCCATTGAACCATCCACCTATCCAGCCAACCGCCCACTAACACATCCATCCATCCACCCTCCCATCATTCCATATATCCACCCAACCACCCTTCTATGCATCCACCCACACAAACACACCGAACCACCAATCCATTCACCCACGCATTCATCCACCCACCCATCCACCCTCCCAACCATCCACCCATCCATCCAAACATCCACTCACCCACCCATCCCTCCACCCATCCATCCCCGACCCACCCACCTACCCATCCATCCATTCACCCACCCAACCAACCAACCACCCATCCACTCATCCATCCATCAATCCAACCACCCATCCATCCACTCACCCATCCATCCATCCACCCACCCACCAATCGCCCATCCACCCATCCATCTACCCACGCACCAATCGATCAACCCATCCACCCTCCCACACATCCACCAACCCAGCCATCCACCCATCCAACGACCCACGTTTCCACCTTACCACGCACCCACCCATCCATCCACCAATGCACTCACCCACCCATCCACCCACCCACACATCCATGTATCCATCTACCCACCCATCCATCCACCCACCAAACCATCCATCCATCCATCCATCCAACCAGCCTTCAACCCATCCAACCTCCCACACATCCATCCACCCATCCATCAACCCACCCATCCATCCACCCACCAATATATCCATTCATCCATCCACCCACCTAATCATCCACCAACCCACCGATCCATCCACCCATCCACCCATCCATCCATCCACCCACACATCCACCCTCCCAACCCTCCATCCATCCACACATCCCTCCTCCATTCACCGACCCATCTTACCACCCGCCCATCCACCCATCCAACCACGCACCCATCTATCGACATATTCAATCACCCACCCACCCATCCATCCATCCAACCACTCACAGATCCAACCATCTACACACCCACCCATCCATCCAACCATACACCCACCCAGCCATCCACCCATCCACGAATCCATCTACCTACCCATCCTTCCACCCACCAAATCATCCATCCATCCACCCACTCATCCATCCACCACCCCCATCTTTCCACCCATCCAACAACCCATCAACACATCCATCCATCCACCTATCCATCCACCCATCCATCGAAACACCCATCCATCCATCCACCCATATATCCATCCATCCAACCACCAAAACATCCACCCACCCATCCATCCATCCATCCATCCAACTGTGCATCCACCTACCTATCTACCCTCCCATCCAACGACACACCCATCCATCGATCCACCCATATATCCATCCAAACACCCACCCAACCATCCACCCATCCATCTACCCATACACCTACCCAACCACCCATCTACCCACCCATCCACCCACCTATCCACCCATCCACACATCCACCCACCCATCCACCCACACTTCTACCTACCCACTCATCCACCCATCCTCCCAACCATCCACCTACCCACTCTTTCACCCATCCTCAAATCCACCCACAAATTCACCCTCCCACCCACCAACCCCTCCATCTACCAACCCATCCACCCACCATTCCACCCATGCACCCATCCACCCTGCCACCCACCCAGCCCTCCATCTACCCACCCAGCCAGCCATCCACCCATCCATTTACCCACCCTTCCACCCTCCAGCCCACAAACCAATCCGTCCACCAATCCACTAAACCACCAATCCATCAACCCATCCACCCACCCACCCATGCGCCCATCCACACATCCACCAATCCATTCAACTACCCACCCATCTACCCACCCACCTATCACACACCCATCCTTGCACCCATCCATACACCCATCCATCCATACACCCATCCACGCAAAAAACAACCCACTGACCCACCCATCCAACCATCTACCCAACCACCCATCCACCCATTCACTCACCCACCTACCCACCCACACATCCACCTACCCACCCACCCACCAAAACACCCATTCATCTACCTACCGAACCATCCACCCTCCCATCCACCCATTCATGCATACACCCACCCATCCACCCACCCATCCATCCACATACCCACCCACCAATACACCCATCTACCCACCCACCAAACCATCCATGCACCTACCCACCCAAACATGCATCAAACCACCCATCCATCCATCCCTCCATTCACACACCCATCCCTCAATCCACCACCAATCCATCCTCCCACCCACCCATCCACACACCCACCCATTCACGCATCCATCCATCCACACTTCCACCTACCCATCCATCCATGAAGCCATCCACCCATCCATCCATCCATCCACCCACCCACCCATCATTCCAACCGTCCATACACCCACCCATACACCAATACATCCAACCACCCATGCATCCATCAATACATTCACCCACCCACCCAACCTTCCATCCACACATCCACCAACCCATCCATCGACCCATCCACCTATCCAGCCAGCCACCCACCCATACATCCATCCATCCAATCACCCATCCACCCATATATCCACCCAACCACCCATCTATCCACCCATACCCACACACCCATCCATCAATCCATTCATCCAACCATCTACCCATCCACCCACCCACCTACACTCCCATTCATCCACCCATCCCAACCCATTCATCCATCCATCCATCTAACCATACACCCACCCATCCACCTACCAACTCATACAACCATCCACCCACCCAGCAATCCACCCTACACTCACTCACCGACTCATCCATCTACCCACGCATACACCCACCACCCACCCATCCAGCCATCCAACTACCCAAACATCCACCCACCCTTCTACCCTCCCACCCACACACCCACCCATTCTTCTACCCACACAACCACCCAACCTCCAATCCACCAGCCCACCCATCCCCCCTCCCACCCATCCACCTATCCATCCACAAAACCACTCACCCACCATCCATCCACACATCCACCCAACCACCCATCCAAGCATCCATTCACACATCCACCCATCCATCCACCCACCTACCCACCCATCCACTCATCCACATATACATCCAACAACCTAACCACCCATCCTACCACTCACCCACCCATCCATCCATGCACCCACCCACCCATCCACCAACTGATCTATCCACTCATCCATCCACCCATGCACTCACCCACCCATCTACCCACCCACCCATCCATCCACCCACCCACTCGTCTGACCCTCCCTCCCTCCCTCTCTCTCTCAGCCTCGACACCCGGGTCCACACCTTCCACAATGGCACCCTGGTGGTTCTTCGGGTGACCCCGCAGGACGCCGGCGACTACCTCTGCGTGGCCCGCAACCCCGTGGGCAACGACCTCGCCATGCTGCGGGTTGATGTGGCCCTGTTGGCTCCCAGGATCCATCGCCCTGACCACTTGTCCCCCCTCCATTCCCCTCCTTCTCCTCCTCTCCCCCTCCATGTGGCCCTGGGCGGCCAGCTCCGCGTTGACTGCGTGGCCAGCAGCCTCCCGACCCCAGAGTTGTCCTGGCATCTCCCCGATGGCACCCGGGTGACCCCCGGGGTGCAGGTCGTGGGTCCTGGGGGATCCCGGGCCACCATGATGCCCAATGGGACGTTGGCGGTGACTGGCGTGGGGCGTGGGGATGCCGGGGTGTATGTGTGCCAGGCTCGCAACTGGGCTGGGTGGGATGAGCTTCGCATGCGCGTGGAGGTGGGGGAGTGGCCTTCCTCCTACTCCCAGTCCTCCCCCTCCTCCTCCTCCACTTCCTCCTCCTCCTCCTCTTCCTCCATTTTCTCCTCCTCCTCCTCCCCTCTCTCATATCCCACCTCCTCCCACTCCTCCCCATCCTCCCATCCATCCTCTTTCTCCATCTCCTCCTTCTCCATCTCCTCCTCCCAATCTTCTTCCCCCTCCTCCTCCTCCATCTCCTCCTCTCCCTCCTCTTCCCCCTCCTCCTCCCCCTCCTCTCCATCCTCCCATCCCTCCTCCTCCTCCTTTTCCATCTCCTCCTCTTCCCCCTTCTTCCATCCCTCCTCCTCCCGGACCTCCTCCCCCTCCTCCCCGTCCTCCTCCTCACATTCTTCCTCCTCCCCCTTCTCTTCCTTGTCCAATTCTTCCTCCTTCCCCTCCCCCCTCTCCTCCTCCTCCGTCTCCTCCCCCTCCTCCAATTCTTCCTCCTCTCATCCCTCCTCCTTCTCCTCCTATTCTTCCTTTTCCCCCTCCTCCTCTCTATCATCCCCCTCCTCCCATCCCTCCTCCTCTCCCCGTCCTCCCCCCCGGGTCACCATCCGAGTCCCCTATGGCGACCCCGTCACCCTGCGCTGCCCCTTACCCCGCCCGTCCTCCCCTCCCTCCTCCTCCTTTTCCTCCCCCTCCCCCTCCTCTGCCCATTCTTCCTCTTCCTCCTCCCTAATCACCTGGCTGACCCCGACCCTCCACCCAGTGCCCTCCCTGTCCTCCCTGTCCTCCTCCCCATCCTCTTCCTCCTCCAGGTACTCCGTCCACCCCAACGGCCGTCTGTCCATCCACCGTGTTCAGCGCGCTGACGGCGGCCGCTACACCTGCCTGGCATCCGGGGGCCAGAAGGCCTCGGTGGACGTGGAGGTGCTCCTAGTGCCGCCCCGCATCCTCGACAGGGCGGTGGAGGCCATTGTGCTGGAGATGGAGAGCACCCGAACCAAGATGGCGCCCATAGACACCATTGGTAGAACCAAGATGGCCCCAGTGGATACCACTGGTAGAAGCAAGATGGCGCTGGTGGACACCATTGGTAGAACCAAGATGGAACAGGTGGACCCCATTGGTGGAACCAACATGGCGCTGGTGGACACCATTGATGAAACCAAGATGGAACTGGTGGACACCATTGATGGATCCAAGATGGTGCCAGGAGACACCATTGGTAGAACCAATATGGCGCCAGGAAACAGCATTGATCGAACCAAGATAGTGCCCATGGACACCACTGGTAGAACCAAGGTGGTGCTGGTGGACACAGTTGCTGGTTCCAAGATGGCGGCAGGAGACACCATTGATCAAACCAAGATGGCATTGATAGACACCATTGTTGGATCCAAGATGGCTCCAGGGGAGACCATTTCTGGATCCAAGATGGTGCCAGGGAAGATGGTGTTAGTAGACACCGTTGGTGGATCCAACATGGGCCCAGTGGACACCTTTGGTGGATCCAATATGGTGCCGGTGGACACCATTGGTAGAACCAAGATAGAACTGGTGTACCCCATTGCTGTATCCAAGATGGCACCAGGGAAGTCCATTGCTGAATCCAAAATGGTGCCAGGGAAGATGGCGTTGGTGGACCGCATGGCGCCCGAGGCTCAGGCCACGGAGACGGCCCTGCTGGTGCCGCGAGAGGCCCGCACACTGTTGCTGCGCTGCTTGGCGGTGGGGTGGCCCCCGCCCCGCATCCTCTGGCTGTTGCCCCCGGGGCAGGTGGTGTTACCCCCAGGGTACCGGGGCGGTCGAACGTTGGTGCGCGGGGACGGCAGCCTGGAGCTGCGGGGTCTGCGGCCTGGGGTAGGGGCCCAGGTGGTGTGTGTGGCCCAGAACCCGGCCGGGGAGGTGCGCAGGGCAGTCAGGGTTAGAGTCGGGGGTCACCCCGGGGATCCCCAAAGGGTGTACCCCGTCATCCTGGGCATCACTGCGGCAATGCACCCTGGAGGTTCCAGGGTGAACCCCACAATGGACAGGGTGCATCCCACAATAGGGAACCCTGATTCTGGGGTTCCCCACAAGGTGAACCCCACAATGCCAATCCCTGGTACTGGGGGTCACTCCCGGAATCACAAGGTGAACCCCACAATGGACAAACCTGGTTCTGGGGGTCATCCCGGGAATCCCCATAAGGTGCACCCCACAATTCTGACCACTGGTTCTGGGGGTCACCCCTGGATTCCCTACAAGGTGCACCCCACAATCCTGGGCATCCCTGCTGCAAGACACT
Source organism: Perognathus longimembris pacificus (assembly GCF_023159225.1). Taxonomy (NCBI): domain Eukaryota; kingdom Metazoa; phylum Chordata; class Mammalia; order Rodentia; family Heteromyidae; genus Perognathus; species Perognathus longimembris. The sequence goes on along the minus strand of NC_063184.1, from coordinate 54,996 downwards.
CCAAGATTCTCAAGGTGAACCCCACAATGTGGACCCCTGGTTCTGGAGGTCACCCCAGTATTTCCCACAAGGTGCACCCCACAATGGGCCTACCCGGTTCTGGGGGTCACCCTGGGATTCCGCATAAGGTGCACCCCATCAACCAAGGTATCTCTCGTTCTGGGGGTCACCCCAGGGTTCCCTACAACGTGAATCCCATAATGAATATCCCTGTTGCAAGACACACCGAGATTCCCAAGGTGCACTCCACATTGAGAACCCCTGGTTCTGGAGGTAACCCCAGGATTACCCATAAGGAGCACCGCATCTCTGCTGCAAGACACCCTGGGATACCCAAGGTGAACCCCACAATGCACAAGGTACACCCCACAATGGACAAGGTGCACCCCACAATGCAGACTCATGGTTCTACAGGTCAACTCAGGAATCCCTACAAGGTGAACCCCACATTGGACAAGATGCACCCCACAATATGGACCCCTAGATCTGGGGGTCACCACGAGATTCCTCACAAGGTGTACCCTGCAATGGACAAGGTGCACCCCACAATGCATACCCCTGGTTTGGGGGGTCACCCCAAGATTTCCCACCATATGCACTCCACAATGGACAAGGTGCTCCCCACAACGCGGACCCCGGGTTCTGGAGGTCACCCCTGGATTCCCCACAAGGTGCACCACAAAATGCGGACCCCTGAATCGGGGGTTCACCCCAGGGTTCCCTACAAGGTGAACCCCACAATGGACAAGGTGCACCCCACTAAGCGGACCCCTAGTTCTGAGGGTCACCCAAGGATTACCTACGAGGTGCACCCTACCACGAGCATCCCTGCAGCAAGACACCCCAAGATTTCCCAGCAGATGCACCCCACCATGTGGCCACCCTGGTCTGGAGGTCACCCCAGGATCCTAAAGATGCACCCCACAATGGAAAAGGTGCACCCCACAATGGGTGTACCTGGTTCTTGGGGTCACCCCAGGGTTCCGCACAAGGTGAACCCCACTTCCATCTTCATCCATGAAGGCCGCACATTTCGCCTGCCCTGCCCGGCTGCCAAATCCCCATCCTCCCCATCCTCCTCCTCCTCCCATACATCCTCCTCCATCCCCACCTCCTCTTCTCATCCCTCCTCCTCCTCCCATCCATCCTCCGATTCCTCCTCCTCTTCTTTCCTGTCTTTCTCCTCCTATCCCTCCTCCTCCCATCCCTCCTCCCATCCTTCCTCCTCCTCCCCGTCCTACTCTTCCCCCACCTCTCTGTCCTCCTCCCCCTCCATCTTGTCCTCCTCCCCCTCTTCTCCTTCCTCTCCCTCCTCCTCCTTCCCCTCCTCCTCATCCTCCCCACCCTCCTCCCCTGTCTCCTGGCTCCTCCCTGATGGCCAGGTCCTGCGGGGCCCTCAGAACCGGGGACGCTTCTCTGTGCTCCCTGATGGCTCCCTGGTGGTCCGCGGGGCCTCTGACCATGATCGGGGCAACTACGTCTGCTGGGGGAACCAGTGGGGGGACCGGCAGGAGGACCGTTGGGAGCACCGTCAGGAGGAGCGCGTTGGGGTGGCCCTGGTGACCCGCGGGGCCCGCGCAGTGCGGGATGGGAGGGAGGTTGGTGAGCTGGGCATCCCTGGTACCTGGGGAGGCATTGACTGGCAACCGGATGGGAACCAGAAGTCAGCCTCCCAGGACCCTGGCATCCAGGGAGGCATTGCCTGGCAACCGGAAGTGACCCGGAAGTTGGACACTGTGGTCCTTGGGAACCAGGGAGGGGTTGCCTGGCAACCAGAAATGAGCCAAAAATTGGCCTCCCATGCTTCTGGGAGCCAAGGAGGTGTTGCCTGGCAACCGGAAGGGAACCGGAAGTTGACCTCTGAGGCCTCTGGGAGCCAGGGAGACGTTGCCAGGCTACGCAGGAGGGGAACCTGAAGTCCCTCCCCGCCCCTGTCGCCGTGACAACCAGAAGCGCATCCTGCGGGACGGGGCGTGCTGAGAACAGGAAAAACAACAATAATAATAATAATACGAAGGGAAAATATGATAATGAAATTAATAATAATAAAATGAAAATAGTGAATTAAAGAATAAAAAGAGAATTAAAGATGCAAAATCATGATGAGGAAATTAATTAACCAATACCCAGCACGTCATTTCTGCTAGGCCACTCGGAAACTGGCCTGGCCCTGCCCCCAGCCCCACCTGTCACTCCCCGCGTCTCACTTGGATGCCAGCACCCCACTTCTGGTGGGTTTCCAGGTGAAAGGCTATGTCTTGCCCCCTAGGAAGGCCACTTCCGGTGGGTATCCAGGCGACGGGGTATGTCCCGCCTCCATAATATTCACTTTCGGTTGGTATTTAAGTGACAGGCTGTGTCCCGCCCCTATAACTTCCATTTCCGGTGGTTATCTAGGCGACAGCCTATGTCCCTCCCACCCCTAGGATGTCTACTTCTGCTAGGCATCTAGGATACAGGCTATGTCCCGCCCACCCCGGTCGGCCACTTCCTGTTCATATCCAGTTGCCAGGCTGTCTCTGCCCCCATAACTTCTACTTCCACTTGGTATCCAAGTGACAGGCTATGTCGTGCCCCCCAATGACTGCCACTTCCAGTTAATATCCAGGAGAGAGGCTGTGTCCACCAACATTAATTCTACTTTCACTTGGTATCCCGGAGAAAGGCTATGTCCTGCCCTCCAATGACGGCCACTTCCCATTCATATTCAGGAGACAGACTATGTCCTGCCCCTCTATAAAGGCCACTTCCAGTTGGTATACAGGAGACAGACTATGTCCTGACCCCTAATGACAGCCACTTCTGGTTCATATCCACTGACAGGTTATGTCCCTCCCGCTATTATGGCCACTTCCAGGTCCTATCCAGGACACAGGCTATGTCCCACCCTCCTAGAATGGCCACTTTCAGTGTATCCAGGAGACAGGCTATGTCCCGACCCCTATGACAGCCACTTTGGTTCTAATCCAGGAGAAAGACTATGTCCCGCCCCCATAACTTCCACTTCCACTTGGTATCTAAGTGACAGGCTATGTCCTGCCCCCCCTAGGATGGCCACTTCGGGTTCTTATCCAGGACACAGGCTATGTCCTGCCCCCAGCTCCCCTCACCGGTGATGCCCTGGGCCCAACAGAAATGCAGAGCGTGTGGGGGAAGGCGGGATGGGGGTGTTTCGTGCCCATGCCACGCCCACTTCTTGTCTTGGGACACCCGGATGCCCATCAGGCAGAAGTCCTTCCCTCTTTCTTCCGGTGCCGGGATTCGGGAGAAGCCACGGAAGCTGCGATTCCCAGCGTTTCTTTTATTGCCCCTCCAGCTGTCTCCGAGTGTGGGTGGGTGTGTGCGTCATGATGACACCTCCCTGGGGGCAGAGCCTGGGCGGGGCCTTAGCAGCCTGTAAGGGAAGGAGGGTGGGGGGTTGGGAGGCAAAAGAAGGAGCCATGTTGGAAACGGGGGTATCTGGGACGAGGTTTCCACCCCCCACCACCTACCTCCAACCCCGGCCCAGGTTGGACTTGAACCCCACATCCCTGAGTGGTCCAGAGCCTGAGGCCTAGTGCGGGGTCTCAAGCCTGAGGCCTAGTGTTGGGGACCAAGCCTGAGGCCTATTGTGGACGTCAAAGCCTGGGGCCTAGTGTGGGGTCTGAAGCCTGAGGCCTACAGGAAAGGCTGAAGCCTGCGGCCTAGCAGGGAGGCTGGAGCCTGAGGCCTAGAACAGGGTCTGAAGCCTGAGGCCTAGTGAAAGGCCAAAGCCTGAGGCTTGCGGGAAAGGCTGAAGCCTGAGGCCTAGTGTGGGGTCTGAAGCCTGAGGCCTAACACAGAGTTCAGAGCCTGAGGCCTAGCAGGGAGTATGGAGCCTGAGGCCTCGCATGGGGTCTGAAGCCCCAGGCCTAGTGTGGATGCCAAAGCCTGAGGCCTAGTGCAGATGCCAAAGCCTGAGCCCTGCTGGAAAGTCTGAAGCCTGAGGCCTACTGTGGAGGCCCAAGCCAGAGGCCTAGTGTGGTTGGAGCCTGAGGCCTGCAGGAAAGTCTGAAGCCTGGGGCCTAGCCCAGGGTCTAAAGCCTGAGGCTTAGTGTTGGGGGCAAAGCCTGAGGCATATCAGGGAGGATGAAGCCTGAGGCCTGTGGGAAAATCTGAAGGCTGAGGCCTGGCAGGGAGGCTGGAGCCTGAGGCCTGCAGGTAAGGCCAGAGCCTGAGGCCTAGCGCGGGGTCTGAAGCCTGAGGCCTATGGGAAAGTCTGAAGACTGAGGCTTAGGGTGGGGTCTGAAGCCTGAGGCCTAACATAGGGGACGGAGCCTGAGGCCTGTGGGAAAGGCCAGAGCCTGAGGCCTAGTGTGGGGTCTGAAGCTTGAGGCCTAGTGCGGGGTCTGGAGCCTAAGGCCTAGTGCAGAAGCCAAAGCCTGAGGCCTAGCCCGGGGTCTGAAGCCTGAGGCCTAGCAGGGGGAAGGATTCTAAGGCCTAGTGTGAATGCCAAAGCCTGAGGCCTACAGGGAAGTCTGAAGCCTGAGACCTAGCACACAGGCCACATGACCCCCGACCCCTTGACCTTCTGGGCTACTCATGCATGCCAAGATGGCACTGGTGGACACCATTGCTGGAACCAAGATGACCCCAGTTGACACCATTAGTGGATCGAAGATGGCGCCAGGGGACACCATTGATGGAACCAACATGTCCCTAGTGGACACCAGTGGTAGAAGCAAGATGGCTGCTGGTGAGCCTCATTGGTGGATCCAACATGGCCTCAGTGGACACCATTGGTAGAAACAAGATGGAACTGGTGGACACCATTGATCGAACCAAGATGGGGTTGGTGGACACCATTGTTGGAACCAAGATGGCCCCAGGGAAGTCCATTGGTGGATCCAAGATAGCGCCAAGTAAGTCCATTGCTGGATCCAAGATGGCACCAGGGAAGATGGCGCTGGAGGACAACATTGACCGAACAAAGATGGGGTTGGTGGACACCATTTTTGGAACCAAGATGGCCCCAAGGAAGTCCATTGGTGGATCCAAGATGGCACCAGGGAAGTCCATTGCTGGATCCAACATGGCCCCAGTGGGCACCATTGAAGGATCCAACATGGTGCCTGAGCCATGCTGGGCCCTGCTGGTGCCCCCCAAGACCTGTGCACTGCAGCTGCACTGTGCCATAGTGGGGTGGCCCCTACCCCACGTGCTGGGGCTGTTGCCTCCGGGACGTGTGGTGTTGTTCTCAGGTACTGGGGCAGCTGGGTGTCAGTGTGGGCGGATGGCGGCCTGGAACTGCGGGGTCTGCGGCTGGGAGGAGGCAAGGGTGTTGTTCTGTTGTGAGAAACCCAGAGATTCCCAAGGTGCACCCCACAATGCCGAACCCTGGTTCTGGGGGGTCAACCCTAGATTCCCCACAAGGTGTACTCCACAAAGGACATAACTCATTCTGGGGGTAGCCCCGAGATTTTCTGCCCACAATGGACAAGGTGCATTGCACAATGTGGACCCATAGTTCTGGAGGTTACCTCAGGATTCCCCAAAAGGTGAACCCCATCAAGCCAGGTATTTCTGGTTCTGGGGGTTTCCCCAGAATTCTCCACAAGGTGAACCCCACAATGGACAAGGTGAACACCAAAATCCTGAGCATCCCTGCTGGAAGACACCCGGAGATTCCCAAGGTGAATCCCACAATGTGGACCCCTGATTCTGGGGTTACGCCAGGATTGTCCACAAGGTGAACCCCAAAAGGCAACCATCTTGTTGGGAGGTCACCCAAGGATTTCCCACAAGGTGAACCCCACTCCCTTCTTCATCCATGAAGGACCCACCTTCCGCCTTCCCGGCTTCCACATCACCATCCTCCCCCTCCTCCTACTCCTTGTCCTCCTCCTTCCATCTCTCCTCCTCCTCCCATCCCTCCTCCCACCCCTCCTCCTCCTCCCATCCCTCCTCCCATCCCTTCTCCTCCTCCCATCCCTCCTCCTCCCATCCCTCCTCCCACCCCTCCTCCTTTTCCTCCTATCCCTTCTCCTTCCTGTCCTCCCCATCCCTCCTCCTCTGCCCATCCCTCCTCCTCTCATCCTCCCATCCCTCCTCCTCTCATCCTCCCATCCCTCCTCCTCCTCCCATCCCTCCTCCCATCCCTCCCCTTCCTCCCCATCCTCCCATCCCTCCTCCCATTCCTCATCTTTCTCATTCTCCCCATCCTTGGCCTCCTCCTCTTCCTCGTCCTACTCTTCCCTTCCTCTCCCTCCTCCCCTTCCTCCACTTCGATCTCCTCGTCCAGCTCGTCGCCCTTCTCCCCCTCTTCCTAGTCCTCCCACTCCTCTCCCTCCTCCTGTTGTACCAAGTCAAAAGACCACCCCCAAGAAGACCACCGAGATTCAGACACTCCGAAATGCAAAAGCAAGGCAAGGCTTTATTTAAGCGAGCTGCAACTCGGGCCTCATCCTACCGACCGACACAGCGGAGGTTAGGAGGAAGCCCCGATCTGTGATTACACAGGACTTACAAAGGCAAAGAACAAGGTTACAACAATCAGCTGTGCAAGCAAGATTAGAACACAGGTAGAAATCTGATCGGCTCAGGGTTCGATTCTAAAATGGGTTTCACGTGGTGGGGCCTGACTTCAAAGTCTGGCACCTCATTTCCCCCTTTTTCTTTTTGGTACCTTGGGAGCCAATCATGGCTCCATTCTGTCTATTTCAATGGCTTGCATGTCTAGGGGATGATATAGAGGTAAGGCATGGGCCAGTAGGGCCAAAAGTAGTATCCGAAAATAACTCTGGTCCCTCGGTTTTAAAGGGGGGCTGATGGGTGAAGATCATCCATCTTCTGTAATTTCTTCAGGCTGACTCAGGGGCGTTGACCTTACCTAGCCAGGAACCTATAACCTTAGTCTACTTTACCAAGGGACTGCAGGATTACTGCAAACTGAAAATTGACTTTCAGCTATATAGACTTACCATTTGCTGTATAGTGTTTAGTATACAAATGTAAGCAACAAAATACATAAACTTCTCAGCTATGCTCTAAGGGTCAGGTGACTATACCCATATTCCTGAGCAAGCCCAAAACTACCTAAGATAAGGGGGTCACCTCACTTTGGAGTGAGCTGCCAAAATAACATCAACACTAGCCAGGGTAGTAAGGAAAGAAGGCAAAAAGAAAATTATAACAATATTCAGTCTAACTTTCTTTTCTTGAGGTGAAGGCGAAGCAGCTGAGTTGGGTGCTTGGAGACCTCCCATGTTCCATCACGGTAGTTGTCATCCAGGGCAAAGGGGTCAGCTGGCCTGGCGTGGAAGCAATGAACCCAAGTGGCGATGCCATGTAGGGTACCTTCCACCATGGTTAATCTGTTGATTGGGGGCATTGGCAAGCTGACAGACCTTTAACAGATCTCAATAAGGACACAATCTCAGGTCTACAAGCTTTCTTTCCTAAACAGATGTATCAGCTTAAAATTCTCACTGCCAGTCAGGGCTTTGAGGAAATGCGGGGGGTGAGATTTTAATCTATCCTCTCATTTGACAAACTTACCCTTACTAACCACTATCACAGATGACTGGCAAATTCCTGCCCAGTAGACAGACATGGGCATTGGAAAGGCATGCTTATGAACTATTCTTCTAGGACTTCCGGCTTTAACTTTTGAAAGGCCAACAGTAGTGACTCTAGGATCTGATACCATCTCTGCCATCCAAGCAGTGGCTTACTGCCTCTGGATGCTCCATCACTTTTGTCCCAGGAGGAGTGACTTTCGACTTGGACTCAGGGCCTGAGTGCTGTCCCTCAGCTCTCCAGCTCAAGACTAGCACCATACCACTATTGAGCTCCACACCACTCTGTTCCCAGCACTCTGCTGGCTGATTAGAGACAAGTCTCTCACAGGGACCTTTTTTTGCCCGGGCTGGCTTCGAACCGCAGATTCAGATCAATGAGTCTTATAAGGGGCCACTTTACTCCAATTATAAGCAACAAGGGGGTCCACACAGAAGTAGTTTTTAAGCATGCTCTCTTACCTGGAACTTATTAAGGGTCAGTATTAGATCTTCACAAACTTGGAGGAATCACCTGTGCTTCTCTGTGGGCCTGCTGGAAGCTGTTACAAAAAAACCTACAAAGAAGCTGGAATGGTAATTAAACATTTTGGTAGCCATAATTCTCCCTTTCTCACTTTGCAATAATTATTTAGGACAATTTTACTTCCAAGTTTCTTATCTAGAAATGTATTCTTGATTTCCAAAGCCTTTTCAACACTAACACAACACTTTAGCTTTTATCTGCATTGGAAAAACTGAAGCTCACAGGCAATCTGAAACCAGGTGCCACCCTTTGCTTATGGGCTGCTTGTTTCAAAAGAGCCTCTTTTTTTTTTTTCTTCAGTCCCAGTTACTGCATGGCATGAAGACCTTTGAATTTAAACTTAGTTTTGCATCATACTGCAGTCTTGACCATGTTCACACTCACACATGCACACACACATACATTTTCAAAAGATCTTAAAGCACGCTAAATAAGCATCAACCGTACATTTTAAGACAAAAACCTTTAACAAATGATTTTAGCATTCTCCAGCCTCATTTTCAAGGGCTTGATAGTTTTAGTAAAACATTTTTAGTCTTAGTAAAACATTTTAGCGCACCAAACAATTTTCTGCTTAAGAAGGCTGGGTGGGGGACCCCCTAGAGTTCTTTCTGTGGACACTCACACTCTGATTGTGAACCATCGCCTGTACATCTTTCCAATGAGCTATGCAGGTTTGACACAAAAGAGACTGTTAGACTTACAAACAACACAGAGATGACAGCGCAGCATGGTGAGGTCACTCCCTGCCACCTGTGGGTGGCTTGGGCTGGCCCTACGTCCACCCTGTCGGTGGCTGCGGGTCAGGACTTGGACTTGGGGCTGATGTGTCCGTGTCCTGGGCTGTCGGCGCCGGCGAGTTGACTGGGCAGGACCCTCCAGAGCAGAGGGCACAGCTGAAACATTTTCCTCAGAGTCTTCCTCTTGTAGAGTTAACTGGGGTGGGGAGTATGGAGCGGGAAACATTTCCTCCTCCATGCTTCCTCCCTGGAGGACAGGTGAGTACAATTTCTTCTCTTCCTTCTTGGTTTCTCTCTTGTCTGGATGGCCCGACCGAGGGGTATAGATTAGGCATTGCCAAGTCCTGATCTTACCTATGTCAAAGCTCCCTCAATTTCCTCAAAGGTGGACCATTCTGACTTGCACAGGGTGATCCACTTTTCCTTCTTAAGGGCCACACCTTGGTTCTGAGCTATCTCCCTTAACCTCCCTCCAGTGAGCTAGGATCAAGTCTAGGGGGCTAGATGGAGGTCCTCAAGATAGAACATTATCCATAGCTCTGATCAGATGTTCAGTCCAAAAGGCTACAAAAAACAAAACAATTAATACAAAAGGAGGAAAACACACAGGCCTGAGAACAAGAAAAGCTACGAGTTGGAGATCTCCCAAGCTGGCCCACAACCTCCTACAAGGGTGCAGAAGGAATGGACCTGAGTTGGCCCACAACCTCCTGCAAGAAGGAGTGGACACGAGTTGGCCCACAATCTCCTGCAAGGGTGCAGAAGGAGTGGATCCGAGTTGGCCCACAACCTCCTGCAAGGGTGCAGAAGGAGTGGACCCAGGTTGGCCCACAACCTCCTGCCAGATAAGCAGAAGGAGCAGACCCAAGTACAAGGTGGGCAGGTTGAGTCTCGTTTAGGAGGCCCTCCTGGTCAGTTCCGGCTCAAAACCAAACTGACTCACGCCCTACAAGTATAAGCAAAAGCAAAACAGACAAACAGACAAATTACAGGACAAGACAAATGAACAGCGCTGTTTTCTTACCTTCGGAGTCTGGGATCTTGGGGTCTCTGGGGCTATCCCGGATGAGCCCCCAAATGTTGTGCCAAGTCGCAAGACCACCCCCAAGAAGACCACCGAGATTCAGACACTCCAAAATGCAAAAGCAAGGCAAGGCTTTATTTAAGCAAGCTGCAACTCGGGCCTCGTCCTACCCACCAACACAGCGGAGGTTAGGAGGAAGCCCTGAGCTGTGATTACACAGGGCTTATAAAGGCAAAGAACAAGGTTACAACAATCAGCTGTGCAAGCAAGATTAGAACACAGGTACAAATCTGATCTGCTCAGGGTTTGATTCTAAAATGGGTTTCACGTGGTGGGGCTGACTTCAAAGTCTGGCACCTCACTCCTTCTCTCCCTCCTCCTCCCTCTCCTTCCCATCCTCCCCACCCTCCTCCCCCGTCTCCTGGCTCCTCACCAACAGCAGGGTTCTGCGGATGCCCCAGCACCGTGGTCGCTTCTCTGTGCTCCCTGACGGCGCCCTGGTGGTCCGCGGGGCATCTGACCACAACCGAGGCAACTATGTCTGCCAGGGGGACCCATGGGAGGACCGGCAAAAGGACCGTCGGGAGCACTAACAGGAGGAGAGTGTAGGGGTGGCCCTGGTGATCGGCAGGTCCCGCGCAGCATGGGATGGGAAGGAGGCTGGTGAGCTGGGCATCCCTGGTACCCAGGGAGGCATTGCCTGGCAACCGGATGAGAACCGGAAGTCGGTCTCTGAGGCCCCTGCAAGCCAGGGAAGTGTTGCCTGGCAACCAGAAGTGATCTGGAATTCAATCCCGGAGGCCTCTAGTACCCAGGGAGGTGTTGCCTACAAACAGGAAGTGACCCATAAGTCAGTCTCCCTGGCCTCTGGAAGCCGGGTAGGCATTGCTTGGCAACCAGAAGTGACCCGGAAGTCAGCCTCCCAGGCTCCTGGCATCCTGGGAGGCATTGCCTGTCAACTGATAGAGAATGGGAAGTCGGCCTCGGAGGCCCCTGGGAGCCAGGGAGACATTGCCAAGCTAAGGAAGGGGAACCAGAAGTCCCCGCCCCTCCATCCCCATGCCAACCAGAAGTGCATCCTGTGGGGTGGGGTGCACTGAGGGCAGGACAAACAAGAGTAATAATTAATAATTATTAATAATAAAACGAAGGAAATGATGATAATGAACTAAATAATACTAAAATGAAAATAATAAATAAAGGAATAAAAAGGGAATTAATGATGCAAGATTGTGGTGAGGAAATGAACCAATACCCAGCGCATCACTTCCACTCGGCCACCCAGGAACAGGCCTGGTCCCACCCCCGGCCCTGCCTGTGACTCCCCATGCCTAGCTCGGGTACCAGTTGTTGTGCCAAGTCGCAAGACCACCCCCAAGAAGACCACCGAGATTTAGACACTCCGAAATGCAAAAGCAAGGCAAGGTTTTATTTAACAAGCTGCCAACTTGGGCCTCGTCCTACCCACCGACACAGCGGAGGTTAGGAGGAAGCCCCGAGCTGTGATTACACAGGGCTTATAAAGGCAAAGAACAAGGTTACAACAATCAGGTGTGCAAGCAAGATTAGGACACAGGTACAAATCTGATTGGCTCAGGGTTTAATTCTAAAATGGGGTTCACGTGATGGGGCCTGACTTCAAAGTCTGGCACCTCATTTCCCCCTTTTTCTTTTTGGTACCTTGGGAGCCAATCATGGCTCCATTCTGTCTATTTCAATGGCTTGCATGTCTAGGGGATGATATAGAGGTAAGGCATGGGCCAATAGGTCCCAATGTAGTAACCAAAGGGCCTGTCACCATTTCTTAAAAGAATAGTCTCTGTACCTCTGTTTTGCATGCCTCTAATTTATCCTGCCTCATCTTCCCAAAAACAACTCTGGTCCCTTGATTTTAAAGGGGGGCTGATGGGTGAAGATCATCCATCTTCTGTAACTTCTTCAGGCTGACTCAGGGGCGTAGACCTTACCTAGCCAGGAACCTATAACCTTAGTCTCAGTCTTGAGGCGAAGGCAAAGCGGCTGAGTTGGGTGCTTGGAGACCTCCCATCCACTACAGTAGTCGTCGTCCAGGGCAAAAGGTTCAGCTGGCCTGGCGTGGGAGCAATGGACCCGAGTGCTGACGCCATCTACCTTAAGGGCTGTGGGAGTAGTCAGTAGCACCACGTAGGGTCCCTTCCATCGTGGTTCTAAGGATTTGGGGTTATGCCTCCGGACGAACACCCAATCTCCTGGCCTGAATAAATGGGGGGTAGGGACAGAAGCAGAATCATATAATGCCTTAAGTTGGGGCCACATTTTCTTGTGCACGAGCTGCAAATAATCAAGTTTACACAAAAATTCAGTATCATCCAAATCAGCAAGCAATTCAGTCTGAAGGCTAGGGATAATGGGTGGAGGGTACCCGTACATTATTTCAAAAGGAGTAAAGCCAAGTTGATAGGGAGAATTTCTTACCCTAAGTAGAGCAAAAGGAAGGAGTGACACCCAGTCTGCGCCAGTCTCTAAGGCCAATTTAGTTAAGGTCTCTTTTAGAGTCCGATTCATTCTCTCTACCTGTCCTGAACTCTGAGGTCTATAAGCACAATGCAATTTCCAATCCGTCCCCAGTGCAGCGGCTATTCCCTGACTTACTTTTGAGACGAATGCCGGTCCATTGTCCGACCCAATGGTGGATGGGAAGCCATACCTGGGTAGGATTTCTTCCAGTATCTTCTTAGCCACTATATTTGCAGTCTCATGCTTTGTTGGATAGGCTTCCACCCATCCTGAAAAGGTGTCTACAAAAACTAGCAAATATTTGTATCCAAATTTTCCAGGTTTGATTTCTGTGAAATCTACTTCCCAATACATGCCTGGCCTATCCCCACGGAGGCGAGCTCCTTTAGTAACTTGTTGACTGGGGGCATTGGTAAGCTGACAGGTCTTGCAATTTTTAACAATATCTTCAATAAGTTGATCTCCTTGTCTAATTTTTACTTTGGAATGTCGGAGCAAGTCCTGCATTCTTCGGGTTCCCATGTGAGAAGCTCGGTGGATTCTTTTAAGGATCCCCTTACCCAGCCTTTGTGGCAAGATAAGTTTCCCTTCACCAGTTTTCCACCAGTCATCGTTTCCTTCTCTGTCTGGGGTTTTGTGGGTCATGGGAATTTTTTTTTTCCACTCCAAGTCTTCTTGGGAATATTGGGATACAGGAGGCAAAGCTCGTGGTCCTGGGTCTACTAGAGTCAATACTTCTGCTCTGGGCTGGAGGGCTGCTTCCTTAGCTGCCTGGTCGGCCAGATTATTCCCTCTAGTCACCGAATCAACTCCCTTTTGATGACTCGGGCAATTCATAATGGCAATCTTTGCTGGTTCCCATAGGGCCCGGATGAGGCTTAACATCTCCTGTCTGTTTCTAATGGCTTTTCCTTCAGCTGTCAGTAGCCCCCTTTCTTGGTAAATGGCTCCATGGATGTGTACAGTGGCAAAAGCGTACCGGCTGTCCATATAGATATTTAGTCTCATTCCTTTTCCCATCTGTAAAGCTTTTGTTAAAGGCTTGGCCATCTCAGCGAACCCAGGTATCCACAGCCGGCAAAAACCCGCTGTTCCCAGGAACTCTCTGCTTTGTCTCGCTGACTTAGGCACAGGAATTTTTAGCACAGTCTCTTTTCGTGCATCTGACAGCCAACGCTTGCCCTCTTTTAATATGAAGCCCAAATAGGTGACTTCAGGTTTACAAATTTGTGCCTTTTTAGTGGAGGCCCTATAGCCCAAATTGCCAAGAGTCTTTAAGAGCCTAGCTGTTCCCTTTAAACAACTATCCTTGTCTGGAGCAGCTATTAACAAATCATCTACATATTGCAATAGACTTATTTCAGTATTTTGGGAGCGGTACTCACTCAGGTCTTCATGTAACACCTCATCAAAGATTGTAGGTGAATTCTTGAATCCTTGAGGTAGCCTGGTCCAGGTCAATTGACTGCTTATCCCGATTTCAGGATCGTGCCAAGTAAATGCAAAGAAGCTTTGGCTCTGTGAGCCTAAGGGCAGGCTAAAGAAAGCATCCTTTAGATCCAACACAGTATACCACACATGGCTCGGTGACAGGGAGCTCAGCAGGGTATATGGGTTTGGGACTGTTGGATGAATGTCCATTACTCTCTTGTTAACTTCTCTCAAGTATTGCACTGGTCTATAATCATTGGAATTAGACTTTTTTATAGGCAACAATGGAGTATTCCAGGCTGACTGGGTGGGCTTCAGAACTCCTAAATCTAACAATTTTCTGATGTGAGGAGTGATCCCCTTCTTTGCTTCTAGTGACATAGGGTACTGGCAAACTCTTACTGGGTCAGCTCCGGCTTTAAGTTCCACAAAAATTGGAGGATGATGTTTTGCCAGTCCCATTCCCCCAGTTTCTGCCCATGCTTGGGGAAACTCCCGTAGCCACTCATTTTCCGGAGACTCGGGCTTGAGATGCTGGTATAGCCTATACTCTTCTTCTAACTTGCTGGTTATTAGTATACTAACAGGCTTTTCTCTTGAGTTTGTCACAGAAATCCCACTGTCTGTGAACTGTATCTGAGCTTTCATTTTCATTAAGAGATCACGTCCAAGCAATGGATAGGGGCAGTCAGGGATGACTAAAAATGAGTGGGTTACCTGGCCCATTCCCAAGTCCACTGTTCTTCGAGTAGTCCATTTATAGGGTTTAGTGCCCATTGCACCTTGGACCCATGTTGTTTTAGTGGACATCGGCCCTCTCGGGGCTAGTAATACGGAATAATCTGCTCCCGTATCTACCATGAACATGAATGGATTCCCCTCCACTTTTAATGTTATCCTGGGCTCAGGGAGGGGATCTGAACCCCGACTCCCTCCGTCACTGTCCTCAGCCATCTCTAAGGTTGACAACACTCTTGATCCTAATTTATGTTTTTCCTCCTTTTTCTGGGCTAGCTCTGGGCAGTTTCTGATCCAATGCCCCTCCTTCTTGCAATAAGCACATTGATTCTTCCCCATCCTTGGTTGGGGTTTGGGCTTTTGCTCCTTACTTGGAGAGGAGGACTGTCTAAAGTTTCCTGCCTGCATAGAGGTCAGGATTTCCCTGAGTTCCTTCTGTTGTTGTTCCAAAATCCTAGCCAGACTCCTTTCCTGTCTTCGTTCTCCTGTTTCTCTCTTATTATAAACCTTTTCCGCCACTGCTACTAGATCCCTAATAGATTTTTCCCCAAGCCTGTCTAGAGCCTGCAATTTCCGCTTTATGTCCGGTGCGGCTTGATTTACGTAGGCAAACATCATCTGAGCAGATTCCTGGGTCTCAATATCATATGGGGTGTATTGACTAAAGGCTTCCATAAGACGCTCAAGGTATGCTGCTGGACTTTCACTTTCTCCCTGTCTAATATCATAAACTTTGGCCATATTGGTAGGTCGGCGAGCCGCCGCCTTGAGACCTGCCAGCAGAGCCTGGCGATAGACAAGGAGTCACTCCCTACCTTCAGCCGTATTGTAGTCCCATGCTGGTCGGGTCTGGGGAAAATAGGTATCAATCAAGGCAGGATCCGTGATGGGTGCTCCATTGGGGCCAGGGATAAGTCTCCAGGTCGCTTCTTGGATACGACCTCTCTCCTCATTGGTGAAAAGTACCTGTAAAAGCTGGCTACAATCATCCCAAGTGGGCTGGTGAGTGAAAATTATAGTTTCAAACAAGCGAATTAAGTCCCGAGGTTTCTCAGAAAAGGGGGCATTTTGGGCACGCCAATTGTAAAGATCACTAGTAGCAAATGGCCAGTATTGGAATTGTTGTCGACCGTCCGCATCCACAGGACTTATAGGGAGTAGGGGAAGGGCAGCAGATTTATGAAGAGATGTAATTCTTTGGCGCCAGCGAGTTGATTGAGCGGGGCCCTCTGGGGCGGAGGGCACAGCTGAAACATCTTCCTCAGAGTCCTCCTCTTGGAGAGTTAACTGGGGTGGGGCGTATGGAGGGGGAAGCATTTCCTCCTCTGTGCTTCCTCCCTGGAGGACAGGTGGATATAATTTCTTTTCTCCCCTCTTAGGTTCTCTCTTGTCACCCCGTGTTTTTTGAGTGAATATTGGGGTAGGGGAAGGAGTGGAGGAGGGAGTTGGTAAGAAAGGCCGAACCCAAGCTGGAGTGTCCCTGTCAACTAGTTCCCTCCAGGTGTCTATATAAGGAATCTGGTCTATATAGCCTGAACGAGGGGCTTCGATTAGGCTTTGTAAGGTACTGATCTTAATGATGTCAAAGCTTCCCTCAGGTGGCCAATTAGCTCTCTCAAGGGTGGGCCATTCTGACTTACACAGGGTAACCCACTTTTCCTCCTTAAGGGCCACACCTCGGTTCTGAGCTATCTCCTTGATCTCCTTCCAGTGAGCTAGAGTCAAATCTAGGGGGCTAGATGGAGGTCCCCAAGATAGAACGTTACCCATAGCTCTGATCAGATGTTTAGTCCAAAAGGCTACAAAAGAAAAGAAACCAAAACAATTAATACAGAAGGAAAAAAACATAGGCAAGATCAAGAACAAGAAAAACTGGAGATTTCCCAAGTTGGCCCACACATCCTCCTGCAAGGATGCAGAAAGAGTGAATTCAAGTTGAAAGCGGGGCTCCAGAGATCCCCCTTTAAGGGTGAGGAGTCTGGG
Organism: Perognathus longimembris pacificus; assembly: GCF_023159225.1. Taxonomy (NCBI): domain Eukaryota; kingdom Metazoa; phylum Chordata; class Mammalia; order Rodentia; family Heteromyidae; genus Perognathus; species Perognathus longimembris. The sequence goes on along the minus strand of NC_063184.1, from coordinate 38,523 downwards.
ACATCCCCCAGTCTCCCCAGGACTGTCAAGTAAGTGCATCTGCTTCGACAACCCCTTCAAGAAATAAGCAAAAGCAAGACAAACAAACAGGCACATTACAGGACAAGACAAATGAACAGGTCTGTTTTCCTACCTTCGGAGTCTGGGGTCTCGGGGTCTCTGGGCTATCCCGGATGAGCCCTCAAATGTTGTGCCAAGTCGCAAGACCACCCCCAAGAAGACCACCGAGATTTAGACACTCCGAAATGCAAAAGCAAGGCAAGGTTTTATTTAACAAGCTGCCAACTCGGGCCTCGTCCTACCCACTGACACAGCGGAGGTTAGGAGGAAGCCCCGAGCTGTGATTACACAGGGCTTATAAAGGCAAAGAACAAGGTTACAACAATCAGGTGTGCAAGCAAGATTAGGACACAGGTACAAATCTGATTGGCTCAGGGTTTAATTCTAAAATGGGGTTCACGTGATGGGGCCTGACTTCAAAGTCTGGCACCTCACAGTGCCCCACTTCTGGTGGGTATCCAGGTGATGGGGTATGTCCTGCCCCTAGGAAGGCCATTTCCGGTGGGTATCCAGGCGACGGGGTATATCCCACCCCCTAGTAAGGCCACTTCCGGTGGGTATTGAGGAAACAGGCTATGTCCGCCTCCATAACCTTTACTTCTGGTTGGTAACTAGGTGACAGGCTATGTCGCTCCCCCTAGGAAGGCCACTTCCAGTGGGTATCCAGGTGACAGGGTATGACCCTCCACCTAGGACGGCCATTTCCGGTTGGTATCCAGGTGACAGGGTATGTCCCGCCCCCCACGGACGGCCACTTCCGGTTCATTTCTAGGAGACAGGCTTTGTTCCACCCCCATTGAAAGCCACTTTCGGTTTGTATCCAGATGACAGGCTACATCCCACCACCCCTAGGATGGCCACTTCTGGTGTATGCAGGAGACAGGCTATGTCCCATCCCTCTATGAAGGCCACTTCCAGTTCTTATCTAGGAGACAATCTATGCCCTGCCCACATAACTTCCACTTCCGCTTGGTATCTAAGTGACAGGCTATGTCCCGCCCCTCAATGATGGCCACTTCTGCTTCGTATCCAGGTGACAGGCTATGTTCCGCCCCACAATGATGGCCACTTCCGGTTCCTCTCCAGCACACAGGCCTCCTCCCACCCCCAGCTTCCCCCTCACCGGTGATGCCAGGGCCCAACGGAAGTGCAGAGCATGTGGGGGAAGGTGGGATGAGGGGTTGTTTCTGGTCCAGGCCACGCCCACTTCTTTTCTTGGGAGACCCTGATGCCCATCAGGCAGAAGTCCTGCCCCCTTTCTTCCGGTGCCAGAGGTGGGGAGGATCCACGGAAGTGGATGCAATTCCCAGCACATTTCCTTTATTGCCCCCCTAGCAGTCTGTGTGGGCGTGCATGTGTGCGTCAGGGCGACATCTCCTGGGGGCGGGGCCTGGGTGGGGACTGGGCAGTGCCTTAGCAGCCTGGAAGGGAAGGAGTGAGGGGAATGGGGGTTGGAGGGGAGAAGAAGGAGCCATGTTGGAAGCAGGGGTTCTGGGGTGGGGTTTCTGCCTCCCCCAACCCAGGTCCACTTGGGGACCTTGAACCCTGAACCCCCAAGCGGGCTGGAGCCTGAGGCCTAGCATGGGGTCTGAAGTCTGAGGCCTAGCGAGAGGCCCAAGCCTGAGGCCTACTGTTGGGGACAAAGCCTAAGGCCTAGTGCGGACCCCAAAGTGTAAGGCTAGCAAGAGGATAAAGCCTGAGGCCTATAGAGAATGTCTGAAGCTTGAGGCCTAATGTGGAAGCTGGAGCCTGAGGCCTAGTGTGTGGTCTAAAGCCTGAGGCCTAGCAGGGAGGCCAAAGCCTGAGGCAGAGTCTGAAGCCTGAGGCTTAACGTAGGGGCCGGAGCCTGAGGCCTAGTGTGCAGGCCCAAGTCTCAGGCCTGCTGTTGGGGGCAAATCCTGAGGCCTATGGGAAATGCTGGAGCCTGAGGCCTAGTACGGAAGCTGCAGCCTGAGGCCTAGCAGGGAGGCAAAAGCCTAAGGCCTAGGGGAAAGTCTGAAGCCTGAGGCCTAGTGTGGGGTCTGAAGCCTGAAGCCTAGTGCAGATGTCAAAGCTTGAGGCCTGTGAGAAAGGCCAGAGCCTGAGGCCTAGTGTGGGGTCTGAAGCCTGAGGCCTAATGTAGGGGCTGGAGCCTGAGGCCTACAGAAAAGTCTGAAGCCTGATGCCTGTGGGAAAGTCTGGAGCCTGAGGTCTAGCGTGGGGTCTGAAGCCCGAGGCCTACAGGACAGTCTGAAGCCTGACGCCTGTGGGAAAGGCTGGAGCCTTAGGCCCAGCACAGGGTCTGAAGCCTGAGGCCTAATGTGGGGTTTGAAGCCTCAGGCCTAACGCAGACACCAAAGCCTGAGGCCTACAGGAAAGGCCAAAACCTGAGGCCTAGCCTGCAGGCCACGCCACTCCTGACCCCGCTGACCTCCCCTGACCTCCTGACCCCACGACCTCCAGGCTACTCACACGTGCTACTCACACATCAGCCTGGGCCTCCATTTTCCTGGCCTCCACTTTCCAGCCTTCCAGCCTTCATTTTCCAGCCTCCACTTCCTGGCCTCCACTCCATCCCTGGCCTCCAGCCTACTTACCCTGGGAGCCTCCGGAGTCCTGGCCTCCACTACCACCTCCACCTGGGGGAAGAGGAAATTGGGGGGATCAATTCCAGCCTCCATACCCCGGCCTCCATTTCCTGGCCTCCATTTTCCTGCCTCCACTTCCCATCTGGCCTCCACGCCCCGGGCCTCCATTTCCTGGCTTCCACTTCCCAGCCTCCATTTCCTGGCCTGCCCCCTACCTACCCTGTGAGCCTCCGGAGTCCTGGTTTCCACCCTGAACTTACTCCACCTGGGGGCACAGAACATGGAGTCACCACCGGCCTCCATACCCAAGGCCTCCATTTCCTGGCCTCCACTTTCCAGCCTCCACTTCCCAGCCACCATATCCTGGCCTCTCCTCTACCTACCAGGCAGGCACACGGAGTCTTGGCCTCCACTGCCTCCGCTGCCACCGCCATTACCTGTGGACTGAGAAGATCCCCCCCAACTACCCTGACAGCCTCCGTAGTCCTGGCCTCCACCGCCACCTCCACCTGGGGGAGCAGAGGACACGGGGTCATCTCTTGCCTCCATTTCCTGGCCTCCACTTTCAGGTCACCACACCTCAGCCTCCATTTCCTGGCCTCCATATCCCCGCCTCCACTTCCCAGCCTCCATATCCCGGCCTCCACTTCTCAGCCTCTACTTCCCAGCCTCCAGTCCTGGTCTCCACTTCCTGGCCTCCACTTCCCAGCCTCTACTTCCCGGCCTCCATATCCCAGCCTCCACCCCCACGCCTCCTATGTACCGGGATGGCATCGGCAAACATGGCGTCTGTGTCTGCCTCCACATGTGTCCGGAGGAGATGGGGTTCACCCCCGGCCTCCACCCTGATCCCGGCCTCCACCCCGCCATGCACCAGGTCCGCATCTGCACACAAGGCATCTGTCTCAGCCTCCACTTGTGAGCAGAGGAGATGGGGTGGGGAGGGTTTAGCCTTGGCCTCCCCTTCCCAGGCCTCCACTTCCCTGGCTCCCCTTCCTGGCCTATCCCCGGCCCCAAACACCGACCTCCTGAGCCTCCAGAGCTGTTGCTTCTGGCGCCGTCTCCACCTGTGGGGAGAGGACACCGGGGGCGGGGGATTCAGCTTCGGCCTCCACTTCCTAGGCCTCCACCCCCCAAGCCTCCACCCCTTGGGCCTCCACTTCCTGGGCCTCATTTTCCTGGACCTCCACTTCCTGGGCCTCCAATCCCTGGGCCTCCACTTCCTGGACCCCAGTGGCTAGGGGCCTTGGTTGCTAGGGATGCCGGTTGCTAGGGATGCCAATTGCTAGGAAAGCCAGTTCCTAGGGATGCCGGTTGCTAAGGGCCCTGGTTGCTAGGGATGCTTGTTGCTAGGGGCCTGGTTGATAGATCTCCAATTGCTAGGGATCTCCAATTGCTCCGGTTGCAAGGGATGGTGGTTGCTAGGAGCCCTGATTGCTAGGGATGCCGGTTGCTAAGGGCTCCGATTGCTAGGGATGCTTGTTGCTGGGGATGCCGGTTGCTAGTGAGGCTGATTGCTAAGTGCCCCAGTAGCTAGAGACGCCAGTTGCTAGGGTCCCTGGTTGCAAGGGGCCCCGGTTGCTGGGGCTCCCAGTTGCTAGCGATGCCGGTTGCTAGGTATGCCTATTGCTAGGGAGGCTTGTTGCTAGGGATGCTGGTTGCTAGGGATGCCCGTTGCTAGGGACCCCGGTTTCTAGGGATGCAGGTTGCTAGAGGTCTTGGCTGCTAGGGGCCTTGGTTGCTAGTGCTGCAGGTGCTAGGTGTCAGGTTGCTAGGGACAGGAGTAGCTTAGGTCTCCGGTTGCTAGGGCCCACAGTTGCTAGGGAAATCATTTGCTAGGAACCCTGGTTGCTAGGGATGCTTGTTGCTAGGAGTCCCATTTCTAGGTCTTCAGTTACTAGGGATGCTGGTTCCTAAGGACCCCTGTTCGTAGGGACATCGGTCGCTAGGGTCCCTGGTTGCTAGGGATGCTTGTTGCTAGGGGTCCGGTTACTAGGTCTCCAGTTGCTAGGTCTCCAATTGCTAGGGATGCCAGTTGCTAGAGATGCCGGTTGCTAGGGACTCCAGGCCTCCAATTCCTGGGCCTCCAAGTACCTTGTGAGGCTCAGAAACTGTGGCCTCCATTGCCGACGCCACATGTGGGCAGAGGAAATGGGGTCCCTACTTTGGCCCTACATGGTGATCTCAGTACAAACCATTAACCTGGCTTTCCCTTACTAATTTGCTCTCTCCAGAATACCTGCCCCACTCACTGTGTTCTCCTAAACCAACTGTCTACAGAATCCTTGAGATAAAGCTCTCTGGGTGATACAAGCCTAATACTTGGTTGTAGACGAGTTTATAGTATTGATCCTTTTAAATGTCACTAACAAAAAGTTTTATAAACCTCAGAAGCTTCCAAATTGCAGACTATACTACTGGAAGCTGAGCAGCCATCTCTGACCCACTCAAGTTTATTTTGTCCAGGATTCTCCCCAATTATGAACTGCTGTGTGAGCAAGTGCTCAGAATCATGGTCCAAAACCCAAATTCTATCAACATGTTCCTAAGTTTGTATCTATGAGATATACGCCATCTCAGGGAGGAATTGGGATTGAAGTTCCAAGGTGGGCAATATTTAAGGCAACAGTACTGTTGGGTAGTGTTACAAGTCAATTTATATAACTAGGCCAGGGCACAACCAGAGAGCTGGTCAACACTTCTCTACATGAGCCAGTATCTGGAAGGCACTAGCATTTGAATCCTTGAAAAAGATGTATCCTTATAAATTATTGTAAGTGGACATTAAGCTCGGATATCCATCTACACCACTTAGGAAATCTGGTCTCCCAAGCAGCTTCCAAGTAAGAATCTCATCACAAGATCCCCTGGTTCTTGGGCTTATGTACCCACAATAAATTGTATCTTGAGCTTTTCTGGCTCTCCAGCTCACTAATGGCTGAAATTAGAACTTGTCAGCCTCTTAATTATATCTTTATATTTCCTATTGGTTCACTAGAGAAGCTTGAATAAAGCAGTAACTTTTCTAGTTCATATGGCAATATCCTTCTCACTTCATTCCACAGCGGACATTTACCCTTAGATCACCTTGATTGACAGAGCAAAACTGACTTGATGTTGAAGTCAGTATAGACCTTCATAAAATTGATCCACTATACCCATGCCTAAATGTAATTGTAGTTGCTCTGGTTCATGTGTGTGGTAACACTTATTAAAGATGCTTTCAAGTGGCCACTTTAGGAAATAAGACTAGGCCAGAAATATCAAAGAGAGAGACTACAAGAAAGCTCTGCCAGACACCAATGGTTTGCACCTGTAATCCAAGCTACTCAGGGGACTGAGATCTGAGAACCACAGTTGCAAGTCAGCCCAGGCAAGAAAGTCTCTGAGACTCTGATCTCCATCAACCAATAAGAAGGCCAGAGGGAGGCTGTGACTCAAGTGGCAGAGCACTATTCTTAACAAAACTCAAGCAGTGCCTAGGACCTGAGTTAAGCCCCAGGAGTGGCACAAAAATTTAATCCATTGAAACTAAGCATTTCCATGTCATATTTTTATTTTTCTATTATGACCTCGATGAAATGATATTAATATATACAAAGACAGTGGGCTAGTAAAGGCTAACCAATTATTTGTCATGCTCAAATGTTTGCCTTCACTTAAACATGCCTTTATAAAGTTTGTGATTACATTGATTCTCATTCTCTACTCGGTGGGTCCACAGCATTTCATAAAGACCTTACATCACTTACCAAGACACATAAGTATTATAAGTTAGAAGGCAGTATTTCCCAAAGGTTTGGTCCTGCTGTACCAGTGGCCTGGGCCTTTGCAAACATTCTCTGAAATCAGTGGTAGGTTGTACTCTATCTTACACCTGGCACCAAGAAGCAGAATAGCCTGAAGTTTGTCAAGCACTTTTTGGACTTTGGAGGTAACAGAAACTTCTGGATGCCTACATATAATTTGTACACCTCAAATCCATATACCAAGTAATCCATGTACTACCAGGTTAGAGTATTATCCAGAGCAAGCATGGACTCAACAGGAAGTATAAGATGTTTGTACACTTGAGCAATGTGAGATGGAACACTCAACTCCCAGCCCTTTAGATAGACTAAGAGAAAAACTAGTATCATTTTCCATTTCTGGAACTTTGGGGCACTGGTCTCTCCACATGACCCCTTACCTACTGAAGAGCATGACCTTTCTTGAGGGGAGCTACTCATTTCTTATGAGTTGAAAAAGAAAATTATTTTCATGACCAGGATCTCATAGGTCAAACATGTACGGAAAGTCATGCAATCATAGGTTAAGAAGACCATATCTAGATACAGTACCAGAATATTTTCATTTCTCTTTTTCTGAATGAGAGTTTCTGGGTTACCATTAGGCTCCACTACATACCAAAGTCAAAGCACACTATGACCAAGAGGGTATATGGCTCAGATAAAACTTACTTCATAAACAGCTCAGCTCAAAAATCTAGGCGAGAACAATAAAAGCATCATAAAAGAGAAATAATGAATATCAATTCTGAATAACCCCAGGAAACAGTCATTGCATGAAGTGAAGTTAGAATCCTAAGATACCCCTTTCTTATTGCTTCAATTTTTTCTGACCCACAACAACTTTTAAAAGTGTTTACTTGAAGGAAATATGCCAACATGGGGAGGAGGTACAGCTTTCAGAGTATGCCAGAAACAATAGAAAGTTGACAGTCACTGGATCATGGGTTCATGGACACACGTAATCAAGTTTGTGGGTAATAATGAAAGAGGTGATAGGCAGAGATTAGGAGGTCATGGTTCACTGCCTGCTTATAGGCTTGTTCATGTTGGTAGGCATCAAGGCTATCACAGGATAGTTTTACTAAATAGCCAACTAAAAAACACTCTTCAGCATGAAGTCCATTAGGGAGTACTCTTGAGAAGATCACGAATAGACCAGAAGCAGAAGTTGAGCAGACAATCTCAAGATAATTCTGGTCAGGGAAGGAGCAAGGAGACAGGTAACTGCTGCCAGTAAAAAATCACAGAACAGGTTCTAACCCAGTAATACAGCCACAGGCAGAAAATTAGCATCCCTCTGTTTAGGGGATTTACAGAAACTCCTTACCCATAATCACCTCCTGGTGATTGAAAAATCAGGATTTTTGCTTAACATAACTGCTCAATTCTTGTGAACAAGAAATTTTAGGAACAAGGATTCCCTAAGGTCAAAAGTTCTCCAGGAAACCTCAAGAAGTGCTGGCTCAATATGAGCCAGGCCCAATACATAGTGCTAGCACACACATGTATAGCAGGAACAAACACCAGAAAGTCATAAATGGAGGCATTGCTGAAGCTGTTGAGCTTAAATTCTTCCTGCTCTGGTCTTCTCCTTTTGACTCATGTTAAAATGCTAAGAGCCTTGATTAAAGGGTACTTGTGCCCAGTGCTGCCAGTCACTATCTCTGTGGGACTGACCAGAGATTAACGAGAACTAGCGACAATTCTAGAAAACACTGGATATAAGAGACACATAAAGTTGTTTGGGGAAAGTAAAGGAAGCATCATGAGGATATGAAAAAGATAGCTGAGAACATAAACATCAACTCAACCATCAATACAAAGTCTTGGTTGACATTTTACTCGCTTGGGAACCTAATAACTGATGTAACCAGCAGGTGATCAGCTTATAAACTGGGGAGAAAAATGGGTTACCAAACCCCAACAATGATGGATTTCTACCATACAGTAAGAGAGCTCAGTAACCTCCAGATAATCAGAAGCTTTTAAACAAAAACCATCTACCACTGAAGTGAAGGAAAATGTTTTTTGTATGTTACTGCTCCCACAGAGAAAATGGTCAAAGACAGCCTTATTTTAAGTCGATGACTTAAGAATCCCTTTGACTATAGGCAATGATACCTACAGAAAACTCATAATCCAATCTTATGACCTCAAGCAGATGGAAGCAGAGCTGGCTGGAACAAACAAGCAGCATCGTGAAGCATGGAAAGGAGCTTCATTTGAGGATTGAGAAAATCTACCTGTAAGATGGATCAGAGAGTTGGCAGAATATTGTCAACATAGCTATGCTACTGAAAGCCTTCTACACATTCAACACAATTCCATAATTTCAAGGTCATTCTTCACAAAAATAGAAAAACCAGTATTCACATTCATGGAAACAGAAAAAGTCACATTCTGAGCAGAAACAGCAAAGCTCTAGGTATCCTAAAACCATACTTCATATTATACTATGAAGCCATAGTAACAAAAACACAGTGGTACTTCACAGAAGCAGACACAAAGAACAATGACACAGGACGGAAGTCCCTGGAGTTATCCATATAGCAACAGTCTTGTGATTTTTGACAAGCCAAAACGTACCTTAGAAAAACGAAAGCCTTGTCAACACATTGTATCATTTTTCTAAATGTAAAATACAAACTTGTCCCTTACCTCTCAATGAGAAATTTCTACATTGGTCAAAGATCTTAATGTTAGACCTGAAAACTTTAAAACTAATATAGGAAGATAAAAAAATACTTGAAAATATACACATAGGCAATTATTTTCTGAAGTCTCCAAATGGCCCGCCAAGTAAGAACAAGAACTAACTAATCAAATTTAAAAACTTCTGTATGAAGGAAACAATAACCAAAAAAAAGACAACCAGAGGAATAGCACAGATATTTCTTAGCTCTTCAGAAAAAGATTTAGCATCCAAGTATTTAAAGAGCTCAAATTAAACACCAAAGAACCAATTCTCCAGTTGATAAATGAACACGTGCACCGAACAATTTTCAAAAGAACTAGAAATACAAAACATCCTTAAAGGAAATGAATACACAAACAAGAGAGTCCATTTCATCCCAGCCACAATGACTATATAAAAAACAAACAATAAATGTCGTGAAAGATGGGAGAAAAAGGAACCCTCATACATGTTTTGGTAGAAATGTGAATTAACTCAAAAATCAGTAGAGACTGTCATCTCAAAACTGATAGACATATTTTATGGCTCCATCACACCACTCTTGGGCCTGCATGCACAGGATGGAGGAGACATACATAAGTGAGGCCTACATACCCTTTTCAAAAAATCACAACACTGTTGACAATAGCCAACCTATGAAATCAGCCAAAAATGCCCAGCAATAGTTAAAGAAAATGTGGCAGATATACACAATTAAAAAATTAGCCTACTACGAGTGACTCATTCATTGTTTTACTTATTTGTAGAAGGTAGATCTAAAATGATAACCATGAACTTAAGGAGGAGAGTGACCAGGGGAGGAAAAAACAGAGTAATTCTGAAGTGTAAACAAGATCAAAGTGTTTTGTACATCAAGATAGCATAGTGAAAACCAGCAAACACTTTCACAAAAGAGTGCAGAAGGGCAGGGGTTAAGGTTGTTCAGAGTACGCTGTGGACACCTATGGAAATATCATAATGAAACCACCTTGCACAATTTATGTGTGCTAATAAGATGAATCAGATGGCAGGTCAATTTCCCCTATTTTCATACAAGCTATGAAGTAATTCCATTTTAATTTGGTACTAAATGGAATCTTAGATCAGGGCATTTTACTTGCTAAGGAGCCCTCACCACACCTTCAGCCCCCTTTTGTTTTATTTCTCAGAGACAGTTTCCCTTTGGGGGCAGGGGCTGGGCTTGGATCCTACTACTTACATCTCATACATAGGATTCATGGCAAGGACCACTTAATCTTATCCATGATATGCAAACTCCCAATTCCTGCCTGCCCCGAATCTGGGATTAGAGAGTCATATATTGCATCCCGCTCAGAATATTTACCAGGTAAAAGGACAACAACGGCTAAGGTAGCTAATGAAAATGGCAAGTATTTCATTCCAATCCAATGCAGAGCAAGAAAAAAATCCAATTACATGAAGCCATGCCCTCTGATTACTTGAGGACAATATCCCGATGTGCTGTTACTTTATAAACATCAAATGCCAGAAGAAATCTCATGACCTGGTACAACTATAACAACTCTGAACAACTATAGGTCCAGAGACAAAGGGCAAATGGGAGGTAATAAAAGGCCCAAGATTTATGTATGAATCACAACCAGAAAATTTAAGTCTGATCATGAAATAGTCTAGTCTGTCCAAGTATATCCAAAGAACACATCATTTAAATGATCTTTTCCCTCTCTAAATGTCGAACTCTTGAAGATGGCAAAAGAGAAGCGTAGCCATTTGGCTACTTGCTGAGAAAAAAATAAACATAGTAAAATTTGTATTTTGCTTAGAACCTCCAAATCTCCTATAGGTGTGGCTCCCCATATCTGTTTGGCTCTATGTTCTGGGCTTGCTATTTTCCTTTGAGGTTAGACCCAAACTTGTCTTGTAAATCTTCCAAAGTTAATTGACTCTGTCCCTTGGTGGTCATGTCAGCTATGATCCAAGGATTCATCACATTCTCCATACTTAAAAACCAGAATGTACCTATTTTGTACAGACCACCAAGATTAGTAATATAGATTTAGAAATGGAAGTCTATTCAATCTGAAGAAAACATTCTAAAAAGTAACCTTACCCTAACACTCTAGGACAAACACCTCCCTATTTAGATTTTCTTCCCTCTAAAAGAAGAGAAGAAAAAAGTCAGCAGATATTCACAGCCAGCATTTGTGATGGTTCTGCACTACTGGCATTGCTTAACCTTGGTAGACTCAGTTATGAATGCAAGGGAACACCTAATGTAGTACTGGACTGGATCTTGCTACCTTGGCAAAAGAAGACATCTTTTATGCCTACCTATGACTGCCATCCTGCAAACCCTTTAGACCTGCTAGATATTACAGATGATATGGCCTCCACAATCACCAACTTCACTGGCCAACATTACAAGATCATTGGTTGTTGCAAATGAATCACCTACATAAACTCAGGTGACAATGTCTTTTCCATTCTGGTAAGGTACAAAACAATTTTATGCCAAGCTGACCTGAATGGGCCACGTCCAGGAGCTGTGATTGACTCCTACCATGCAGTAAATCATACACCTGCTAACCGTAATGGTAAGAGATCAGTGTGGAAGACACTAAAGACCCTATGCCCTCACTTGAAGCTATTTTCAGCAACAACCTCAAGCCTGACCAAGTCTTTGCTTTCCATGTGGGAGAGTATTAGGTCTCAGAAACACCCAGAAATAATGTCTCCTCAGTGTTTAACATCAATTGTCCTCCATCCTTCAGTCATTGTTGCCACTTTGTTTTTCAAGATCTCTTTCAGTCCCATCACAATGTCAAATCTCAGGAGCTTCTTTGCCCAGCAATGGGGAAAGGATGGCCCCTAAAGGCATTCTTGGTCCTGCAAACCCAGATTTGTATTAAGGATGAGCCAGGTTCTGTTTGGATACATTGGAGCACAAGTAAACAGATATAGGAAGGAACACAACCTGCATGGCAGGCATAGCTCTCATCCTGTGATAGAAAACTCAAGAGGGAAACAGCAGCACTAACATAAAATCACATACACCTGCAAAAAACATTTCTCCATCAAAATAGCACAGCAAATATAAGAAACCTAGCACACGAAGAAGTTTTGGCTCAATAGCAATCAACCAAGAAGGCAGCAAAAACAGAGCATGGACTCTCAACCTTCTCAAGGGGCTGCTTTCATTCATGTCATGTTCTGGAAGCTACAGGACATTGTCAAATTCTTCCCCAGAAAGATGTGTCCTATCAGTTCAATCCAGGAGTCTACAACAAATGCAGCCAAGCTCACATGTACACACAACCTGCTGGTTACCTATTTCTGTTATCATCAGCCATAGTAGACTGTTCTGGTGAGTGATAGGATGGAATTCTTCAGAGCAAAATGTTCAGGGAACACTTAGAGGCATACAACAAGCTAAGAACATGTGCTCCATTCTTCTAAAAATGAGGCTCAGGTCTTAAGAAATCTCTACCCAGTGGGCACTCTTAGTAACATTTGAACTCCATGGTTCATTCTCATACCTGGCATCCAAATAAATGCTGCCATAGGGGATTCAGGCAACAGGTAACTTGCTGAGGTGGGGGTGGGGAAGAGTATCATGTCTGCTATTATAATACTTAAGCCCTTTCCAGAACCAGGATGAGCTATGTGGATAAGAAGCCCCCACAAACATCTGACACAGTTCCCAGAAGCAAGTTGCCTGCTGTTTGCTTCTCTGTCACAATGCAGTAGTAGCACCATGAATCCATAAGAGTTAGAATTGTGAAGCTGGCTTGGCCAAATTTCTCATGTTACTTTGATTCAGACAAGAGACATCCACCAGGCACAATGTCTCTTATCATGTGCCTAAAGGATCTAGATATGAGCAAAATGGGCCCACACAAGGAAATGATCGTCATGGGCATATAGACCCCAGTGGGTGATTTTGTGCTGGTCCCAGCCTGGGAAACACAACACTGAGTCACAATTTCCACAAGAATTAGCAGTGAAGGGGAAAACAGAACAGGAAAGTAAGTCCCAGGCTCAACTAGAGAATGTATTCTAAGGGGGTTTAAGTGTCTTCACTGGAGAAACTGACACATCCTCTCTAAAATATTCTACATCCCATCTTCCTAAATTTATGGAGGAAAATTTTACATCCTAGCACCTAATCCAGCACACCACAGGAGGGATGTGACATGTTTTGCCCCCAAGTGGCTCCAGAAGAATCTCAATGAAATTCTCAGCCCACACCTCCCCCTCCACCAGTTAGATGTCTGCAGACAAGTTTGTGTCACAATGAAATATGCCTCCATTATCCAGAAGATGCTAATTAAACTGTACAGTGCTTAGGACAGGTTCCAGTGGTAAAGGGACATCCAGCAGAAGAAAGCAGGACTGTGCACATCCTGGCACAGCATTTAGGTTTTGCACAGAAAGGCCAAATACTCTGCAATCTTTGCTACATAGGGCCAGAGGCAATGCCTTCAAGTTATGGTGAAGAAAAGCCACATTTCTACTCAAAAACATCCAACTTAGTTAAAAGACCTCTTCACCCTGTGAAGACATCATCTGTACATCTAATATATTTTCATGCCTTGTAAAGACCATTATCAGAATCCTCTCTGGAGTTTGCAACTACTTTCTTTCTTTCTTTTTTTTTTTTAACTATAAAAGCTTATGTAACCACCGCCAAGGAAGACTATGTCATTCCTAACTTGAATCTGCTGCTAGGCATGGTCATTCAGAGCAAATATGTTTTTTTCTTTTTATTTCCTTAAAGCAGGGGTATTTTGCATCAAACGTAGGCACCAAAGGAGTTCACAAAGATCACACAGCCCCAGTGTACTGAAGCTTATTCCTCTGGGGTTGGGAGATTAAGTAAGGTTTGCACACTTTCCTTGAAATGCTTTTTAACAGTTCACTTATCTGTTATAGACTGCTGTCTTCTGGACACTGCACGTAATTTTGAGAGCTTAGTGTTGTTCTGTGTTCTTCCAGGATGTGTGCAATGCAGTAACCACATGTCTTGTGAGCTATGATGAGGGTCCACCTTTCCCTCATGCTTTTCACCTAGGCTATAGCTAAGTGCTAGGACAAGACTCAGACCCCAGGAATGCAAGTTCTGCAGTGCTCACCAAGTGTCTTTTCTATGCAAACCTGTCCATTTTGTCCACAAATCAGCAGGACATCTTGGCTCAAGAGCTTCTTAACAGTGAGAACACCCATGTCTTTCCTAGTTCAAGCACTCAGGAAATTAAGGAATTCTACTTCAATGGCAATTCGCAAGTGAAACTATTCTATAACTTTATTGAGAATAATTTCAAGATGCTGACAGGGTTGTGAGACTTACAATGCAACACATTACAGAAAACATGCTTGATGGAGTCCTGAAAATACAAGAGTCAGGCTACCACCAGAAACTAGAAATCTTCATTTGAGCTGAGGTCACTAGACCCATGAGGGCAGGTCAACCAACTTTATGGAATCAGGAAGCTGCTAGCTTTCCTAAAACTCAAACAGGATAGATTGCCAACAACCACATGTTGGACTAAAGAGAACTAGGAAGTCTTATATGGAAAGATTAGATGTAGAAACAAACTGGATGACTTCCACCATGCAAGTATTTCAGAGTAAAGCAAGTCAAGTCTGCCAGCCAACCCCTTTTCGATTCCTTGTCTGCTCATTAGCCTTCAAGTTCTTAATTCAACATAAAATGAGGAATCAATTCTGTGTAAAGTAAAGAAATTGAGGGGCAAAAACAGAGTTAGAATCATGAACAAATTTCAGGGAGGAACCACATATCCTCTGGCCTTCAAAGAACAGCATGCCTTCTTCCAAGCAGGTAAAAACACCATATTTGAACTAAGAGTCCTCATGTCAAATCATCTAGTTCATTCATTTGCGAAGTCTCTACACTCCTAAGTGTGACTGAAGACAGAATTAAGATGATGGATCCCAAGAGACAACAAAGTAATGCCAATGCTCTGAGGAATCAGTGCTATGAAGCCACTGCAAGAAATATTCATTAGCCAATTGGTCAGGATCACGTTACTGGGTAAGATTCTGGAACAGACCAATGAACCCAATTCACAGTACATGGAATAGGAAACTCACAGCCATTTCTCATTCCTTACTCAACAAATAATCTACATTCACACTCTAATAAAACTGAGACCATTTCCAAAGGACTGGTGAAAGGTAATCTTCCTTGTTTTCCATAGAAGAACAGGATTGCTTAGTGGGATGTCACTGTGGTCCATTATGTCAATCGTGTAACTGTCAGTTTGACCTTGCTGCTAATGAGAACCTGCCCACAGAAGGCATCCTAAGTAGTTCAGCTTCACCATATAAGGAAACTTGCAAATTCCCAGCCTTGTCCAAGACCCTTCTACCCATAAACAATATCCAATAATGACACTACAGGTATGTCTTTTGAGAAGTCTAGAACTACTATTCATTCTTTAACAACTACAGTGCATCCAGGTGTCCTGAAAATGTGACCCAACATCATTCAACAGCTCCTGGTGCCAAAATTGAACTTTGCTGAGCAATATTGGCTGAAGTCACTGTATCTACAGAGGAAGAGAAGCCACCTAAGCAGAATCAGATGGCAATGTCCCCTTCACATAAAGTTCAGATATAGCATCTGCTATCAAGCTAAAAGACAAGAGTTCATTCCTAATAAGCTAGAATACATGCCCTGGCACTTAGGAGAAGTAGGTTGAGTTTTCATTATTGTGAGCTTCAGTTACCCAATGAGATATTTATGATTTGCATCCACATAAGATTAGAGGTTCTACTCTGGTATGTCCAGTAGTCCTGGTAGTAGATGGATGCACCACCATTGGGGTGGGGGGAAACTACTACTTTTCAAGGAGATCAGCAATTGTTATTGCTCCATATAAAGGAATAAAGTCAAATTAGGTAACTCCCTGGTGCATGGGGTACTCATATGCCCCATGTTAGGGGCACTGGGTAGGTAAAGTATCATAGGAGTAACTTTGCCAAGACTATGGATTACTCTCATAAGTGTCTTTGTTACATACCAAATAAGCAACTAAAACCAGCAGAAGTACTGCTCTACAGAGGGACCTGAGGAATGATAGAAAGTTAGCAGACATCCTTTGGTATGTGGTGGTCCTCACAGAGCGGGTGCAAGTAGTAATGACATGTCAAGATGATAAGGATGGTAAGGCAACGTGTAGTCAGCACCTTTCTTACCATTTAATGCAGCTGAGTAGACTGCAGGTGTACACATGGGCCAACCTTCCTGAGACAGAAGAGATCTTCAGCCTTCCAGAAATACCTCCAAGCACTTAGACACAGATACCAACTAGTCTATGCCAACATAAAATGCACTGGGCATTGCACAGGCTGACCATTGAAAAGGAATTTTAACAGTCCAGATGTTAGCATCTACATGATCTATGCCTAAGCTGACATGGACAACTTAGACACACATCTTCCCCGCACCTTCCACACACATGTATCTTCCAGCAACAATGATCTACTCTTCCCAGTCACAGGATGAGAACTTCATCAAGAAGGTATTTTGTAACAAACAGTACAAGAAATGTATCCAATGCCTAACATATGAAACTGTATCCTCTCTGTACATCAGTATGACAATAAAAATTAAAAAAAAAAAGAAAGAAGGTATTTTGGACAGAGGGAAGGTTTCATGGTGCCAATAACAGAAAGACAAAACCTTAAGTAAAATAAGATAACACCCATGTCCACAGAGACTGCCTGAATATAGAGGGACCTCCTTGGTCCCATTCCTGTATATTGATACCACAGAAAATCTTTAGCCCATTTTTGGATAATTCATGTACCAGGAGCACATTAAGTTGAGCAGTATTCCCTAATACCCAGCAACACCAACATTGCCAGACTCTCTCTTATCAAGTCTAGCCTGCAATGACAGTTTCCTGGCCAAATATGAAGCAGTAATTCAACATATAGACATTTCTAAAGGAAAACCAAAAAAGATCTAGCAAGCATCACTATTTCTATCTCAGGGCTGGAGCCACCGGGATAAAGTATGGCCATTGGGAAGATCACAAAAGATATATTTTCAAGCCAACATTTGCTGGAGAAGTACAAAAGAATAGGGACAGCCCAGACTTCATAGAAGTAGAAAAGAAGTTCAGGTCACCAAGGCCAAATGGAGCTGACATGGGTTTTGCACTTTCTGAGAAGGCCAGGGTGGTGAGTTTTATAGTCACTGCCTTCTGGGAGATGTAGGTAGTCAATGAGGTCAGGCACAGGTACAGGAGAACACCAAGAAAACCCACTGTAGTCAAGTAGAATTTGTCAGCCCATTGGATTTCACCAGTGCTGCAAGCATGATTGTAATAGGCTTGGTACTTGGATCAATATGCGCACTTGCCAAGGGCTCACTCCTGGCCAGTCTACACCTTTGAAGAGAGATGATCCCAGCACTCTTTTTTTTTTTTTTTTGGCCACTCCTGGGCCTTGAACTCAGGGCCTGAGCACTGTCCCTTGCTTCTTCCCGCTCAAGGCTAGCACTCTGCCACTTGAGCCACAGCGCCGCTTCTGGCCGTTTTCTGTATATGTGGTGCTGGGGAATCGAACCTAGGGCCTCGTGTATCCGAGGCAGGCACTCTTGCCACTAGGCTATATCCCCAGCCCAGATCCCAGCACTCTTAACAGTCTTAAATCTTAACTCTTCTTAACAGTCTTCCTTCAGTCAATAGCCAACTTCTTCAGACCACCAGAGATGTGTGGAGGGTAAAAAACTGTCTGAGGCTGCCAAACCAGATATGATCATCAGGGAGGCACATAACCTTCACCATATCTCTACCATGTGAGTAATTTCGGAACCAAGGAAGTAATTACCGATGCCATATACCATTATCCACCTAAGAGTTGGACTTAACTAGTGATCCTATAGAAAAGTAAAGGTTCTATGCACTATTTAGAGAAGTGAAATATCTACTACTGGACCATCATTGACTCACCCAGTTTTAGATTCAAAGACACCTCTAGAACTGGCATTGGCTATAACAATACAGGATAATCCAGAGAACTTCTTGTAGGATACACCATACACATACTTGGATACTGTCTCATACCAGAACCTAATTCATTCTGTGCAAGTTCTGTGGGATGTGCCTATATGAGGTCAGAGTGGGGAACTACTGGGATTTTTAACTTCTGCTCTGGTCACAGGGCTCTGGCAAAGAAAATAACTGGCAAGTTAAAATTGTGGCTATACAGAACAGTCACATAGTAAAACAGACATCAGGTTCCCCACTAAAGGAGTTCACCATATTTCTAATATGTGATGATCAACCCAGGTATATTAGTACTTGAAGAATTGATCAGAGTCTGTCGATTTTGTGGGAAGATTTTAGGACTGAGCGGCACAATTCTAGCAGTTGAGAGTCCTAAAATGCAAAGATGAGTCTCTCCTGAAGACCTGCCCGTGAACAGATTCTACATCTGCCCCCAGAGTCTTAGCCTGCCACTTTCCCAGTAACCCTTAAACTCCATCAAGTAATTCTAAATCTGCTGCCAGCCTAAATCCACATGATGACAATCATAAGACCTACAATTAGGCCATGTGAGGCCTGCATTGAGTTTTCGTCCTTAAGCCAACAACTCAGGATTCAAATATAGCAGGGGATGGCTGGGATACACTTGTCTGTTACTCATCAGACATCTACACATCTGACAATATAGATAATGTCCCAGTGTCGGGACCCCTTTCACCCTTGCGTGTTTTCGCCCCATCGCGTCAGGCGGAAAGCTGGAGTGCAGCCCAATGTGCAAACCTTGGTGGTGCATAGTCGTGAGACGCCCCTCCTCCTCTCGCACACTTAAAGAAGACATGGGAATCACACAGGTGTTTTGGGGTGAGCTTCTGGAACTCCCACCGGTTTTACTCAGGGGAGGGGTTTATATAACAGTAATGGCGGCAGGAAGGGGCGGGACTAACTGCATACTAGTGATAGGCTGCTAAGCTGCTCATCATAGTGATGTCACAGAACATCCTCTATGGGTGGTCATCATATCCCATAGGACCGCCCCTTGGGCCTGGCCTGGCGCCATTTTCACACACACGTGGCCGAGGTGGAAGGCAGGGCTGGTCTGCTACCTCTTCTGTTTCTGGACCCGGAAGGGGTTAGGAGTGGCTAACAGCCAAGCAGCCCCAGGGCGGGAGAAGAGGCAGGCCTCTCAGGACTGCCTCTTAAAGGTATAGCCAGAGCCCAACATCCCACATGAGGTGATCTAGGTTATTCACATTGTATCCAGAGTGGTAAGACATCCAGCTTGTCTGAGAAGTACAGTAGAGACCTGACACCATTTTTTTGCCTATCCTGGGGCTTGAACTCAGTGTCTGAGCACTGTCCCTGGCTTCTTTTTACTCAAGGCTTGCACTCTACCTTTTGAGCCACAGCACAACTTCTGGCATTTTCTATCATGTATTTCTGAGGAATCGAACCTGGTGCTTCATGTTTAAGAGGCAAGCTCACTACCAAAAAGCCATACACCAAGCCCTTGAAACCAACATCAGTACTGAGCAAAGAGACATGGAGACATGATTGTTTATATGCAAACTTGTTTGACAAAACAGGTAAAGGAACTTCTAAACCACAATACAAGATAATGAGACTTACTAACATTTTAAAGAAACCATGCACCAAGTTGGAGATCCTGTTCTCTTAGAAAAAAATCTATGGTTTCCAACAGAATATAAAACCAAACTATCCTGGTTTCTGGAATTAATAGAAAACTTATTCCATCATATAGCCTTTTGCTATTAGCTGTCCAGTGAAAGAAATGATACAAAAGCAAGAACTCTGCTAGCTTACATTGGTCTCCTACCAAACTCTGCACTATGCAGGAATGTGTCTGTGGCCACACCCTGCACAGATGGATGCTAAAAGCATTCAGTCTGGCCTCCTGATATTCGTTTGTACACAGAACTGTACAAAGAAGTTACTCACTTTTAAATGTCAGTAGTATTGAACTTACACAAGAATTTGCTTTCAGGAGAGAATCTACACATTTTACAAATCTTGCAGTTTCTCTGGGAGATGTCTAGATTTTGAAATACACCCGGAAGAAGCAAAGATGAACAAGAACCAACCCAACTGTTGATACCCACAAGAACAGAGATAAATCATCTATTGCTATTCTCAAAATTTCCCATTAAAAACCTGTATCATGCATTTCTGCCTTTAAATGCATGTATCTAGGCAATTAGGTGGGCTGTACAAGGGACTCCTCCTCCACTTGCAAAACAAGGCAATTCTTTTCCTGCATTTGGGTCAACATAAAAAACGCCACTGGGTCATATCCTTTGTGTGAGGAGTTACTGCTGCTGATTCCACGTGACTGCTATCTTACCAATTCTGAGCATAGGCCACAATTCTCAACTGAACTACTACTATGTAGCTATATTGTCCACCATGTGTGGAGGTTATGACAGCAGCACTTAGGGCAACTGATCATGAAATCTTCATACCTATGACTAATAGAAATACCCAATAGATATAAAATGTCAACAAGCAACAACCGGCATGGAAAAGCAGAGCACCTCACATCATGATGCCCAAGAAAGAGGGCCCCTCCTACGCCCTCCAAGTTACCCCTTTCCCACACTGAAAATGTTCAGAATTCCCAAGATAGCACCACAACCTTGAAGCCCAATCTGTAACATGTGAATCTGTGGGGACACATTTCACATTCAAGCCTAAGAATATGTGAAGATGCTTCTTCCCTTCTGTCCAGCTGCTTGCATCCCTGCGTCCTCTAACTACTGCTACCAAGGATAACCATGGATCTATGTTGTGTCAGACACAAAATGCCCCATCAGCTCACCCGGAGAGGTGGTCTGTAGTAGCAATCCCAATCCTGGCAATCCCTTTTCCTCCTGAGGAAACTCATTCCCATGAGCAAACAGCACAGACGAGAGGCTTGCTCAACTTCTTACACCTCTCTTCCTAATATATTATCAACCTTCATTTAGCTGAAACACAAATTCTTAGATAGCTTCTGCCATACTCTAAAGTACAAAGAGAGCTGAAGGTGTGAAGTACCAACCTGACAAAAATCAGTGTCTTATAACCAGGGAGATTATAGGTAATGAACAAAAATTGAGGCTAACTGAACAGATATACTGTACACCCACTGGCATGTAGATGGCTTGATATTACATGTGGTATGTACATACCCTCAATTCACCATAAAATCTTATCTGCATAGCTAGAAGATGAAGGGAATATCACTGAGTCTGTCCACAAAAGTGCTCTTCTCTAAGGAAAAATTGTCTTCTGCTACCATCTAAGAAGTAGATCTGATCTATAGGTCTTGTATAAAAGAAACAGTTGGTGGTTGACTTTCTTTTATTTTTTTTTTCAAATTTTTATTATCAAACTGATGGGTGGTTGACTTTCAATCTTCAGACTTCCTGGGGCCACTGGAGAACAAAAGGCCTTCTCAGAGCTCAAGGAAAACACAGTTCAAGGCTACCTTTCACGTCATCCCTAGAGATCTAGGTCAGTGCAGGCATCAACAGATCCACTATTGTCTCATTCTAGTTAAGACACAAAGTGAGTCTCAAGAGAACCAAAACATGAGATCCAAGACTAAGACATTCATATGGATATGTGCCCAAGTTGTTTATCATTGTGACACTGAGCTGTGAGTTTTATGACAAGATTCCCATACAGTCAACATGTTAATGATATCCCTGGCCAAGCAGGTAAAAACTGAGGAAGGAATTATTTTAGAAGAAATTACTTTTCTTTTCTTTTCCTTTTTTTTTTTTTGGCCAGTCCTGGGACTTGGACTCAGGGCCTAAGCACTGTCCCTGGCTTCTTTTTGTTCAAGGCACTCTTCCACTTGAGCCACAGCACCACTTCTGGCCATTTTCTGTATATGTGGTGCAGGGGAATTGAACCCAGGGCTTCATGTATGCGAGGCAAGCACTCTTGCCACTAGGCCATATCCCCAGCCCCAGAAGAAATTTCTAAGAGTTGCATTCTAAAATATCCTCCTCTCAACTTTGAGAAAAATTGTACAAGCATGCAGCATTCCATCCATATGGTACAGTGAGAAAGTAGCTGCAAGATTATTAGGTATCAGTGGGAGCTTAGCTCAAATAAGATCAAAATGGCTTTCAATTATGGCAATGGTAGCAGATATTTCTTGTCCCCTCACAGTCAGGGAATGTGGTCCAGTAGGAATGGTCAACAATACACAAGACCACCTCCCCCTCATATAACGTCACTTTATGATCATGAATCAGTACTTACAACCTAGATGGCAATATACAAGTTTTAAACATCCTGAAGCCTTTGCAGGATGCACAAGTGTACATGCAATACCACCTAGATTTCTCAGATTGCATGCAGACAGGCAGACAAGAGGCAATTGCTACCTTAGGGGCTGAAGCATCCCAGAGCTATGTTGAGCAATGCTACTTCCTATAATTCAAACACAGGAGAATTTAACAGGAAGTGTGATGGTGTTTATTTCCCATGGGAGAGTGGCCATATTTCAACATCTTGCAAACAACTTGGGGAACCTACTCCACTGTATTCAGCCTGTGCCTACCTGTCAGCTCCTATGGTGCCACACTATGGTTCTGACAAATATACCTTGCTCCATTTAGTTGACATTTCCTCCCAAAATAAGCAGACCAGAAGGGGAAAGAACTTTACAGTATGAAGTCAGATTCTATTCTTCAGGAGTCCCAAGAACACAAAATTGCACAGATGTTGCCTTCAATAGCTAAGTGTGGGAAAACTTGCTCCCTCTGGGATTACTAAGGTATTCCTGGGTCTTTACCTTAGAATCCTGCAAGCCATCTTTGCAATCTGTACACACTTGATACTGTCCTGAAAATGCTATAGCAGGTTTTCCCTCAATACAATGAATGTCCCAAACAAATCATAGGCCAAATGGATGAAGGTCGCCTGACTCTGAGGTCAGATGAGCCACATCATTAGGGAGCAATAAGTCTTCAGGTAAGAAGTTCCACACAAACTCCTCAGTGCCCTACAGCAATATCCCAGTGCTGCCAGTAGCCATACCCCCAACAGGAAGAAAGTGAAAGGAAAATGCTAAGCAAGTCCAGGAAGTTACCTCAATTTATCTCTAGTTAAAAAAGTCTGGGGAAAAATGAGTTAAGATACCCAGCCACATTCTCTGGCTTCTTTCTTCTACTTTTCTGAGTATAAAAAGGAGAAAAAGAATCTGGTACCAACCAGAGGAACAGAGGTGTTCATAACACATAAGTAGGTTGATTTTCAGCTTTGATGGATTTAGGGGTGATTCTATTTCAATGATGTCAGCAGTCTCCCAAACCAACCATGTTATTTCCTAAATCGAGTGAAGATCTAGATACTGTGTTCTCCATACCCATTTTGTGAGTAACTACTCTGCTTTCCAGCTTGACCTATCCCTTTCCCAAGGTATGTGGTGGCCTACCATTTCGAATTAGACAATGGAAATAGAACCTGCTCACCAGCTCAAGATGAGATGAAGGAATAATGCAGGACAGCAAGCACAGAAAACCTAGACCTTAAGAAGGCCTAACCCCATTTGTCTCCACAGAAATTTCTTGATCAGAGATGGACCTCATGGGTTCAATCTCATCCCTCATGCCCAAGTCAAGGGCACCAGTTCTGTTTTAGGACAGCCCACATAACTTACTTGCTCAAATACAGCAAGCAATATCTGACATGCAAGTCAACTTCTCTGGATTCACCAGCTCTTCCGTCAACAAGGCCAAGTCTGTAGACACTTAGGATACCATGACCAAAGTCCTGTCATCCATTTATAGGCATTTTATGTAGAAACACAAATCTGATGGAGCCTGTCCTTTCTGGTCATCTGCTCATATTCACTCTGATGCAAGATGGATCCTTTTTATCAATATCTTGAACATTCCTGGTGTTCTCAACGACTCGAGGATTAAACAATATCCACCTTCAGTTTCCAATGAAATTTTGATTCTTGAACAATTTTTGCTCCAGAAACAAAATGGCTTTCATCAAGACAATACCATTAGGTGTAACCTTTCCATCACATACAGCTTATGTCTGTCCACTGGTAGGCAAACACTACTAAAGCTTAGATTCTGAATCCACAAGCGCACAGCTTTTGGAAGAGCTGGTCTGCAATATTACTGCAAAGAATACAAACAGGATAGAAGTATTTAACCAAGAGGCCTCAGGTCAGGATCATACAGCTTATAGAGAATTCAGAGATGCCCATGAAATTGTACAGAACTTAGCTTTAGTGACAATGGACATAAGAATTATTTAATTGTACAGGACAAATTCAAGGACACAAAAGTCCTGACACCAACAGTGTGGTATACTTATAGCCTACCCCCCTATGATGTCCTGAAAATATTACGGTATAGCATTTCAATAGTAGTCATCAGGGATACCTATCCCATCAGCTATGACAGCCAACTCCTCCTAGCCAGGGCACAAAATATTCTCATAACCTTCCTGAGCACCAGCTTCAAAATGAGGGAAATACTCAAGTATGTCAGTCTCCAAAACTACCAAAACATTCTAGATCAAGATAGTGTTTTCCAAAAACTTTTATAGACAAGACTGGAGAGTCTTGGGTAATTCTAAAACAAGGTAAGCAGACAAACATTTCCCCATTAAATGACTACAAGCCATTGAAGTGAAGTTGCCAGAAAAAGAGCCAGTTCATTATGAGCCAAGATGATTTCCTGGGATTCAGCCATTTGAGTGGTTTGGGGTTTTCATATGATTCCCTAGGATACAGTCATAGGTGGGGTGAGAGTCTCACAAATAGAGAACTCAAGTTTTCACACCGTCAAAAGTGGTTAAGGGTGTGAATAAACAGGATGGAAGTCTCAATTCATTGCAAAGCACCTCCACCTTCCACTGTTGCTTCAGTCAGTTCACCTCCTTGCTCCTCTTCCTGCCAATTCTGCCCAGCAGTGCAAACAGAGGTGACATCCTGGGAGTCCCATCTTTCCAGCTTGTTGCCTGAGCTTTTTCTGGGTAGGATTATGTAGCCTTGGAATTGAATGAAGAGTCAAGTAGAGCGAAATATGGCACCTGTCCACAAGGATGGACCTTGAGGAGAGACAAGCAAGACCAGCAGAACACACACGATTGAGTGCATACCTATGGAAGGACAAGTTCTCTGTCAAACTGGCTGGGAAAGAGTTTTCTCCAAGGAACTCAAGGTCAAGGTGCTGGGAGATGTGATCGAGGTGCATGGCAAGCACCTTCAGAGTGTATTCTTTAGCATGGCATCCTCCCTTCCCTTAATTTACCTTTGCCTTTGCCCCATTGAGGTTTTTAAATTGTAGTTCCTAAGCCAAACTTTGAATTTATAATACTTAAAACTCTCAAAGACAGAATTGTTCTTAAGGTCACAACTAACCTCCAGCACAAACTTCTTAACTATGCCGAGTGGACAGTTTATCTGCTTAGTGTACAATCCCAGACTGGGCGCTGAGAGTGGCCCAAGTGATATGTCCAGGTTCCTGTGACTAGACTGCCCTGCTCATTAGCCAGGTCTGGTCTCCACCAAGAGAAAGGAATCACCTGTGTTTCTAAATGATCTGAGCTTAGGAAGTGGAATATGGTAATTCACACAGGATAAAGACTCTCCTGCAGGAAGGAAAAGCAAGTCAAATCAAGCCTCCCTCCTGTCCTCCTCAAATCCATCCAAAAGACAGTCCCTCAGAGCCCTTAGCCCAGTCCTTCCTTGCCTTTTGGCCTCTAGTGGAAGGGAGCCCTTTGGTACCACCTGGTGGCCAGGAGGTAAAACAGCAGTGAAATGCAGATGAAGCACCTAGAAACGATTATCTCTTCCCTTGGAACAGAATTCTGTCTTCACATTTGGGAGGGTCCTGTGAACAGACTAGAACTTCCTGAGAGTGGAATGTTACAGATCTGGCAGCTGAAGTTATCCTGACTCATCTGTATACTCTTCAATGGCCACTTTACCACCAGACTTCTGAGGTAATTATCTTTGTGTAGGTGAAGCAGCTTTTGCAACCTAAAACCTAGTCTAGTGTGCCATCTAAAATCTATAGAAGATATTTTCCCTCTGCTATAACTCACCCACTTGATGCCTCCATCACTGTGTTAATGACTTTGTCCTGAAATTATCGACTCTTCTACACTGGGACATTTTCAGACTAACCTGAATTCTGTTCCTGGCGATAAGCACTCATATTGGGCTCACAAACCCTTTCTTTGAACCAAGAGCTTTATTGCGCACTAACAGACCCCCATCTAGAAGACAGCCTATGGAATATAGTAGCAATTCCACTTCAAAGCTCTTTACAATTCAGTCTGTCTCCAAAGTGGAGTGGCACAGGCAGCACCCCCTTATAATGAAGAAACTAGAGTGCTATTGCATAGCAGCCATGCCTCAGCCTCTTACAGCAGAGCCTCTTAAAGACACAGATCACCAGGGAATCTCGAATCAGGCAAGGCCCTCCCTTTGCAGTCACAGAATCTAATTACTACCAATTCTGCATCATTTAAAGTAATGCTTTGTGAGCTGCCTGCTTGCTGTGTGGTATCATACATGTCTTCTATGAAAAGGTTTCTCTGAATTGAGAAAGTTCATTTTATTTTTCTAATATTTGTGTATATAGGTCACAACCAAAAATTAGATACCATGTTCCCAATATTAAAAGATCAAGAACCACCATCTGAATTCATCTGTCTCCAACCGCAAATTGAGAATCCCCTTTCAAACCACTATTTTGAAAACAAAACTGAGAACAAGACATGTTTTCCCTATACAGAATTGGGCACGAGCAGCCTGAACCAGGTTCCTCACCCAGAACGAGGCTCCATCCTAAGGTGCATGGAGACAGCAGCACCCCATAGAATCTATACCGTCCGGTGGCCACACAGTACTGCATCAGTCCATCCAGTGTCCAAAGTCAGAGAAAGTGCCAAGTAACTGAAAATGAAGCAAAAGACTCCTGTGGCTATTTTACAGGTTTCCATTTACTGTAAGGTGCTGTGGTTGAGCACTGTAGGCATGTTCAAATGGCCCCCGTGGGTGCTGAAAACTTCTGTTTCTCTCTGAAGTCAGGAACCGCCATGGAGTGCCATCCCACAATCATTCCTTTAGTGAACCTTTGGCCCAACACAAGAGTATAGTCTCCCACTTATTGATTTTTAGCAATGATACTGAGGCTAACTTGTGTCATCTTGGCATCTTGCTGTGAAAATTCTTAAGAGGTGAAACTCCACCTGTAGATATGTGTAATAGGCTCCTATGAATTCCTAGAGTCAGGGGCTTGGACATTATGTTGCTAGACCGGTATCATGCACTTCACTGAATTCTCAAGCTCCCTGTGAACCTGTCCCTTGAGGACAACCCTGTTCAGGCCACAAACAACTCAGCCACCATTCTGCTAATAAGGGGGAAATTTGCCCCTCAATTTCCTGTGATCCAGTCTGCAGCTCTAGTCTTCAGTGTGACAAACTAGAAGTTGCAGGATACAAGAAGGGCTTGTAAACCGAAGTTCTCAAAACATGTGTTTAGTAGCTTGTACAGGGTTTTAATTTCACTTGATAGGAGCATAATGACCTTCTGTAGAGAGAGAATGTTTTAGTTCAAGCAGCCAAGATTGCACTGGACCACCTTTTGTCCTTGTGATAGCTATATTGGCTTTGGATTGATTTAGCACTTTTGTAACTACTAGGAAAGATTTTTGGCTGGTACCGGGGCTGGAACTGAGGGTGTGGTCTGTGTCCCTGAGCCTCTCTGTGATCAAGGCTAGTGCTCGACCACTTGGTCCACAGAGTCACTTCTACCTTTTTCTATTTATGTGGTGCTGGGGAATCAAACACAGGGCTTTATGCATGCTAGTCAAGTACTCAACCACTAAGCCACACTCCAAGCTGCTAGGAAAGACTTTTTAAATACATTCTAAGCTTAGCAGACCTTTGGCCTCTGCCAGGCTTAAAAGGCTGGAAATTAAGATGGCACCCGAACCTTGCAAATTTCCCTGCTTCCTTGAAGACATGTTAATATTGTGAAAGACTTCCCTGTCTCTCAAGTCTTCTTGACTCGACAAGCCTACAAATTTGTGAGTTCTTTTATGGTAGACCCACCTAGGGATCAGCTCACTCCACCCAATTTTTCAGGAGGAAAAGGCAAAAGAAAATAAAATGTTCAGGTACTTGGCCTCCCTCTCCATGGAAACAAAGAGGCACACACTGCCAATCTCTACATGCTCTGTGCTTTAGAAAGGTGCTAGGCCTTTATCCATATTCATAGATACAGACTATGGAGAGGGAAAAAAAAGAAAAGAATGTCTGAAGCAGCCCTAATGGCTTTAAAGAGCCCAGGGCAGTGTTCTATGGTGACAGGTGCTGGGAGAGCCTAAGGGATTCTTAGGTGTTTCAGGATCTTTTCCCTGAAACCTCATAATTCGACCTCAGAACTTTGTTCAGTTTGTCTCGGTGACGGATAATGGAAGGAAGAGCAGGCAACTGGTCGACTTCATTTAAATAAACAAATAAAAAATAAGATAAACTCTCAGGAATAGATAAATAATAACAAAAAAATTGTAAAGTGGAGAAAGCGAGAGCGCGCGAATGCACTCAAGCAAACACAAACAGCACAGCACGATGCGTATTTTTTTTTAAATTGACAAAATAAATCAAAAATAAATCAAAAATAAAAATAAGTGGAAAAGGCGAGAGTGCGCGAGCACACAGGAGCAAAGACAAGCAGCGCAGCTTGATGCGTAGTAAAAAAAATAATAAATAGACAACTGGTCGACCTCATTAGAAATAAAAACCCAAAAGATTAGATAGACAAACAAACAAACACATAAATGTGGAGAGAAGGGCAGTGCGCGCAGGAGCAAAGGTAAACAGCAGACAGACCTGAATCCTTATCTTTACAAGGTCGACCTCAGAACTTTGTTCAGTTTGTCTCGGTGACGGATAATGGAAGGAAGGGCAGGCAACTGGTCGACTTCATTTAAATAAAAAAATAAAAAATAAGATAAACTCTCAGGAATAGATAAATAATAACAAAAAAATTGTAAAGTGGAGAAAGCGAGAGCGCGTGAATGCACTCAAGCAAACACAAACAGCACAGCACGATGCGTATTTTCTTTAAATTGACAAAATAAATAAAAAATAAATCAAAAATAAAAATAAGTGGAAAAAGCGAGAGTGCGCGAGCACACAGGAGCAAAGACAAGCAGTGCAGCTTGATGCGTAGTAAAAAAAATAATAAATAGACAACTGGTCGACCTCATTAGAAATAAAAACCCAAAAGATTAGATAGACAAACAAACAAACACATAAATGTGGAGAGAAGGGCAGTGCGGGCAGGAGCAAAGGTAAACAGCAGACAGACCTGAATCCTTATCTTTACAAGGTCGACCTCAGAACTTTGTTCAGTTTGTCTCGGTGAGGGATAATGGAAGGAAGGGCAGGCAACTGGTCGACTTTATTTAAATAAACAAATAAAAAATAAGATAAACACTCAGGAATAGATAAATAATAACAAAAAAATTGTAAAGTGGAGAAAGCGAGAGCGCGCGAATGCACTCAAGCAAACACAAACAGCACAGCCCGATGCGTATTTTTTTTTAAATTGACAATATAAATAAAAAATAAATAAAAATAATAAAAATAAGTGGAAAAGGCGAGAGTGCGCGAGCACACAGGAGCAAAGACAAGCAGCGCAGCTTGATGCGTAGTAAAAAAAATAATAAATAGACAACTGGTCGACCTCATTAGAAATAAAATAGCAAAAGATTAGATAGACAAACAAACAAACACATAAATGTGGAGAGTAGGGCAGTGCGGGCAGGAGCAAAGGTAAACAGAAGACAGACCTGAATCCTTATCTTTACAAGGTCGACCTCAGAACTTTGTTCAGTTTGTCTCGGTGACGGATAATGGAAGGAAGGGCAGGCAACTGGTCGACTTCATTTAAATAAACAAATAAAAATAAGATAAACTCTCAGGAATACATAAATAATAACAAAAAAATTGTAAAGTGGAGAAAGCGAGAGCGCGCGAATGCACTCAAGCAAACACAAACAGCACAGCACGATGCGTATTTTTTTTAAATTGACAAAATAAATCAAAAATAAATCAAAAATAAAAATAAGTGGAAAAGGCGAGAGTGCGCGAGCACACAGGAGCAAAGACAAGCAGCGCAGCTTGATGCGTAGTAAAAAAAATAATAAATAGACAACTGGTCGACCTCATTAGAAATAAAAACCCAAAAGATTAGATAGACAAACAAACAAACACATAAATGTGGAGAGAAGGGCAGTGCGCGCAGGAGCAAAGGTAAACAGCAGACAGACCTGAATCCTTATCTTTACAAGGTCGACCTCAGAACTTTGTTCAGTTTGTCTCGGTGACGGATAATGGAAGGAAGGGCAGGCAACTGGTCGACTTCATTTAAATAAACAAATAAAAAATAAGATAAACTCTCAGGAATAGATAAATAATAACAAAAAAATTGTAAAGTGGAGAAAGCGAGAGCGCGCGAATGCACTCAAGCAAACACAAACAGCACAGCACGATGCGTATTTTTTTTTAAAATTGACAAAATAAATCAAAAATAAATCAAAAATAAAAATAAGTGGAAAAGGCGAGAGTGCGCGAGCACACAGGAGCAAAGACAAGCAGCGCAGCTTGATGCGTAGTAAAAAAAATAATAAATAGACAACTGGTCGACCTCATTAGAAATAAAAACCCAAAAGAATTGATAGACAAACATACAAACACATAAATGTGGAGAGAAGGGCAGTGCGCGCAGGAGCAAAGGTAAACAGCAGACAGACCTGAATCCTTATCTTTACAAGGTCGACCTCAGAACTTTGTTCAGTTTGTCTCGGTGACGTATAATGGAAGGAAGGGCAGGCAACTGGTCGACTTCATTTAAATAAACAAATAAAAAATAAGATAAACTCTCAGGAATAGATGAATAATAACAAAAAAATTGTAAAGTGGAGAAAGCGAGAGCGCGTGAATGCACTCAAGCAAACACAAACAGCACAGCACGATGCGTATTTTTTTTTAATTGACAAAATAAATCAAAAATAAAAATAAGTGGAAAAGGCGAGAGTGCGCAAGCACACAGGAGCAAAGACAAGCAGCGCAGCTTGATGCGTAGTAAAAAAAATAATAATTTGACAACTGGTCGACCTCATTAGAAATAAAAACCCAAAAGATTAGATAGACAAACAAACACATAAATGTGGAGAGAAGGGCAGTGCGCGCAGGAGGAAAGGTAAACAGCAGACAGACCTGAATCCTTATCTTTACAAGGTCGACCTCAGAACTTTGTTCAGTTTGTCTCGGGGACGGATAATGGAAGGAAGGGCAGGCAACTGGTCGACTTCATTTAAATAAACAAACAAAAAATAAGATAAACTCTCCGGAATAGATAAATAATAACAAAAAAATTGTAAGGTGGAGAAAGCGAGAGCGCGCGAATGCACTCAAGCAAACACAAACAGCACAGCACGATGCGTATTTTTTTTTTAAAATTGACAAAGTAAGTAAAAAATAAATCAAAAATAAAAATAAGTGGGAAAGGCGAGAGTGCGTGAGCACACAGGAGCAAAGACAAGCAGCGCAGCTTGATGCGTAGTAAAAAAAATAATAAATAGACAACTGGTCGACCTCATTAGAAATAAAAACCCAAAAGATTAGATAGACAAACAAACACATAAATGTGGAGAGAAGGGCAGTGCGCGCAGGAGCAAAGGTAAACAGGAGACAGACCTGAATCCTTATCTTTACAAGGTCGACCTCAGAACTTTGTTCAGTTTGTCTCGGTGACGGATAATGGAAGGAAGGGCAGGCAACTGGTCGACTTCATTTAAATAAACAAATAAAAAATAAGATAAACTCTCAGGAATAGATAAATAATAACAAAAATTGTAAAGTGGAGAAAGCAAGAGCGCGCGAATGCACTCAAGCAAACACAAACAGCACAGCACGATGCGTATTTTTTTTTAATTGACAAAATACATCAAAAATAAATCAAAAATAAAAATAAGTGGAAAAGGCGAGAGTGCGCGAGCACACAGGAGCAAAGACAAGCAGCGCAGCTTGATGCATAGTAAAAAAAATAATAAATAGACAACTGGTCGACCTCATTAGAAATAAAAACCCAAAAGATTAGATAGACAAACAAACACATAAATGTGGAGAGAAGGGCAGTGCGCGCAGGAGCAAAGGTAAACAGCAGACAGACCTGAATCCTTATCTTTACAAGGTCGACCTCAGAACTTTGTTCAGTTTGTCTCGGTGACGGATAATGGAAGGAAGGGCAGGCAACTGGTCGACTTCATTTAAATAAACAAATAAAAAATAAGATAAACTCTCAGGAATAGATAAATAATAACAAAAAAATTGAAAAGTGGAGAAAGCGAGAGCGCGCGAATGCACTCAAGCAAACACAAACAGCACAGCACGATGCGTATTTTTTTTAATTGACAAAATACATCAAAAATAAATCAAAAATAAAAATAAGTGGAAAAGGCGAGAGTGCGCGAGCACACAGGAGCAAAGACAAGCAGCGCAGCTTGATGCGTAGTAAAAAAAATAATAAATAGACAACTGGTCGACCTCATTAGAAATAAAAACCCAAAAGATTAGATAGACAAACAAACAAACACATAAATGTGGAGAGAAGGGCAGTGCGCGCAGGAGCAAAGGTAAACAGCAGACAGACCTGAATCCTTATCTTTACAAGGTCGACCTCAGAACTTTGTTCAGTTTGTCTCGGTGACGGATAATGGAAGGAAGGGCAGGCAACTGGTCGACTTCATTTAAATAAACAAATAAAAAATAAGATAAACTCTCAGGAATAGATAAATAATAACAAAAAAATTGTAAAGTGGAGAAAGCGAGAGCGCGCGAATGCACTCAAGCAAACACAAACAGCACAGCACGATGCGTATTTTTTTTTAAAATTGACAAAATAAATCAAAAATAAATCAAAAATAAAAATAAGTGGAAAAGGCGAGAGTGCGCGAGCACACAGGAGCAAAGACAAGCAGCGCAGCTTGATGCGTAGTAAAAAAAATAATAAATAGACAACTGGTCGACCTCATTAGAAATAAAAACCCAAAAGAATTGATAGACAAACATACAAACACATAAATGTGGAGAGAAGGGCAGTGCGCGCAGGAGCAAAGGTAAACAGCAGACAGACCTGAATCCTTATCTTTACAAGGTCGACCTCAGAACTTTGTTCAGTTTGTCTCGGTGACGTATAATGGAAGGAAGGGCAGGCAACTGGTCGACTTCATTTAAATAAACAAATAAAAAATAAGATAAACTCTCAGGAATAGATGAATAATAACAAAAAAATTGTAAAGTGGAGAAAGCGAGAGCGCGTGAATGCACTCAAGCAAACACAAACAGCACAGCACGATGCGTATTTTTTTTTAATTGACAAAATAAATCAAAAATAAAAATAAGTGGAAAAGGCGAGAGTGCGCAAGCACACAGGAGCAAAGACAAGCAGCGCAGCTTGATGCGTAGTAAAAAAAATAATAATTTGACAACTGGTCGACCTCATTAGAAATAAAAACCCAAAAGATTAGATAGACAAACAAACACATAAATGTGGAGAGAAGGGCAGTGCGCGCAGGAGGAAAGGTAAACAGCAGACAGACCTGAATCCTTATCTTTACAAGGTCGACCTCAGAACTTTGTTCAGTTTGTCTCGGGGACGGATAATGGAAGGAAGGGCAGGCAACTGGTCGACTTCATTTAAATAAACAAACAAAAAATAAGATAAACTCTCCGGAATAGATAAATAATAACAAAAAAATTGTAAGGTGGAGAAAGCGAGAGCGCGCGAATGCACTCAAGCAAACACAAACAGCACAGCACGATGCGTATTTTTTTTTTAAAATTGACAAAGTAAGTAAAAAATAAATCAAAAATAAAAATAAGTGGGAAAGGCGAGAGTGCGTGAGCACACAGGAGCAAAGACAAGCAGCGCAGCTTGATGCGTAGTAAAAAAAATAATAAATAGACAACTGGTCGACCTCATTAGAAATAAAAACCCAAAAGATTAGATAGACAAACAAACACATAAATGTGGAGAGAAGGGCAGTGCGCGCAGGAGCAAAGGTAAACAGGAGACAGACCTGAATCCTTATCTTTACAAGGTCGACCTCAGAACTTTGTTCAGTTTGTCTCGGTGACGGATAATGGAAGGAAGGGCAGGCAACTGGTCGACTTCATTTAAATAAACAAATAAAAAATAAGATAAACTCTCAGGAATAGATAAATAATAACAAAAATTGTAAAGTGGAGAAAGCAAGAGCGCGCGAATGCACTCAAGCAAACACAAACAGCACAGCACGATGCGTATTTTTTTTTAATTGACAAAATACATCAAAAATAAATCAAAAATAAAAATAAGTGGAAAAGGCGAGAGTGCGCGAGCACACAGGAGCAAAGACAAGCAGCGCAGCTTGATGCATAGTAAAAAAAATAATAAATAGACAACTGGTCGACCTCATTAGAAATAAAAACCCAAAAGATTAGATAGACAAACAAACACATAAATGTGGAGAGAAGGGCAGTGCGCGCAGGAGCAAAGGTAAACAGCAGACAGACCTGAATCCTTATCTTTACAAGGTCGACCTCAGAACTTTGTTCAGTTTGTCTCGGTGACGGATAATGGAAGGAAGGGCAGGCAACTGGTCGACTTCATTTAAATAAACAAATAAAAAATAAGATAAACTCTCAGGAATAGATAAATAATAACAAAAAAATTGAAAAGTGGAGAAAGCGAGAGCGCGCGAATGCACTCAAGCAAACACAAACAGCACAGCACGATGCGTATTTTTTTTAATTGACAAAATACATCAAAAATAAATCAAAAATAAAAATAAGTGGAAAAGGCGAGAGTGCGCGAGCACACAGGAGCAAAGACAAGCAGCGCAGCTTGATGCGTAGTAAAAAAAATAATAAATAGACAACTGGTCGACCTCATTAGAAATAAAAACCCAAAAGATTAGATAGACAAACAAACAAACACATAAATGTGGAGAGAAGGGCAGTGCGCGCAGGAGCAAAGGTAAACAGCAGACAGACCTGAATCCTTATCTTTACAAGGTCGACCTCAGAACTTTGTTCAGTTTGTCTCGGTGACGGATAATGGAAGGAAGGGCAGGCAACTGGTCGACTTCATTTAAATAAACAAATAAAAAATAAGATAAACTCTCAGGAATAGATAAATAATAACAAAAAAATTGTAAAGTGGAGAAAGCGAGAGCGCGCGAATGCACTCAAGCAAACACAAGCAGCACAGCACGATGCGTATTTTTTTTTAAAATTGACAAAATAAATAAAAAATAAATCAAAAATAAAAATAAGTGGAAAAGGCGAGATTGCTCGAGCACACAGGAGCAAAGACAAGCAGCGCAACTTGATGCGTAGTAAAAAAAATAATAAATAGACAACTGGTCGACCTCATTAGAAATAAAAACCCAAAAGAATTGATAGACAAACATACAAACACATAAATGTGGAGAGAAGGGCAGTGCGCGCAGGAGCAAAGGTAAACAGCAGACAGACCTGAATCCTTATCTTTACAAGGTCGACCTCAGAACTTTGTTCAGTTTGTCTCGGTGACGTATAATGGAAGGAAGGGCAGGCAACTGGTCGACTTCATTTAAATAAACAAATAAAAAATAAGATAAACTCTCAGGAATAGATGAATAATAACAAAAAAATTGTAAAGTGGAGAAAGCGAGAGCGCGTGAATGCACTCAAGCAAACACAAACAGCACAGCACGATGCGTATTTTTTTTTAATTGACAAAATAAATCAAAAATAAAAATAAGTGGAAAAGGCGAGAGTGCGCGAGCACACAGGAGCAAAGACAAGCAGCGCAGCTTGATGCGTAGTAAAAAAAATAATGAATAGACAACTGGTCGATCTCATTAGAAATAAAAACCCAAAAGATTAGATAGACAAACAAACAAACACATAAATGTGGAGAGAAGGGCAGTGCGCGCAGGAGCAAAGGTAAACAGCAGACACACCTGAATCCTTATCTTTACAAGGTCGACCTCAGAACTTTGTTCAGTTTGTCTCGGTGACGGATAATGGAAAGAAGGGCAGGCAACTGGTCGACTTCATTTAAATAAACAAATAAAAAATAAGATAAACTCTCAGGAATAGATAAATAATAACAAAAAAATTGTAAAGTGGAGAAAGCGAGAGCGCGCGAATGCACTCAAGCAAACACAAGCAGCACAGCACGATGCGTATTTTTTTTTTAAATTGACAAAATAAATCAAAAATAAATCAAAAATAAAAATAAGTGGAAAAGGCGAGATTGCGCGAGCACACAGGAGCAAAGACCAGCAGCGCAGCTTGATGCGTAGTAAAAAAAATAATAAATAGACAACTGGTCGACCTCATTAGAAATAAAAACCCAAAAGAATTGATAGACAAACATACAAACACATAAATGTGGAGAGAAGGGCAGTGCGCGCAGGAGCAAAGGTAAACAGCAGACAGACCTGAATCCTTATCTTTACAAGGTCGACCTCAGAACTTTGTTCAGTTTGTCTCGGTGACGGATAATGGAAGGAAGGGCAGGCAACTGGTCGACTTCATTTAAATAAACAAATAAAAAATAAGATAAACTCTCAGGAATAGATGAATAATAACAAAAAAATTGTAAAGTGGAGAAAGCGAGAGCGCGTGAATGCACTCAAGCAAACACAAACAGCACAGCACGATGCTTATTTTTTTTTAATTGACAAAATAAATCAAAAATAAAAATAAGTGGAAAAGGCGAGAGTGCGCGAGCACACAGGAGCAAAGACAAGCAGCGCAGCTTGATGCGTAGTAAAAAAAATAATGAATAGACACCTGGTCGACCTCATTAGAAATGAAAACCCAAAAGATTAGATAGACAAACAAACAAACACATAAATGTGGAGAGAAGGGCAGTGCGCGCAGGAGCAAAGGTAAACAGCAGACAGACCTGAATCCTTATCTTTACAAGGTCGACCTCAGAACTTTGTTCAGTTTGTCTCGGGGACGGATAATGGAAGGAAGGGCAGGCAACTGGTCGACTTCATTTAAATAAACAAACAAAAAATAAGATAAACTCTCAGGAATAGATAAATAATAACAAAAATTGTAAAGTGGAGAAAGCGAGAGCGCGCGAATGCACTCAAGCAAACACAAACAGCACAGCACGATGCGTATTTTTTTTTAATTGACAAAATACATCAAAAATAAATCAAAAATAAAAATAAGTGGAAAAGGCGAGAGTGCGCGAGCACACAGGAGCAAAGACAAGCAGCGCAGCTTGATGCGTAGTAAAAAAAATAATAAATAGACAACTGGTCGACCTCATTAGAAATAAAAACCCAAAAGATTAGATAGACAAACAAACACATAAATGTGGAGAGAAGGGCAGTGTGCGCAGGAGCAAAGGTAAAGAGCAGACAGACCTGAATCCTTATCTTTACAAGGTCGACCTCAGAACTTTGTTCAGTTTGTCTCGGTGACGGATAATGGAAGGAAGGGCAGGCAACTGGTCGACTTCATTTAAATAAACAAATAAAAAATAAGATAAACTCTCAGGAATAGATGAATAATAACAAAAAAATTGTAAAGTGGAGAAAGCGAGAGCGTGTGAATGCACTCAAGCAAACACAAACAGCACAGCACGATGCGTATTTTTTTTTAATTGACAAAATAAATCAAAAATAAAAATAAGTGGAAAAGGCGAGAGTGCGCGAGCACACAGGAGCAAAGACAAGCAGCGCAGCTTGATGCGTAGTAAAAAAAATAATAAATAGACAACTGGTCGATCTCATTAGAAATAAAAACCCAAAAGATTAGATAGACAAACAAACAAACACATAAATGTGGAGAGAAGGGCAGTGCGCGCAGGAGCAAAGGTAAACAGCAGACACACCTGAATCCTTATCTTTACAAGGTCGACCTCAGAACTTTGTTCAGTTTGTCTCGGTGACGGATAATGGAAGGAAGGGCAGGCAACTGGTCGACTTCATTTAAATAAACAAATAAAAAATAAGATAAACTCTCAGGAATAGATAAATAATAACAAAAAAATTGTAAAGTGGAGAAAGCGAGAGCGCGCGAATGCACTCAAGCAAACACAAGCAGCACAGCACGATGCGTATTTTTTTTTTAAATTGACAAAATAAATCAAAAATAAATCAAAAATAAAAATAAGTGGAAAAGGCGAGATTGCGCGAGCACACAGGAGCAAAGACCAGCAGCGCAGCTTGATGCGTAGTAAAAAAAATAATAAATAGACAACTGGTCGACCTCATTAGAAATAAAAACCCAAAAGAATTGATAGACAAACATACAAACACATAAATGTGGAGAGAAGGGCAGTGCGCGCAGGAGCAAAGGTAAACAGCAGACAGACCTGA